>NC_084945.1:23042030-23352030 GCF_949316205.1 Platichthys flesus | reverse complement strand
TAACAATTATTCTGAAGACATTCAGTTTCTTATAGTTTGTTATTGAGAATTTTTCTTTTCTCAGAGCAAAGTCTTGAAAGTCATTTCCACTATTCGGTGTGAATAAACCATTTCTCACAGCTTATCAGGCCGTGTTTAATTAAATATATCAGCATTATTGGAGCAACACAATTGAGACCACCTCCTCTTTTCAGAAAACATCGTTGATTAAACAGATGGCCCTCTTCTCTTTCACCTGCTTATTTTCTCACTTCTCTCACCTCTCTGACACATTGTTGTGAATAAGATTAGCGACACGGAGACAGATTTTATTACAGGTTTGTTCGGTTGAGTTGGATCAAATTGCGCGGGGTGCATCTAAATCTAGAAACGCCATGTTCATATATCAGTCATGAAATCATTTCCTGAGCATTTTCATTCATTTTTAATAATTGCCACTTTCCCACCTCTGGCTCCTATTGCAACAGAAAACCTCCAAGGAGAATATCTCTTTGAAGTATCTCCCCTAAGCATATTTCTAAGGACGACCCCAAAAACGAACACAGACAGATTTTTCTGTCCATTTTATGCTTTTCAAGATTTGTACCTCTCAATTTGCAGGCAGGGCTTGAACTGCTGAATCGGACCTTTACAAATCACTTCTATCATTCACAGTGAAAGATTGCATCCCTTTGTCTTCCCATGAGACTGGGATGATGCTGCCCTCGAACTGTGGGAGTCTTCATGTATCTTCACAGGTGTAGTCTAGGGACTCGTATTTGCAGAAGACCAATTAAGTCATATTAAATAGTAAAATTTTCCTTGCAGGTACAAAAAGTTAATTACTTAAATAATGCCGAGGCCAATTGTTTTATGTTGATGATTCACGATAAATTATCTCAACTAGCACTGGATGGATTATACAATTTAGTACAAATATTCAAGGTCTCCAGAGGAAGAATTATTATTATTTTAGAGATTTTTTTTCTCTGGAACCTGCATGAGGTTGACATCTGTTTGGTTCGCAGAGATGTTACATTGGAGTACAACAAAGCAGCAACTGCCTGAGACCCTGAGTAGAGAGGGGCCCCCTGAGACGAGCTGATTACCTTAGTCAACAACAGCAATGGCAATTTGTGAGAAACCGCTTGTTAGACTGCAACAATGCAATGGTGAGAAACCCCCAGCAAGGACAGATCTAACCATACATTCTATGGTATGAACCATAACGCACACTTATGAATCACAGGTCCCTTTTGCTACCTTTTCCCCTGGGGTCCCCTCAAGACCCTAGAAACCCCCATGGAGGCATGGCATGAAATTCAAATCAGTGTGTTAACGTCATTGACATTGTGAGCATGTTAGCACCTAGTGCCTACAGCCTCACAGAGCTGTTATCAGGGCAGCTGACTTCTTTTGTGTGTCACTAGAAACAGCACCAATTTAAAAGGACAGCAGTAGTTATGTAATCAGCAGAGGTTTCTATCTATCCAGGAATAATACATTTTATTGGGTCGGTGTCTGTGTTTCTTCTGGGATGTACATTAAGAAATATATAAAGATACAAGCTATAAATTTAAATACAACTGGAATTTACATTGTGTTTTTTCAATGATGGCCTGTCACACAAGCTGTTGATGCTCGCCTCCCATAACATGTGTCAGAATGTGCTTCCTGAATAGACAGTGACAAGCAATGTGTGGGATGTCCCTTTCATGAATCTGGACTTGTGTTCTCTGAGAAACCGCTTATTACTGTTTGAGTAAAAAGGCTGAAAATACTCTGCACCATCTATTCAAGATAAGATGCATTTATTAGTCCCAAACACATGCACAGACATGCAAAGGCACACTCATGCAGGTATGGAAATTTTACTTCTGCTTTTGACCCATCTGGTGCAGGACACACAGAGCAGTGAGCGACCATGTACGGCGCTTGGGGAGCAGATGTTGGGGGAGTAAGGTGCCTTGCTCAGGGGCACTAGACAGGGTAGGGAGACTCTTGGATTTTTGGACAGAACAATCCAGGTTCGTCTTTTTGTTGTTTCTCCGTGGAGTCGAACCAGAGAGAACCAGAGACCTTCTCTGCCCATAGTCCAAGTTTCTGCCATTCTATTAGGTGTTACTGCATGAGATTAAATGTCATCTGGATTATAGCCTACTGTATATAGAGCAAAGAAAGAGCATCCAACATGTGGGTAGACAGATTCCAAAGTGGTATGTACTCACAACATGACAAAGAGTTTAAAAATGTCAATAAATTCCATGAAATAAAGCCTGTTCTAACTTCATAGGCACTCAAATGGTACTTCTTCACATTTTCAGGGTTTTTCTGATTTGTCAAAAAGTTCTAAGCAATTAAAGTGTGGATTACCCTACATGGAAATGTTCACTCTGTGTACACTTAGCTGTTATATAGAACAGGAGGTTCATGGCAGGGATGAACCAGGATATAATAAGACAAGTTCTGTGTATGGCTCCCTGCTGTGGCTGCACTGACACGCCTACTGTAACTAAAGTGGAGCCATCATTTGTGTTATTTGATGCACCTATGCCTCTTTTCATGTAATGACAAGATGTCCATGGTGAAAGAGGTCTGTCATCAGAGCTGTTGTGGTCATTATTGCAGCAATCTCAGGCAAACACAAAGCGTCAGGAAGAAAACAGGCCCAAATAGAATGTTCTCAGGTGCAAGCACACGCAATCACTTGCTTTTGGAAAGGTTTTGTTTTAATTATGTTTAGAATGAGGATGAAAGAAGTCCATGCTAATTTGACGCTATTATGTGTAATTGGCAAAGAGATCTGCAGTGTGATGTGAAATGCTGAAGGGGGACCATGGTGTGACCTGTGCGCTCCTGCTGACTGCTGTTCCTCTCGCTCTCTGAACAATTGCAACTTGTCAAGTACAGTGTATGCAGCAGACACCATATGGTTGTTGAGAAAGCTACATTCACAAGGGTCCGATCATTGTGGGATGCTATCCCCAGTTTTTTTTATCCTAATTTGACTTAAGAAAATGTAGTTGTGGAATACAGACAATGATAAGACAATAACAAACTACAACTGTCACTACTACAACTGCTAATACTTCTACTACTAACAATAACAATGATAATGATAATGATAATGATAATGATGATGAGAATGATAATAATACATTTAATTTGTGTAGCACTGTTAACAATGCTCAAAGTTAAAAAAAAAATGTCTCTCTTCTACAAGTCACTTTATCTATGGACATGTTACAATTTGTTTTTTCCAAAGTTTAGGAAAGAAAACTTGAAGGTTTTTGGCAGACTGATTTTTAGCTTGTGTAAGTTCTTGTAAAATCCAGGTTGCTAGTTTGCAAGTGTTTAATGTGATAGATGTTTACGTTTACTGTTGAAACTGTGTTTCTTTTGTAAAAGTGATTGATTGGATCTCACTGGGACTAACCTGGTTAAATAAATTATAATAAATAAATTATTTAAAGTGCTACAATATTGGGCAATAATTTCTATTGACTGATACTTTTTTGAGGAGCATAATATAATAAGGCCACCTATAGGGGTAATCTGGGTAATCTGGGACATTAAGGGTTATGTGGGACACCTAAACTTCATTCCTTTTCTAACAAATCTAGCTAACAAGACTATAAAGCCTCTCCTTGAACCGTCACCTTATCGTGGTGGAGAGGTTTGTGTGTCCCTGTGAACCTGAGGGCTGTGTTGTCTGGAGCCTTGTGCTCCTGGTAGGGTCTCTCATGGCAGAGTGGTCTCAGGTGAGGGGCCAGACTAAGAATGGTTCAAAAACCCTCAATGAATATCGATAAAAGAGGAGATGGGACCCAGCCCGGAGGAAGCCCGGGGCCCCCGTCTGGAGCTAGGCCCAGACGGAGGGCTCGATGGCGAGCGTCTGGTGGCCGGGTTTGCCACGGAGCCCGGTCGGGCATAGCCCGAACAAACTACGTGGCACCCCCCCTCTCTTCATCTCATGGGCCCACCACCTGTGGGAAGACCCGTTGGGGTCGGGTGCGCAGCCACATGGGTGGCAGCGAAGGTCAGGGGTCTCGACGGACCAGACCCGGGTGGCAGAAGCTGGCTCTGGGGACGTGGAACGTCACCTCGCTGTGGGGAAAGGAACCGGAGCTTGTGAGGGAGGTGGAGCGCTATCAGTTAGATCTGGTGGGGCTTACCTCCACGCACAGTCTCAGCTCTGGTACCGTACTCCTGGATAAGGGTTGGACTTTATTCTTCTCCGGAGTTGCCAAGGGCGTGAGGCGCCGGGCGGGTGTGGGGATACTCATAAATCCCCGGCTGAGCGCCGCGGTGTTGGAGTTTACCCCGGTAGACGAGAGGGTCGCCTCCCTGCGCCTAAGGGTTGTAGGAGGGAAAACTCTGACTGTTGTTTGTGCGTATGCACCAAACAGCAGTTCAGAGTACTCGGCCTTCTTGGAGACCCTGAATGGAGTCCTGTATGGGGGTCCAGTAGGGGACTCCGTACTGCTTCTGGGTGACTTCAACGCCCACGTGGGCAACGATGGAGACACCTGGAGAGGCGTGGTGGTGAGGAACGGCCTCCCTGAACTTCTGTGCTAGCCATGGATTATCCATAACAAACACCATGTTCGAACATAAGGGTGCTCATAAGTGTACCTGGAACCAGAGTACCCTAGGCCGAAGATCGATGATCGATTTTGTGATCGTGTCATCTGATCTGAGGCCGCATGTTTTGGACACTCGGGTAAAGAGAGGGGCGGAACTGTCAACCGACCACCATCTGGTTGTGAGTTGGATCAGGGAGTGGGGGAAATTTCCGGATAGACCTGGTAAGCCCAAACGAGTAGTGCGGGTGAACTGGGAACGCCTGGAGGAGGCCCCCGTCCTAGGTATCTTCAACTCACACCTCCGGCGGAGTTTTTCTGGCATTCCTGTGGAGGTTGGGGGCATTGAGCCGGAGTGGGCGGTGTTCAAAGCCTCCATTGCTGAAGCTGCGGCGGCTAGCTGTGGCCTCAGGGTCTTAGGCTCCTCAAGGGGCGGTAACCCTCGGACACCGTGGTGGACACCGGTGGTCAGGGAAGCCGTCCGATTGAAGAAGGAGGCCTTCCGGGATATGATATCCTGGAGGACTCCTGACTCGGTTGCAGGGTACCGACAGGCCCGAAGGCCTGCAGCTGCTGCCGTGTCGGAGGCTAAGCAGCGGGTGTGGGAGAAGTTCGGAGAGGCCATGGAGAAGGACTTTCGGTCGGCACCAAAGTGTTTCTGGAAGACTATCCGGCACCTCAGGAGGGGGAAACGGGGAACCATCCAAGCTGTGTACAGTAAGGATGGGACTCTGTTGACCTCAACTGAGGAGGTTGTCGGACGTTGGAAGGAACACTTTGAGGAACTCCTGAATCCGAATAACACGCCCTCTATGTTGGAGGCAGAGCTCGAGGTTGATGGTGTTTCATCGTCAATTTCCCTGGTGGAGGTCACTGAGGTGGTCAAACATCTCCGCAGTGGCAAGGCCCCAGGGATTGATGAGATCCGGCCAGAAAAGCTAAAGGCTCTGGGTGTTGAGGGGCTGTCATGGTTGACACGCCTATTCAACATCGCGTGGGAGTCGGGTACAGTGCCAAAGGAGTGGCAAACCGGGGTGGTGGTTCCCCTGTTCAAAAAGGGGGACCAGAGAGTGTCTGCCAATTACCGGGGCATCACACTTCTCAGCCTCCCTGGTAAAGTCTACTCCAAGGTGCTGGAAAGGAGGGTTCGGCCGATCGCCGAACCTCAGATTGAAGAGGAACAATGCGGTTTTCGCCCCGGACGTGGAACTATAGACCAGCTCTTCACTCTCGCAAGGATCCTGGAGGGGGCCTGGGAGTATGCCCATCCGGCCTACATGTGTTTTGTGGATCTGGAGAAGGCGTATGACCGGGTCCCCCGGGAGAAACTGTGGGAGGTGCTGCGGGAGTATGGGGTAAGGGGGTCTATCCTCAGGGCCATCCAATCCCTGTACTCCCAAAGCGAGAGCTGTGTTCGCGTCCTCGGCAGCCAGTCAGTTTCGTTCTCAGTGGATGCTGGTCTCCGCCAGGGCTGCGCCTTGTCACCAATCCTGTTTGTGATATACATGGACAGGATATCGAGGCGTAGTCGTGGTGGGGAGGGGTTGCAGTTCGGTGGTCTGAGGATCTCGTCACTGCTTTTTGCAGATGACGTGGTCCTCATTGGATCATCGGCCTGTGACCTTCAGCACTCACTGGATCGGCTGGCGGCCGAGTGTGAAGCGGCTGGGATGAGGATCAGCACCGCTAAATCTGAGGCCATGACTCTTAGCAGGAAACCGATGGATTGCTTACTCCGGGTAGGAAATGAGTCCTTAGCCCAAGTGAAGGAGTTCAAGTACCTTGGGGTCTTGTTCGCGAGTGAGGGTACTATGGAGCGTGAGATTGGCCGGAGAATCGGAGCAGCGGGGGCGGTATTGCGTTCGCTTTACCGCACCGTTGTAACGAAAAGAGAGCTGAGCCGCAAGGCAAAGCTCTCGATCTACCGGTCGATCTTCGTTCCTATCCTCACCTATGGTCATGAGGGCTGGGTGATGACTGAAAGGACGAGATCACGGGTACAAGCGGCCGAGATGAGTTTTCTCAGAAGGGTGGCTGGCGTCTCCCTTAGGGATAGGGTGAGAAGCTCAGCCATCCGTGAGGAACTCGGATTAGAGCCGCTGCTCCTTTACTTAGAAAGGAGTCAGCTGAGGTGGTTCGGGCATCTGGTAAGGATGCCCACTGGGCGCCTTCCTTGGGAGGTGTTTCAGGCACGTCCAGTGGGGAGGAGACCTCGGGGAAGACCCAGGACTAGGTGGAGAGATTATATCTCAACACTGGCCTGGGAACGCCTCGGGATCCCCCCGTCAGAGTTGGTCGATGTGGCCCGGGAAAGGGAAGTCTGGGGCCCCCTGCTTGAGCTGCTCCCCCCGCGACCCGACCCCGGATAAGCGGATGAAAATGAGATGAGATGAGAAGACTATAAAGTAGCATGGACATCATGTGACTGAAAGCACATGTCTTCATGGGGGTGATGTTACATAAAGGGGAGGGGCAAATGTCAATCAGAAGCTCCCCCTTGGAATAGCATGACAAGATCACTGACAAAAGAATCTGACAAGATTAATTTAATTATGTAAGTCTGTCATAAATTTGACAATGCTCTTAATTGTTATCAAGTTATGTTTGTAATGTATTCAAGCAACAATATATGCATCGAGGTGTGTAAAATGTGTTTTAAAATATTATTTTAGCCATCCCATATTATAAAACATGATTGATAATGTTGGACAGCATGCTTTGGTAATCTGGAACAGTGAGTGAAGGTATCTTGTCGTCGCCAGGCACTAAATTTGACCTCGCCTCCGGCGATTGGACAAGCGTGTTTGTTGATCCAGGATTTGAGAAGGAATAATTAGACACTTATACATGAAGTTCTGGAAATTGAACATTTATTGTAAAACAATGAAATACTTACAGAGAGTCTCTGGGGTTCTGCCGGACACATCACCAGGTTCATTGGATCATGTCGAGAAGAAGCCCCCCCACATCCTAAGTCCACAGTATTTTTACAGACACAGGGGGCAGCACAGAGGCGGTTCTTTTTCTTTGAGAGAATTCAGTTATTGGCCAGATGTATACTGTTTCCTCAAAGTGCAGTTTTTTGCAAGCACATCACTTTCAACTGACCAGGTGTCCCACTACTGTGGCCTTGGCCAACAGGGAGCCTGCTACATCGGAGAGAGACAGATTAGACAGAGAGGAGGATTTCATATCTTTTTCTCACCACGTTTCATGAAACACCTCTTTGTATTAATTCTGGCATGACCTCTCTCTTCCTGAGAACCTGTGCTTGTTGTGCAAACCCTGTGTCTGAGTCAAAAAGATAGACATCATCCCAAGAAAAGAAACAGTTGTAGCATAAGCATTATTGATTATCTAGATTATGCAGCTAATATTTATTCACAGGATATAGGTAAAATATAGTCACAAGATACAGAGAAACATAGATATCTCAACAGTATCTAAATGAGGGAAATATGCTTTTAGGGACTGAAGTAAAACAATGATCCACAAAGAAGTAGCATATGATCTGCAGTTATCAGACAGGAGATAATGGTAAAGACAATCTGTCCCTGTCTGTTTAAACTGATCGTCTGGTGAACTTACTAGCACATAATCAGTCTGCTCTCTAGGACAGAGATGATCCAAAAAGCACTGAAGAGTCCTCCCCTTGGTCTGCAGCCACTGGTTTCACCAAACACGTGTAGAAGACAATGGGCTGATCAATGATGATGCTTTCTCAACTGCAAAGACTGTCTGTTTCCCAATAGACAAATTACTGAATGAATAAACTGTTATTGGTATTGTTGTTTACTGCTGATTAAACTTAAATTTATACTTTTTTACACTTTTTTAGAATGTTTTTAATTAATATGATAGTTTCTTAAAGATGGGGTTCTTTATGAAAAATAGTTTAAATGAACCAATGACATTTCTATGAATAATATATATCTTCTTACGCAGCTTTCTGTAATGTATGTAAAATACATGTAAAATAATTGTTTTTAGAAAGTACAAGTGTCTCAGAATACAAAGTGACCCGTCCCAGATGAACAAATCAAGCCAGACGTTTCTATTTTGTCCCAAAGAACATGAAAGCTGTATTATGTCTCCTCTGAGAGTGACATCTCCATTCTTTCTCCTGCAGGGGTTAGAGAACATCTGCAGGATTACAGAAAGGTATAATATGTGGATCTAATGTGTAAAGTCAAGATTGAAAAATAAGTCCCAGATAACCTGAGGTCACCTTTAGAGAGAGGAACCCTTCAGGAGCTGCTTCTTCTACGGAGCCTTTTTTGGGTAACACGGGAAGTGAGCGTAACCAAGCAACGCCGTCGTCACCATGGTTACAGTGCTTGCCAGAAGTGAAGATGAGCGTCGGTTCGGGGGCGATGAGCAGTTCAGCAGCAAGTGAGTCTTTGTATTACGACGATTAACAGTACGGAAGTGGGTTCGGATCCTGACTCAGCTGTTCTACCGCTGACGTCGCTCTGAACGGGTAACTCCGGCACACGTGAGCTAAATGGAGCTAAAGGGCAAAACGATGCGCGCTCACAAACACAACACGTGCGTGCGTGACAGAGGGATGCTCCCCACCCCCATGGTAAATATAACTTTGAACACCCCTATGTGTCACAGTGTAAATACACGACATTGAGATACTTAATGTTGTCTGTGTGTGTTATTCAATGTAACACAATTGATGTGCAGGTCAACAGCTGCAAGTTGCACCTCACAACTGACAGGTCACTGGTTCCGGACAGGGCCCAGCCAATGGTGAGTCAGGACAGACCACACATTAATGGTTCAGGGCTCATTTCCATTGCTTCACTGTTTAGCGTGTTCGCCATTTTACAGGCCGACTCTCAAGCCACTGGGAAAGACATAAACATGAACTGGAACCCAACAATGGATCGCTCCAACCAAGGTAACCATAACCCAGTCCACCCATTCACACACCCACTGGGAGGTTGTTTTTGTGTGATTCAACCTATGGATTCTACATTTGATTGTTTTCATATTTCATTTATTTAATTTACTTTATTTATAAAGCACCTTTCAAAACCAAGTTACAAGGTGCTTTACCAGTTAAGAATTAAGGCCAAATATAGGAAACAATTAAAAAGCAATCACTACTAAACAATTTAAAAGCAATTTGAAGATCACACAGAGCACAGACACAGAAATAAAAAATGTTGAAGATTAGAAAAGAGTAATAACAAAATAATAAAACAATATAAAATGACATTAAGATTAACACAAGGATTAAGCACACCTATAAAAATATAAGGAGTTTGCAAGACGGATCTTCTCAGGGAGATTCTTCCAAAGAGTGGCAGCCCTGACAGAAAAGCCCTGGTCACCACTGGTCCTCAGCCGGGACTGTGGAATATTGAGTAGGGCCTTCGGTGAGGACCTCAGGTTATAACCTGGCATATATGGTGTATTTAGGTGAAAGTCCAGTAAGGGCTTTAAAAGTCATCAATAAAATCAATTAGAACAATCAAATCAATTCGGAAATTTACCGGAAGCCAGTTAGGAGGAGCTCAAATCTGAGTTATATGCTCTGTTTAGCAGAGTTGGTGAGGAGTGTGGATGCTGCATTCTGGACAAGCTGTAATTTATGTAGACTCTATTGGCTCAGGCAGGTGAAGAGAGAATTACAATAATCCAAGCGAGTGGAAATGAAAGCGTGCCGTTTCCCATCGATGGAAACATGCTGATCTTTAGAGTTTTCCGAGCTGCAGAAAATGTGATTGGTAAACCGAGTTGACACGATCATTTAAGGTGAGGTCGTAGGAAGTTTTGGGCCATCCAGTATTTTACATCCATGCTCATGTACGTCATCTATGATATCATCTCTGTAGGAGCCAGGTTGCCTGCGTGCAGCCAGAGAATATTTGTGAAGACAACACCACCCGTGCCATCATTTGTCAGTGACTCTACAGATATTGAACATCATGATGTACCACCAGCAGCTGCCGCTCTGAGTGGCTCGGCTGCACTCTCACATGCTGCTCAAGAAGCAAGCGACAAATCTAAGAGACCAATCAACAGCGCTCAAGCCGCATACTATCACAATGTTTTAAACCTTCCCAAGGCAGCTGGTAAGAATTGCAATATCACTCAACACATATTTTGACATAAGTAAACCTTAGTTTTTTTTTAGATTTTGATATTTAATACATGACAGCATAACCTGTGCTGTTAATTCAGTGTGTAATGTCTCTACCAGGTGGTTCTGGAGGATATAACAGTGCTGCTCCCGGTGTGCCCTTCACCCAGCTGCTCTGGGACAGTTTTGAGTCCGATTTTCAACGCATTGACTTGGACAGGTACCTCTGACCTCTTATTTACTTTTGGTCTTGTAGAACATCTTGGTTTAGCTGGAAGTTGCTGTAAACTGGACAAAAATCTGTATGAATTAAGCATGAGTCATATCAGTTCGCTGCGTGTTTACATGCAGTGTCTTTCCTATTCTCATGTCATCCTTATTTTAGTTTAATGAACGCAGTCCGGCTGTTAATAGTATTTACAGTAGAAACCACAAGCCCTTCATCTAAATTGGCGAGTGCTATAGGCCGCCACCAGGGAGCAGCAAAGTCTCAATAGAAACCCAACCCATGTCTCCAATGATCAGTGTTTGCACACAAATAATTGAGAGATCAGGAACCTCCCACTTGAACTCTACAAGACTGATTGTTGTAATGGAAATAATCACAAGTCACATGTTAAAAATGATTTCCTGTAAACATATTGTTTTATTATACATCTCTAATAGCTGTAGCATGTCATGAAGTTGAAGTAATGATCTGAATAAAGCCTACATTGTGAAATATTTTTCTTTTCCAGGCGCTGTCTAGAGAAATGCCCTCAGCTGGGCGTCATGGAAAAACTGCAGCTTCTCAACCTCCAGCACAACCTGATCACAAGAATCCAGCATTTGTCTCATCTGCAGCATCTTGTTTTCCTGAACTTGTACGACAATCACATCTCTGAAATGACTGGACTCGAAGCTCTAAGTTCTCTCAGGATCCTAATGCTCGGGAAGAACAGGTTGGTTTTCATTACAGACACATTCACAAGCACAGGAATACAAAAACATGTCCGATTTGTCTGAACTACGTCTGTTATATGTTGAAGGTATAACTGTGTAGTTTAAAATTGTAGCAGTAGAGGAAATGTTGAAAAACGACTTTGAATTTTTCTTTTTTGAACGTAACATATTTAAAGGAGGTCCCTGGTTTTATGTGAAATTCAGCAACACTTAAATATTACAAAGTGGTCAAGAAACATCCTGAGTTAAAAGTAGATGTTGCTTGTATCTTTTTTAAGACATTTTGGATTTAGAGTTTAAATTATTTAATAAACTAGCTGTTTTTACTTTTCCAGCATCTTTATTTCAGTGTTGGCCATTTTTACACAGTGATTGTTACAAAGATCTTACAGATGCACATGTTTTCCACAGCCATAAAACATGAGACCCATTTTTTTAGACCAACTTCCACGGTCAGGTGCAGTTTCCAAAGAGAAAAGAATTCTCTTCATATTCCATTGGCATTTTTCAAGCGACCGCAGCCTTTCATCGTGAACTGTAACTTGATCTGAATCTATAAGGACAGTCCTGAACAATAGGTCACTGTACACTACTGTAAGTTCAGTTTCCCTGGGGAATGTAACCTTTTGATACGCTTGTTGCGCTGCCAGCTGTCGTCCACTAGCAAACGATCACAAACACACACACACACTCTCTACCAGGTGTCTTCACCTGGTACAGTCGTGAGAGCTGAAAGGTTGTTGATTGATTTGTGACAATTTGTTTATCATGTACATTTTACAATCAATTATTCCTGATACTTCACAGAATCCAGAAGATCAGTGGCCTGGGAAGCCTGTCCAAACTGAATATCCTCGATTTGCATGAGAATCAGGTACCTACTCCCACTTACAGTGTGTGTGTGTGTGTGTGTGTTCAGTCTTGTTCGTTTAGTCACCAAAACTGTAACCATAGTTCCGTAGAAGTTGATTGTCTCCTCCACCTCCTCCACACTGTTGATAACTGCTGGTTTGTAATGTGAGATGCAGATCTCTGAATCCCAGAGCCATATAGACTCAACAGCGGGAAACCAAGCAGGCGTGTGAATTTATATAGTCCTCTTATTTCACTGACCTATAAAAGGAGGTCTACCCAGGCTATCGGTATTAGCTGAATTGTCCAGTTGTCACTGTCAAATGAAACTTTAAATAGTGCATCTCTATTTTGTCGATCTGGTGTCCTGAACACTCTTGGGAGCACATAGGTCATGCCTTGGAAACACTGTGCCATATTATGCCAGAAATCATATTGGTATTATGATCATTCTTTAACAACCTAGGGACTTGTCTTCAGCTTGTGATTTATTTCCCAGCACAGTGAGAGAACAAAGGACTGTAAATCATCAGGGTCTACTCCCACATCCATTTTCTCAGTGACCCCAGTATAAGTCGTTCAACAGGCACATTGTCTTTCTCTTGCATTTCACAGGTACACCTCACTATTACAAATGCAGTCTAATAAATCCAATAAGTCCTGCATCCATGAGAGCTATAATGTTCACTTTGCCTATTAGTGAAGTGATGATTTAATTTTATTGTCATTTTGGAGGCTGCAGTTTGGCACTGCTTCTTAAATTCTATTTTGTTATATGAACATATTGCATATTGAGATCATATATATACCATTTATACAGTTTATGATCTGCAAACTGCTCACATTAAATATAGGTTAAATAGATATTTTCATATATATTAAAAAAAATTGTTGCCATACAGTAACTGAAAAAAATTATTCGCCCCCTTAAAAATATTTATTTTAAGACAAAAAATCGGAATCCTTATCCACCTGTGCTTAAAATCATTCGAAAAAAAACGATCATATGGTTAAATTAAAAACCTTTATAAAACAATTTCAATCAAACTTGAACGTTCTAACTCCTTGAATGTGGGATTTGTTTCAGGGCTGCTGTGAGAGACTGCATTAGTTTAAAGCTCCAGTAGGTGACTCTAAGAAGCTGCCAACAGAGTGTGTGCTCACAGCATTGGCAGAGGTTTTTAGCTGTGGCAGATTACACTATTCTGCAATTAATGTGAGTATACATGTATTAGTAGGTGCTGTCTGCTCAGCCACCACAGCAGCGCCTGGCTCACTGATGTCAACAGCCAGAGAAATTGAAATGATCCAAGTAACACAGATGTTAGTTGAGGATTTTAGCAAAACAAATAGAAGAAAGAAAACAATACGATAGATTAGAAAAGTTTCCCTTGGTCAAATCCGTGTTTTGCCAGCAGTCTGACTCCGCCCCCTCCTCAGAGAGCAACTCCAGACCTCTCTAATGTTGGCTCCTCTTTACACTAGCAGGCGTCCCAATTACTATTCAATGACTGCTCAGTGATATGTTATTTTCCCTCACACAGGACGCTTTGTTGCCCTTAGCCCCGTGCATTGGCTCTTTTTCCTACAGCTACATCTGCACAGTCAATTTAAACATTACTGATAATGTGACAATTAAGTGAGTGACTTTAGAATAGGTAATAGGTAATAAATATAATCTTTCGTGCTGTCCTCGCTGGTAATGAAAGCACATTGTATATGCAGGTAGCCATTTTTTGGAAGGTGCCCCTTGAGGAGCAGATGATAAAGCCATTATTCCGAGCGGGACAGGTTTCTTTTCAATCACTTACACCAAAGCCTTCTGGTTCGTGCACTTAAACAACTGTTCAATCGGCCATATTCAACTTTTTCCGAACTCGCCAGAGACCTGACCACCCAAACGTAATGTGAATCACTATGCAATGATAATACAAGGCGATGAGGTTAGGGAATTCAGCGAGGGGATTCAATAGGAGAATGAATTAAAATAATGAATTCATGGTTATTCTACCCACTCAGGTTGTTGTCGAGTTCCTGTCGTCCACATAACACCAGCTGCTTGTCCTCTTACCTTTGGTTTGCTCTCTCTGACCACAAGTAGTACATCACTGTCATCCTTTCTCACAATCTTTTCACTGTTTTTTATATCTGTAGGAGGAATGCCGTTTCATTTCCAATTTTTGAGTACTATTCAAGAGGAGATATCCTCTTTGGGAGTGTGCATCCAACTCACACAGTCTTTGGAAGAAGTGATGAGGTCATAGTACAAAGTGACCTGACCTTGTTGGATAACCTTTTTTTTATTCACATTCTGATTTTCTACTAATGTTTCACAAAGATCTCAACATAAATCCTCTTCTGTCTCAAATTCTGCTCACAGGATTTATTCAAATGACATCTTATAAGTGCAGCACCGATCAAACATTACCTTTCTATATTCTGCAAGCCCGACCTACACCATAGGAATTCATGATGTGAAACATAAGGTCCTCAAATGTCTTCAGACGAGGTTATCCAAAGTCTATCTTTTAGTTTGAGTAGAGATACTGTGTCCGTGTACAGACGCCTGTCCTGTGTCCGTCAGGAAAGCCCAAGTCTGGTTCTAAGATGATGTTGTTTCAATCTTTGCTAGTGTCGTTGCTCTTATTACTATATACAGGGATAGTTTACTTTTATTTTTTTTATTTGACCTTTATTTAACCAGGAAAGTCCCATTGAGATTAAAAACCTCTTTTTCGAGGGAGTCCTGGCCAAGGGGCAGCAACAAATAACATATGTACACTCACAATATTACACTCACAACATATAAACAGAAATTAAAAATGATATAAAAACAATTACAAGTAAATTAAAATTCATAAAAAACATCTACAAGTAGAAGAAGTGGTCTGAAATGCTCTCATCGTAGATTTAAAAGCGTTCAAAGAAATCATTTCGGTTAATTTAAAATCTTTTTGAAGCCAGTTCCATGTGGTGGGAGCAGAGTGGACAAATGCCCTTTTTCCTGATTCAGTGCGGGCCAATGGAACTAACAAAAGCATCTGATTGTTTGAGCGCAGACTGTAAGAAGCAACACTTTTCTCTGTGATTAAATTACAAATATATGATGGCAGTAGCCCAAGCATGGCCTTATAAATAAAAGTGCACCAATGTCCCAGCCTCCTGGTGGACAAAGAGGGCCAACCCACTCGAGAATACAATTCACAGTGATGGGTCAGGGCTCTACAGTTAGTGATAAACCTCAGAGAAGCATGGTAAACAGCATCAATCTTACATAGACATTTAGCTGATGCATTCATATAAATCAAATCTCCATAATCTAAACTGGATAAAAACGTTGCAGTGACAAGCCGCTTTTTCACCTCAAAAGAGAAACAAAATTTGTGCCTGAAGAAGAAGCCCAATTTAAGTTTCAGTTTCTTCACAAGATTGTCAATGTGGGGTTTGAAGGAAAGGGAATCATCAATCAAGACACCAAGATATTTATAGATATGAACCACCTCTATGACATTTCCCTCAAGAGTGGACACTGTGGGGACAGTTTGAGGTACTTTCTTAGAGTTTGAAAACAACATGTGTTTAGTTTTTTCAGTGTTGAGGACTAATTTTAGTTGCAGGAGTGTGTGCTGGACTGCATCAAAAGCTTTCTGCAGAGATTCAACAGCTCTAACAGAAGTTGATCCAAAACAGTAAATAATTGTGTCATCTGCATAAAAATGCATGTTAGCATCTGACACGTTTGTTCCCAAATCATTAATGTACATAATGAACAACAGGGGTCCTAATATTGAACCCTGTGGCACGCCCTTGTGGACACTCACAAATTCAGAACACAGACCATCATATTTAATACACTGAGTCCTGTCACTCAAATAATCTGTGAACCAGGAAACTACATGATTTGACAAACCCAAGCAAAAAAGCCTATGCTTTAAAACAGCATGGTCCACAGTGTCAAAAGCCTTTGACAGATCAATAAAAAGTGAAGCACAGTGCTGCTTCTTATCAAGAGCAACTAATATATCATTGATCACTTTTGTAGCTGCAGTGATGGTACTGTGTTTTTTCCTGAAGCCTGATTGCAGTTTTGAGAGAAGATCATTAAAAGTTAGAAACTCTTTTAACTGATCACACACAAGAGATTTAAGAATTTTTGACAAGGCACACAGATTTGATATTGGCCTGTAGTTGGTTAAAGCTGCTGGATCACCTCCTTTTAATAAGGGGGTAACAAAAGCTGACTTCCAAACAGATGGAATTTCTTTGTTTTCAATTGAGAGATTAAAAAGGATTGTAAGAGGCTGTGCTACAAAATCAGCTGCTATTTTTAAAAAGTAGGGCTCTATTAAATCAGGTCCAGGGGATTTTCTGCTAGCCAACGATTTGAGGGCTTGATGCACTTGCTGCACAGTAAAAGGTAAGAAATTAAAGGGTTCTCCTGAAAACCTTGGAGCTTCTATGCAGGGAAACACAGGGGCAGCTCTCGTAGAATCAAACAAAGAACCAGATAATACAAAATGATTGTTAAAACAATTTAAAACCTCAGTTCTATCATAGACTGGGACCGAGTCTTTTAGAACAAATATCGGAAGAGCCGGGGGACTTTTACTTACAGATATAGATTTAATTACTTTCCAAAATTTCTGTGGATTATTAAGGTTCTCAGTTGTGACAGATAAATAATATTCAGATTTAGCCTTTTTAATAAGAGTAGTGCATTTGTTCCTTAGTTGCCTGAAAATAGACCAGTCCGAGGCAAAATCACTTTTTCTGGCTTTGGCCCATGCCACATTACGTCGATGGATGGTATCTGACAACTCTGGGGAAAACCACGGATTATCTCGTCCCTTAACCCTGAATTTCCCGATGGGGGCATGTTTATTTACAATTTTCACAAAGTGTTCCTTAAAGAATGTCCAAGCTAACTCCACGTCCGGCAAAAGACCTATGTGTCCCCAATTTACCAAAGACAAATCATGATGAAAAGCCTGTTCATTAAACATTTTTAAATTCCTCTTGAAAATAATGCGTGGCTTACGTTTGGGGATCTTTGTGTCTCTGCAAATAGCAACAACACAGTGATCACTTAAATCATTGCAGAAAACTCCCAAGGATGAGAATTTATGAGGAACATTTGTGAGAATTAGATCAATCAAAGTGGACTTTTCAGATCTTTTAAGATTTGGCCTTGTAGGTAGGTTGACCAGCTGGATAAGATTAATAGAGTCACAGAAAGATTTAAATTCATCCGAAACTGCATTTAGCCAGTCCCAATTCAGATCTCCAGCCATTAAAAGCTCATTATAATTTAATTTCGACAAAAGATGCTGCAATGACGATAATGCCTCCTTTGTGGCAGATGGAGGCCTATAGCACCCGACAACAGTCATAGAGTGGGAATTTGCTATTTCCACCTTCAATGCCAAAAATTCAAATTGCTTAGAGATAGACTCAGACAGAACAATTGAAGCATCAAATCTTGATTTAACGAAAATGGCTACACCACCGCCTTTCTTGGGCCTATCACTACGATAAACATTGTATCCGAGTATGCTAATGTCTTCATTTGTAATCGATTTTGTCAGCCAAGTTTCTGAGATGACCACAATGTCTGCATCTGTTGATCTAACCCAAATTCTGACCATGTCCATCTTTGGTACTAAGCTGCGCACATTAAGATGAATACATTTGAGACCAGACATTAATTTAAAATCAGCGGGAGTCTGGATACATTGTAATTCAGGACCAGGGTTTGAATGCACATCTCCAGACAGAAGTAAGAGTAGTACAATTATCACTGCTCGTCTCACATTACATTTTGAAGCAGTTTTTTTATGTGTTAAAGCCAGGCAATGCCTTTCCTTAAGGGAAAGAGTAAGATTATATAATGTAAAAAAACGTAGAAGTTTAGGTAAGTCCCTAGGTGGGTCCGACCACAGGTTTGAGGCCCAGACCAAATCAGACTGTGGTTGCTGAAAATACCCAGCAACATTAGCATTAGTGCCACTATAGTGAGTGTCTTGCATGCTCGACACATAGCTACTCACCAAGGGGCAATTCCTTGGAGTCAGGTCCCAAAATGTCAACAAACATACTAAAGTTAAGAATAATGCCATTGTCTTTAAATTAGCTGCTGCTGCTGCTGGGGGCTTGAGACGTTAGCAAGGCTGTTACTGCTGCTGCTGGGGCCTTGGGAGTTGGCAAGGCTGCTTCTGCTGCTGCTGAGGCCTTGGGAGTTAGCAAGGCTGCTACTGCTGCTGCTGAGGCCTTGGGAGTTAGCAAGGCTGCTACTGCTGCTGCTGAGGCCTTGGGAGTTAGCAAGGCTGCTATAGCTGCTGCTGAGGCCTTGGGAGTTAGCAAGGCTGCTACTGCTGCTGCTGAGGCCTTGGGAGTTAGCAAGGCTGCTACTGCTGCTGCTGAGGCCTTGGGAGTTAGCAAGGCTGCTACTGCTGCTGCTGAGGCCTTGGGAGTTAGCAAGACCGTTACTGCTGCCTTTGTTCTAGCCCTTCAGAGTCCAGGTCCGCATTCATTTCATGTGATGAATGATAATATCCTTAATCCAGTGTGCTCAATGAGTAGCCGAAACAAAATAGCGCAAAAAATGAACAAAAAATGAACAGAGACAGAGAGACAAACTCACATACAACCTAACATGCTGCCATCTTGGATTCATAGCCAAGATGGCAGCATTCGTGGTTACTTTACAGCTTTTGATATTTATAGCAGAAATCGTCCTGTCAAGTTTGAAAGACAGGTGGATTTATCAGGCAGGGAGGAGACATACCATTACTGAGTTCACACAAATGTATTGTATGTGTCTGTGTTGCTTCCTGTGATGCCTCCGCAACAGCCAGAGACCGGAGCGTAATGTTTTCACATTGTCCGTCCGACTGTCTCACTTGTGTGAACAAGATCTCTCAAGAACACCTTGAGGGAATTCAAATTTAGTAGAAGCCTTCACTTGGACCACTGATTATAATTTGGTGGTTTAAGATCGAAGGTCAAGGTCACAGTGAGCAAATGTTCTACTAACTGTGATGTATTAGAAACATCCAAATTCAATTACATCTGGGACAAACATTCACTTGGACCCAAAGACCTTATACAATATGGAGGTCAAAGGTCAATGTCACTGTGACCTTACAAACATGATTTTGGTCTAGTGAATCAAGCCTCATGAACAACTTGAGGGATTTTCTTAACATTGAGTTGAAGGCTAAAGGCCAAGGTCATACTGACCTCATATCAGTAAATAAAATGGTATTATCTGAAACTCCACTGGTTGATGGAGGCAAAAAGCTGTTATTGGTAATTCTAATCTTTGTTTCTAGTTTAAACTAGATGTCATTGTTGGATTCTTATTAACATTGCTATTGTTTTTGACTTATTTTGCATCATGTGAAATGTCATCATGTTTTGACAGAATCCTTGAATCCTTGACATCTTTTGACCTGACCTTCACATGTACAATGTGCACTACAGAGGGTAAACACATCATCCCCTTTGGGGAACAGCCACTGGAACAAGAACTGTGTCATTATGACAGAGGCCCCCTAAATAATCTCCCCCAGAGAGAGAAAGAGAGAGGAAGGGGGAAGGCAGGGGAAGGGTTCACTCCTTGTTTGTTATTATGATTTGAGAAGTCAAACAGGAGTCAGGGCTTGATGTAACTTACTCTAAATCAATCATTTCAAATCTGTGATACAGATAGTCCATGTGATAGGGTTCACTTGCAGTATGTGAGAGGAATGGTAGCGCCATTTCTCTTTCAGTGTCAATTTGCAGAAAGGAAAAGCCTCGAGCATTGCAAAGAAAGGGGAGAACACTGCTTTTTGGGTTTCTTTCACCCCTCAACATTAAGCTGCTGCAGGCTAACAAATTCTAAACGGATCTAATCTGATTATCCTCAAATACATGGCCTGAATGTGAGAGGGAGCACTGAATGTATACAATTCAACTGTATTATGCTCTGCCGCTCCTACCTCCCTCGGTGTCACTCTACATGTAGAATAGGATTATCTAGATCTGCTCTCTGACATAACATTCTGTCTTTACTGTGCTTTCCTGCAGATCTGCAGGATCGAGAACATTTCTCACCTGAGTGAGCTGCAGGTGTTGAACCTGGCAGGAAACAACATCTCCAGAGTGGAAAATCTGCAGAAGCTCGACTGTTTGAGTGAACTCAACCTGGGGCACAACTGCATCTCTTTTGTGGTGAGAGGCCTCGTTTCCAATCACTGACCGCTTCAAGCATTTTATTCACTTCAAGCTCACTTTACCTGAGAGAAAAGGGCACCATCTTTTCAGTGAACACAATCTCATTTTCAATCAAGGCTGAATTTACATTTAGCAGATTCTGTTTTCTCCTATTTGAAAGTGTAAGATAGACTCAGAAATATAAAAACAATGTTGTACAAGGTAACCACAATATATTTGCAGGATACAGTAGATATGGACTACATTACTTTTGTTTTGGCTGCTCCTATAGCAGGACTTAACACATTTTTTTCAAATGTCTTTGGTGATGATGTGCATTGAGGCAGCTGTTCACATGCATCATTCACATGTATTGGCTCAATGTCAGTAATTCAAATCTAGTCCAAGATTGTATACATGTTAAATGGTCTGTATGTATATAGCGCTCTAGTCAGTCACAGAGATGCACAGGTTTTGTCATTCACCATTTCACACAGACATTCCAACAGTTCATCCATGAACGATGAGGAGGGCACAGCCGTCAGTCAATCTTGCCCGAGGACCCCTTGGCATTGCATGACACGGCACATAGAATGGGGAAGACTGGGGTTCGAAGACTGGGATTGAACCCCCAACCTTCTGGTTATAGGAACATCCATATAATTATACTATATATATTTATATATATTACAATATCCAGTGGTTTTTAAGAGCCAAGCCAATGCTCATCTCAGTTCTGCGCCAATTAAGTTCCTGCCACACACAGTCACACAGATCCTGACAACTGGTCCTGACAAGAAGATGAAGGTGCTGGTGTCGTGCTTCATCTTTCAGTTAATGCCATTCCTCTGGATGGTTTCCTGTTTCCTTTCTTATGGGATCACATGTAGCAGTTCTTGCTGTCACAAAAAAACAAACAGAGAAATGACTTCAATAGAATCTTTGTCAGGGAGTCTACAGTGTGTGTGCATCTCACTGGCGTTACCTAGAGAGACGTAGCTCATTATCCACAACCTCCCACTGACTCTCTGGCGCAGATAAAAAGAAACTCGATATTCTTAACATGGAAATTCACTTCCCTTGGTTACTACAGTTTTAATCTGATAAACAGAACAGCTCAAGCCAAAACAAGCCTCTTCATTTGTATGCAAATCCCCTCAGCCCTTTCCTGCTTTTTGGGGTAGAAATACGAAGTGAATCCAACATTGTGTTGTGTGAAACCACTTCCCATCACTCAGCCTGTGCTCTGCCTCCAAGTTCTGATCAACAACCACTTCCAACCCTAATTATTGGATACAATTTTTTATTTGATACATGGGCGGAAAAAAATACTACCTCTCAGCAGATTCTTCAGTCTCTGTCATTAGTGGTATTTGCTGCCAAGTGCGCAGAATAAATAATCATCCTCCAGGTGTCCAGTTTTTTCCGTATATGAAAGAGAAGTCGGATAAAAAGGAGAAACCAAAAGAAAAGCTGTCCCAGAAAACAACTGTCAGATGGTAATTTGCTTGGCCCAGTTATTAAGTGAATGCATTATATCTACGTTTAAGTGAACATTTTAAAGAGGTAGGTGCAAAATTTGATCAGACATGCTTTTGCATTATTCAGATTATTTAATGCATAAAAATACTTATTTATTTATATTTATTATTTACTTTTAAAAACCTATTTCGTTTGACTGGTTTGTATGCACTTCAAACAATTCAAATCTAATCCACAGTATTTTTATATCCAAAATTATTCTATTTATATCATTCATATTTGCATATAAATTAAACTTTCACAATAATTATAACACGCTAAAACATTAGTGATTCATTCCATATCCACGGGAAAATGTTGTTTACACTTTGTGGTGGGTCTCCACATCTAGAGATCATGTGGCAGGCGGTAAGTCATGCATTTGACATCGGTTGGCAGCAGCAACAGTTAGTTTTATAAAGTAGCAAAAGTTAAAGTTAAAAGTAAAAAGAGACTCTGGTGGATCAAGCAGCATCATAGTTAAAAATGTAAAGAAAATAGTGAGACTGTCTGTTCTACATTTTATATTCTGTCACATACAGATTTATGTGGATGAACAAACATGCTACCTCAAAGTTCTCAGGTAAATTATCAAATTTAACTCAACTTAAACAAATTTGCCACTATACAGTTACAGCAATATGAAATAATGCCTGAGATGCAAAAATAGTAGTTTTTAAAAGTTTTGCAGAAAAGAGGCCTTAGAAGTAGAAAATCTCAAATTGGGTGGTTCTTAATTTTTTGGCACATCACTGCCAAGAGACAATGCAAAAACACCACTCTGCCATAATGTAGAACAATAATTATTAGTTTTGGTTTTGTGTGTTTCTGCTCACACTGGGGATCAATTTGTTTGAGTCTAAAAGACATAAATGTGTATATTTGGAACTAGTATTTTACTTTTGTTGTGTATTTCCATCGCATTTTAAGTCTTAAGATTAATTTCAAGTGGTATTAATAAGTGATCTTAATAAGTCTTACAATTAACTTGTTTAGAGCTGTAGATATACTATTTATAGGCAGAGAACATGGAAGATGTTACAAAGAGAAACTCAATCTTCTTTAACCAGAAGTCCAAGAGGAAATCTATGTGACGTGTGTTACAATTCTAGTGCACAAAAGCAGAGGCTTACAAGCAGACATCTCAAGTCTCTGTTTGAATACAATGTTTGAAACCCCCTCAGCATCCACATGTGGGTTTAGTTGAGCAGCTTCCCTGCCCTTTTGTTTTGTGTGTTGTTGCATGCAAAGGAGACAACAGTGATGAGAGGTAGATGTATGTTTGTGGAGTAATGCATCTGCCAGAGCTAAGTATGAGTGTGAAAAACATAGTCACGCAAGCTGTCAGTGAGAAGAGGGTGGAGCAGGACTAAAGAGGTGAAGGCACGGGCACACAGACACATAAATACACCCCTGCAGGCAACACTTAAACACATACACACACACACACACAGCTACAAAGCTGTGCCCAATCTCACATCAGACACTGTCCGCTGAATGGTTCTGATCAATCAGGTTTTCTAAATGAGACCATATTGGTGGGCGATTGTTATGTAGCACATCAGCTCAGTGATGACATCATCCTGTCTGAGAAAGGGCTGCTATATTTAGTCGCAGACAGTGTGCAGCGGCTGCCTCTTCACCAGCATCCACACAGGGTTGGGAGGGGACTCACTGGTAGGGAGGGTCAGGATTTGCCAGGACTAGATGGTGTGACTTGCAGTTTTTGTTTAGTTTTTTTATAAGGAAAGAACACAGTCCTGTATTAGGCAGCTGATTTAAGAAAAATATAAAAAATCAACACTCAACTGTAGCCTTGATGTAAATAATAACTTTACTCACTATGTTCAATTATTTGTCCTGAGAAGAATTATTATTGCCTTACACAGTGATGTTGTTTGACCACTAGGGAGCAAATAAATTCCAAACCACAAAACCATCGAAACAGAAATACAGTATTCATTGTTTATGTCACTTGTTTCTGTTCTTGTGTTGTGAACTCAACATACATTGTAAACTAGTCCTCAGCAGAACTCCTCTCTGGAGCGGTACAGGAGGAATTGTTCTGGAGAAAAGTAAGAAATGTTTATTAGAGTGTGCTCTTAATAACTTAAAGCTGCATCTCTAAAAAAGAGACCCGCGGGTAACTCTCAATTTATTAGTCATACTAGCATTAAGCTCTGGCTTTAGGCAGTCTCACTGTTAGCTTATCGCTAATCTTCTAAATTTGAGACACGTTTCCTGTGTTAGTGCCTGCGTCTAGCCAACATATTCCTCTGTAATGTGTTGATTGGTTTAAAGGTGCGATGCAGATTTTGTTAGCTTTGGCCAAAGCCATGCTAGCTGTTTTCTACACTATTGATGCTAAGCTAACTAGCTTTTGGTTGCATATTCACCATTCACACACAAGACTGGTATCAATCTCCTCATTTAAGGTTCGGAAATAAAATCTACACAGTGGCTGTAGGCTAAAGTGAATTACACATTGAAAAGAAAACACAATTCAATCTGTTCTGGCTTATTATAAGATATTTGATTGAATTGATTTATCTTTATTTTATCAGCTATAATGATATAATCACATTAATTCCAAAGGTCAAACTTCAAACACTGAAACACCAATGTCTCTTTCCATCATTGATCATTCCATCAACAGACAGCAAGTTGGCTGCTAGGATGAGTAACTGGATCTGTGGATTGGCTTTGTTGCACTTGTGTGACTTATGTTACACTGGTACTGTTCATTGCAGAGAAGCTAGCATAGCCTAAATGCTAAGCCAATATCCAATTTTAATCGAGGCTGGCAACAGCGCTGGACAAGGCTGTGGGGCGGTGGCTGCGATATGGGCGGATGTCGACGCAGCTCCTTCAGGCTGCTGCTGGGCGTGTCCTCTCTGCTTCCATGTGCATCACTGGCCACACACACAGATGCACACGCAGCACGGACCTTGAAACTACCTAACATGATCTCCCTCACACTGCCATTTGATTAGCTGAAGTCATCTGGGTGGGGACACTGCCCACACCCATGTGTCTGCCCCGTAGCCTCCCAGCTGGCCAGCTGCTGCTCATCGCCCCCTACACCTCAATAAGTGCTGCATTGATGTTGATGCTGCGACAAAGAAACGACCCCAACCCCAGCCAGTTTCCATCTCATCCTCACCATTGTTCTTGGGAGACGAGGTACAGCAGCTAGTGGGCGTTCGTCTGTATGTATATGTGTATCAGTGAGCTTCTCGAGTCAGCCTCCTGCAGCAGGGGATCTCTGCATTAGCGCAGCACAGGCTCTGCTCTCCCTCCCTTCCCCCTTTCTCTCACACACACTCTCTCTCCCCTGCCCCTCCTCTCCATGTGGAGACAAGGCAGCATGCTCTATGTGTGTGTATGTGTGTGCATGCGCAGGGTGGATGGGGATGCTGTATGCTGGTACTGAGAGCTGCAAGGTGACTGAGGGAATGGAGAGGGATACAGAGCTCTGACGATAGTGACGATGCAGTGCCCTCTTCATATCCACCTTTTCACATCCCTCCACATCTATCTCTCCCCTCTCCCTCTTTCTCCTTCTCTTTCTAGACAGAGGTGGACCGCCTGCCCTGCTTGCAGCGCCTCTTTCTCAGCTGCAACAACATCACCAGGTAAGAGCTTACAGCGCTTAACTCCCTCCTGCCCGCTGTGCAGGGACAGGGATGGTGGCTGGACAGTGCCACGTCCCCCTCCCTTGGCTTCTGGCTGGGCCTGGCCAACAAAATGCATGCAGAACACACACACACACAGACACACACACACACACACTGAATCATGCAGTGACACGCACAGGTTCGCTTTAGTGGGCAGTGTCTGTAACCTAGAAAAGAACATCCTGGAAGTGTGCTTTGTTATTAGTAATTAACATGCTGTAACCTAAGAAATGGGTGTGACTATTTTGTTAAAGTTCTGCAGACAACGCCACTGCAGGACAAGGTGAAGGTGGTTAATTTCCACAGGAAATTAAAGGGAGATTAGAGGGTTGAGTGAGTTCAGGAGCAGCACTGCTGGATAAGGGTGGATAGGATGAAGAGATGAGAGCTCGGTTTTGTTCCACAGTGCGAACATAGACCTGCCTGACACACTTTTTCCAATATCTCTCTGTTAGCTTCCCTGTCTCTCTGATCCATGAAAAAGAAATGTCATAGAGGTAACTTATTGAAGCAGCATAGACATATCAGTGAATAAAGCGCTATGGTTCAGTATCTGAAATGCTGTCACACAGAGAACCCTGATAAAAAAAGTTTTTGTTTTATCCGTAGTATTGTACATTTAGTAAATGTAATGTTAATAATAGCTTCTCTTTTGAATTTATGGTCTAAATGGCAGCATAGAAACCTGGTACCTTTTTGAAACTGGTCAATGCTGATAGGAAAAGACTTGTGCTCTGTTGCTAGGTAGAGGGACAGCCCACATGCGTTTACGTGGTGCAGTCAGTTTGGTCAGTCGAGGATGTTGGGGTTGAAAAATCCCTCATTATTTTTTCCCTCAGTATGACATTGCATTTTTTATTTAAACTGCTTGAAGGTAGAAAAGAACTGATGTGAGTCAGTAAATAACAGATGCAGGAGTTGTAGTCCCACTATAGATGAAGTTGGAGGCGACACAGTTTTTGACCAAACCCCAATCTGCACACACAACACACACACACACTGTAATTCACTTTTCATTGGACCTCTGATAGTGTCAAGTGACTGGTGTGGAGAGAATTTGTATTACTATTGAACAATTCTCATGGACTTACAATTCCCAGAGGCATCAGTGACAGTGATGAATGCAAATATGTATGAGATGCACCATTTGGATCTCTTAAGAAGTCTCATAAGCGCTGTAGAAAACACAACCCCATCACTTTTGCTATAATGGAGTGTAATTAATCTTTATTGAAAAAATGTATGAAACATGCATGGGAATTAATAACAAGTGCATAAATGCAAGCCACACGTTTGTGGCTAAAGACTCCCTCATGCTTCGCTGAGGACCTTTATGCATAATTTAATGTTTCGTTTAACTGACTCAAAAAGCGTGGTCATAAGGACCTTAACTGAGACGACACTACTCAACTTGTCTATATGTGTTTTTAATCCCTATGTGTACGTGTGATGATTGTGTTCATATTTTTTGTTGTAGTTTTTAATTTATTTATTTTTATTTTATTTTGATACACATATGGCCCTAAGAATCCCAAATAAAGCTTATCTAAAACAAACATATAACAAATACATTGATCTAGGTTACTGGATGTGTTAGACCTATAATAGTATTTCCACCCTACATTATATATGGTCTGACTGTACTTTTTTTGTGTGTTTGTGTGTGTTTTGGCAGTATGTACAATCTGAATTTCTAAATGATACAGATATTAGCACTCTGTAATGGAACATAAGAACTGATAAGTGAGCCTCCAAACACCCTGATCAGAACTCATCACCGTACCCCCAGCTCGTCTGTGGTTAAGACGACGGATTCCCTTCTGTCTTTGCCTTTAGTTTCATGACTTGGCGTTTCGAGTGTTATTTTCTACTTCTACTTTATCTTATCTTTAATTTTGGTTAAACTCCTGGATCTCTGATATTCCTTCATATCAGTAATACTTGAAAATAGTTTGTGAATTGCATTCATTACGGTTTTAAAAAGTCTTACATTTTACTTATTGAAACCTGCAAAACCCTGAAGATAGGAAGACAAAACATCCAATGACTCTCCTAATGATATTTGAATTGTGAAAACGTGCTCTTTATTTGTTGGAGCTTCAACATTGTCCCCTGATGGTTGTACTTGTTTTAATAGTTCAGCAAAGGTTAATATCCGGTCCTCTTGGGCATCCAAACAATCCTCTGGCTAGGTTCAGGCACGGTGCAGTGTAGAAGATCCAAGCAAATGATTCATCAAAGTTATTATCCTAAATTAGCAATACAAATATATCCACCACCTGACATAGCATGACTGCGCTTTTTCATGCCTCCTTTTGCCAAAGGCTGATATCAGCAGTGTAGCGGATCTGTCTTCGCTGCCTCCTAAGTGATGTCAGGCTGCCAGTGTGCTTTCAAAATACTACTACTACTTGTTTTAGCTTGGCTTTATTCTCTCAGTAAAAGCCAAGATTGAAAGTTTAACAATCTGAGGATAAAGGGGGGAAGTTGTCTCTCTCGACTTACCCAGGGGATGACTCAAGCTTCCCAGTACTGATTTAGGTCAGCGTGCCTCTCTTTCACTGTCAAGCATCTTCCTTTTTGAAAAAAAGTCTAATTTAAAATGTTCTTTCTTTGTTTCCAGTTTTGATCAGCTAGCCTGCGTCGGAGAGTTGCGCTCCCTTTCTGAGCTCACCCTGGATGGGAATCCTGTAGCCCTGAAGACATGGTACAAGCAGGCCGTCCTGCGCTGTGTGCTTCATCTGAGACAGCTGGACATGAAGCGTATCACAGTAAGACCGAATTGATTAACTGTGTCTGTGTGTGTTTACAAGAGGAAAACTGGCCAATGGGTTCTAAATACTATTTGGATGGTAGGTTTAGAGGTTGTTGTAAACTTAGTTGAACTTGCTTCCAGATATTTTTTATTTCTGGACGTTAAATACAGTGATCACACAACTGCTAAGGGCGACCATGATGTGATGTGACAGTTTTCATCATGCTGCATATGAGCGATAGAGGCAGATGTCTGGCTCTGTATATTGTTATAGTTGATGTAATTAATATGTCACTGAAAACAAATGTTCTTATGATTTCACAGGTCAAACAAATTAAATAATTCCCAAGAGGCAGCCTCCCATTCACTGTCAGTGGGGCGTCGCCAAGCTCCTGTACATCGTGATGACGATATAGTCTTTATTCTTTGTTCTCTGTCATTGGCAAAGCAATTATCATGCTTTTGGTTGCATATTAAAGGAAAAAATGTTTCACTGACTAAACTGAGATTCTGAATAAAGCACTTAAAACACATAATGCATGTCAGATCCATAAAAACAATGTGTCTATATATAAACGTGAAGTCATCTTTTATTATACACTGTGTCAACAAAGTGATACAGTGCATATCTCCCTGCTTTTAGAGGCTGTCAGCAGGGAGCACCCAGGTCTGAGCTTGTATTTTAAAGGAATCTGAAAGAGCACCACACACCTTGCCCTCAGAACATTCTGCTGAAATAATAAAAAAACAAACTCATAACTCCAATTTCAACAGTTTTCATGTTTTTACTTGAATTTTAAGGAACAGGCAGGTTTCACGACCCATCGGTCCATTAAATCTCCCCAACGAACTACTGTCTGTAGCTGTCAAATCTAAAAACAGAGAGTTTACTTAAGGGAGATGCAAAGCTTTGATTTGAGAACAGAAAAGTCAGCCGAGTGCTGCAGTTTCCATCTCTTTAAACTGTGTCACGATATATATCGCTGTGGGGGAAAATTCGTTGTAATCACTGAGGATATGGATTTATATCTCCTCCAACTAATTTTGAAAGAACCTGCGCCTGTGTGCACTATACTGTCAGTAGAGATGAGATCAGATGATCTGAGATAAGATCTGTGCCTGACTGCTGGAAGATTGGCAATTATTAATGAATGAAATTGAAAAATGAGGTTAATACCACCAATTAGGAGATACAATGGTACTGTTGTGCTTTGTGGTAGAAAAGTGAATGCCTTTCTTCTGTCTCCTTCAGGGATTTATATTTGCCAGCAGCATTTGAATTATTTACAACAATAAAAAGAGCAAGTTAAAACAACGCACATACAGCAAACTGGAACTGACAAAGATATTATCAGGTGGCTTATAGTAATTTAATTTTATGAAATTGATTAAAACTAATTAATCATTTCATCCTATTTGATTGTATCATTTACCTGTAGATGCAATTTCGAATAGCACACAGAGCTTCTTTATCAAAGACAACAAACAGGGAATCTACCATCCTATAAATACATTTGATAGGAAATAAATCATGTTTTAATTGTATTATTGAAATGGACATATTGCACCTTATATACAGTCTAATGAACTTTGTGGCAGCTACCCAAACATGGAAATTGTTATTGCTGATATCAAGCCCTCACCGTTATCAATTGATCGATTTTGCGGATACACTCTTGTCATGTTTCCCATTAGAACCAGTCCTCCTCATGAAATTATTTAAACTCATGTCGATCTTTCACCCCCCCCCCCCCCCCCCCCACCAGCTGACATCAGTCCTTTACTCGAGTGAGGTTTGCATGTGGTCTGTATTGATCAGGCTGAAGCGTCGTCTCCGCTGGCACAATCAGATTGTGTTGGCAGCATTGCATTCTGGGAGTTTTGGCTTTCCCCTAACAGCTGGGCTCAGATGATCCGAGACTGAAAATCAGACAGATAATCCTGTGTGATGCTGCAGGCCACTGTGAGAATTCTCTCCTATCCTCCACACACAGGGAGCAGTCTCTCTGACGGCGTCTTTTGCGGTTCCCCCTTCTCATGAGTAATTCAGAATAACTCCTGAATGGAGCGGCACTCTGATTGCACTGGCTCTCTGTTTCAGGACGAGGATCGGCGAATGGCTAGTGTGCATGCTCGGAAAGAGGAGGAGAAGAAGAGGGAGAATCACAAGCAGACCATTCATAAGGTACCTCTCTGTTCTGATCTCTTCTTGTTGTCTTAGTCTGCCGGGATTTTGAGTTTAAGTTTACAGAAAATAAGCAAAGATGGCCTGTACATCAGACCCTAGATTAACAAGTGTCCTGTGAAGGGCCAAATCACACAGGTTTTGTGTGTGCTTATTTTAACCATCAGCTAAATGTATGTAATTTAAATTCAACACACATTTCAGCAAGAAGCCATTATCACTGTGGCTTTCATGGTTAAGTAAGCCAGTGGTCACTAGAGGAAGGAGGATTTTTAAAAGTCTAATACAATTTAAAAACAATTCAATAATATTTAATCATATTTTATCCACAACTACTACTACTACTTACAAATAGCACGATCTAATTTAAATTAAAATCATGCAGATAATCCTCAGCCGTCTTTCTTTGCCTCCATGTGACCCTTTCAGTGATTATGACAGGTTAGTGACAGCATCAGATGCAGCACCACATGTTCACATGAAATTTTAATTTTTTCATGAACCTGCTCAAATCCATATAACTTGAGATAATGAGGGTGGCAAATCTGAAGTAGGGTTGTTTAAATACTTGGACAATAAGCAACCTCCTTGGCTTCATGATGGTACATTCTAATCTGCACATTTTTTTTGCTCAGCTTTTCCATCATAAAACATTTGATGAGAAAATATTAGGTCATGGTAAGAATTTGTTTTCACAGTACTGATTTACAGGACCTTGAATACACATTTCATATGCTGTCATGAACTTTGAACCTTTCCAATCTATCTACATGACATAAAACCATCTGGGAAATTGTGAATGTATAAAGTTAAAGAGTCTATAGTGCACAGTGGTACTGTGTCGGTAAATGGCTCGTAATTATCCTTTATTTCTTCAATATGTTCAAAGATATTGACGGCGTCTATTTAAGGGTAATGCCTGTGTGTGTGTGGGGGGGGGGGTTGTGTGTCTGCATGTTTGAATATTGATGTGTGTTCCTGCTGTGTCTGCCCTGCATGGTTGTCTTTTGCTGAGAGGTGGTCCCTGCAGATTGGATTGTCTTTCTGTAACCGAACTCCTTGCTAATCCCTGGTGTAGAGAAAATGTCATATTGAATGCTGCAGCCAAGGGTTCATGAGGGCAGAGGATTCACTATGAACAGATACTGACTCACCCCTGCATCGGGGAGTGGCACATTCCATAAGAAAGCATAGTGAAACTGCAGCATGGCGAGAAAAGGACAGCAGAGGTAGAGACATTTTCTTCCTTGCAGGAAATCATAGTTAAAATAAAATGCTGTGGTACACATTCATGCACAATATCAGATCAGACTAATGGGTGCTGATATCTGCCAAATTAAAACCAGATGCAGTGCAGGAGGAATAGCTTTAGCTGTGACCAAATCTAAAGAGACAGGTTCCATTAGCTTAGTTTATCCCCTCTGTGTTCTGCCCTGGATAACTGTTTCTTGAAACCATCTCTGTCCTCAGCTTGTGTGTGTGTTTGTGTTACGCTCATCTAGGAGAAGCGGCGTCTGGCGATCCGTAATGCAGCGCAGCAGTGGGAGGGTGTCAGGGCCTGCCTGGAGCTGCCACCAGCACAAGGAGCAAAAGAAGAAGTGAGTCCAGAGAACAGCCCCGCCCACAGCCCCGCCCAGACAAATGGTCTTGCACAGGAGCCCTCTCCAGACGAGCCAAGGTACACAACACATGACAGATACCAGTGCTTGGTGTCACTTCATGTTTATGTTGCACAGTGAATTGTTGTTTCCCTGTACCTGTTATTGGTTGTGGTGTAGTACTGGATCATGGTAAACAGTAAGCTCTTAGCATTTAGCTCAGAGGACCACTGTGCCTAGATACAGCCTTACTGGGCCTCTGACATATCTTAGTTTTATCTTAAATATTTGCTGTCAGACATGTGACAAATGAGAATCTCCATTTGAATGTGTTTGCTCCTTTAAATTTTTCAAGCCACTGTTCAAATACGTGTTTGTTAATGGGCTTCATCACACCCAGTTCAGACTTCTGTCAAGATAAACAGTTATAAGTACATGTGTGAACGCACCCAAATGAGCACTCTGAGGTGGTCTGAGATGAATGTAGCCAAATTCTTTTAGCTGTGTGAACACATATGTGTCCTGGGAAACATATGAAGGACCGTCTACTCAGCTGGGGTCCTCTGACTCACTACAGTTTCCTGTAGTCACTCACTTATTTAATGGTAGAGCTGCACGCTGTGCACGGATTCCCTGAGATGGGAACCTGTGAAAATAAGAGTGATGTATGTTGTGTTCAGATTTCAGGTGTTCTTTTTCCATTTCCAACTGAAATGGTTCTGGAATGAGTTGTTTGCTCTTTTGGTGAAGTTTATGTTATTTTTCTCTGTAGACGAGTAAGTCCAGGGTCAGGATCAGAGCGGCCGTTAGGGGGAACGGAGACCAGACTGCGCACCAACAGCCGTCCAAACAGCCCGCGAGATCCCAAGTAAGACAAAAATCACCACATAAGAAACTGTGTTACAATACAGGTCTACAGTGCTGTCATTGACACATGAGGTATGCCTCCTGGCCATAAACCATTTTGACACCTTCCTTAGGAAACAATTGGTTTCAGTTGAGCAAATTTAATACTGTTTTGTGCAATTCTCTTTCATCCTTGCAAGAGTCATACATCTCTGTTTGTTAGATCAGAGCCTCTCACTTTCACACATGTAGAAATATCGTCCCACACTGTCATCCCACAAAACTATTCACCAGTGTTATTTATGTATTGCAATTTTTTTCTCATTCAGTAAACTCATGATGTGAGGGCTCCACATTTTCTGGACGACTTAGATGCTGTGGCTACTGAGGTGGAGAGTTGTGAATGGATTTGAACTGATCTACTCTCATTCGATAGACATCTGAAAATGTAACAGCATTTGGCTCCTTCTAAAAATCTCAGTCTTTCTGAGCTCATCATATGTTTTTGATCAAATTAAATACCTATAAGACTCATTAGCTCTGAAAGACTCACTATAGATGGACTCAAAACTGGTAGACTATTTAAGGATTGCTGCCTGCCTATATGTGGCTTTAGACTCTTTCGTTGATTCTGCAGATGCTTCCAAATTCTTGTAGTTTTGTTGTCAACCCCAAATTAATAATTACGGATGAGTCAGTAGCTTCGTCTCCCACCGTCTGCAATGTGTTGTAAACAAATACACAGGGATTTCCACAGTATGCCATGTCCTTCTTCCTCCCTGCTTTAGCCGGCCACCACTCCTCACCTGAATGTTCAGGAAATGTTCCTGTTGTTGACCTCTGACCCTGACAATGTCCTATCAGAAAGGCAATCTGTACAGACCCAATGACCTGCTTTTTCCAGAGTTTCTGTCGGAAAATAATATCTGTAAAATACCCGAGTTACACTGGTACATTGTCTAAATCCGTTGTAATGAATGGACACATAATTGATTGGCCCTGAAATATAACACAACACCTCACCTCAGAGCAGTAGAGAACATAGTTTTCTTATTATAATAGGGAAAACCCTGCACTGTACATGGCTCCACCAATAATCCAAGCTGTTGGTTAGCTCCTCCTTACCTGACCTTCTTGTCCTTGTGTATTTATTTTGATTATGCAACTTTTCTCGCAGTTGGACTATCCCTTCTTTTCTTAATTTTTTCAACTGGCAGATAGACAGACAGGGCATTTAGAGAGATCATCCAAATTATAGATGTGATCCCTGCAGCAGCTGGTTCATCAAACGCATCTTGAGCAAAGCAGTGACACCTGTACTTACACCAGAGCCGCTTCACTTGAGCTCTATGAGATCTGTGGAAAAACTCTGTCTAAAGTCTGTTCTCCCCTACCTACTGTTTCTAAAGTGATGTTGGAAGCCCTGTGTATCATCAGTCTGTGCTGAGTCTAATATGAGTATAGAGCTCTGATATACCTTCCCTTCAGAGAATATGATGATGAGGGGGAGGGTGGAGATGAAAGCGGGGGCTGTGTCAAGGACTGATATTAGGTTTTCCTTCCTACCCCCCCCCCCCCGCCGCCTGACTCACGATTACATGCAATTCATACGAATTCTAGTGCATCACTTTTAGTAGTATTGTATCCTGCTCCTGTACAGCGTCTATTATAATTTCATGTGGTCTGTTTAGACTCTGTGTGGTCTAACAGGTTGTTGTGATGAAGATGACTCAGACAATTCAGAATCCCACACACTTATAACTTTGGAATTTATTCATGGTTGCTGGTGCTTTATGAAAAGGGCTTTACAAAGGAAAAAAATAAAATCTGGACTTGTGACTGAAAGGTTAAAGGAAGGATAACACCTTCATAATGTCTTAATATGTACAGTAGGTGGTAGATTGAAAGCCTGTTTCATTCTACATTGTTTGGGTTTATAGAAAGGTTGTAACGCCTACACAGTGTAGCCCAGTGTTACTCAGATATCTGTTGAAGTATTACATCATCCTCCCCCGTGTAGAGCAAGGAGGGACAGATGATGGATGACCTTGTCTCTGTTTGTGAAGCCTGTGTATCAACACTCTTCGCTGTCTGTTGCGTGACATCCCGTATCAGGTCGACGGGGGTGTGAACCCTCAGGAAAATACTTACAGCGGGAGGATGTGTATTCTTTCGCACCCGGAAGAGACAGAGTATGGTTTGTTATCGGTCATCCAAAATCCTGCTACTTCAGAATCTCCACAGATTCTTGGTTTCGCAGACAGGTCAGGGGCAGACCCCGACCCATCCAAACATCTGGATCTGCTCAGTGGGAAGCAGGGGAAGACAGCAGCTTCTTGGCACTCGTGTGAATGTACAGCATGTCTGTGGGTTTTTCTCTGAGTAGCAAACTGGGGATTGCCCTTGAAACTCTGAGAGACAACTTATGAGTAAAACACATTTAGAAAAGTCTGAATTATCTGGTTATTGTCACGTTCTGGGAATTCTTTAAGTGCTTGTTGTTTCAAACAAGTTTTGCTGGAGTATGGTTGGATGTAATGTAAATATGAAGTGGTAAATTATTTGATGAATCATTTTTAAAGAGGCCTGGGACAAACATGGATCTTGATGGAATCTACTGCTGCTGTAAACTTTCATTTATAATTTCTATAATAGTCTCAGAAATGTAGCCTTTAAAAACTGGCCAGTGATGTGAAAAGACGAAGAGATGCAGTAAAAGGTAAAAGTTGACATGACATGAAAAAAAACTGTGAATGGATCAGTGTGATATGTTTTTTTGTATTTCTGTTAGAACGATACAAGGTTTATTGCAAATCTGACAACTTTTCACACATTGACCCAACATCGCTGCCTCAAAAGTTAGTTAACATGAATCAGCTTATTTTCAGGGCACAGACTCAAAGTGATGTTTGTCACTATCTCCTAGGCCTCTTTAGACAAGAACCGATATACATACTGTATTACATGAGTGGTTGAGCTTTGCTAATTGTGCTTTAAAAATGTTGGTGCCTCATTGCATATAGATGTAGTCTCAAGCCCCCAAAGCAAAACTAATTTGGAAATGCAGGAAATCTGTATTCACTCAAATGGCCAGCAGGGGCAGGGGGTGAAAGAGAAACCAGTTTCTATAGAAGTCTATAAGGAAATGACCCTTCTTCATATTTGATTTATAAAATTTTCTTAAGGAGTTCATGGTCTCAATAACGAGTCGATAAATTAAAGTATGCATTAGGGTGCGGATACCATGTGATTGACAGACAATACCGTCCAATGGGTGCATGCATGGAGTGTCCTTGAGCTCTCATCCCCTGCTCAACAATATTGTTACTTGTAGATTCATAAAATCCAGATGGCACTGGCCACAATGCCAAACTTGTGGCTTCAACACGATCAACACAAATGGGTGATGTCATGGCGGGTTCCCACTTGGGTAGATGGGATTAATTGGGTGGCTGTGTATTACGGAAATATTTGATGATAGCTGTGTTAACCATTAGCAGCTTCAGTTTGGTGATACATTCAAATAAGAAAAAAGGGAACCATGACAAAATCACTGTCATCCTACAGAGAAGTATAGAACATTAAGCTTGTGTCATTGCCTAACTTTGACCGTGTTTCAGGCCCAAGTTTATTCCTTTGTTGTATTGAGGGAAGATGGTCACTGTGTGGGGAGATGGAGAGGGCTTTGCAGTTTTCATTCATTCATTTAACGGAGGGTTGTGCTTGAGATGGAGAACAGCGGCTTCAGAAACCATGTACTTCAGAAACACACATTAACAGCAACAGGCTGGTCAATTTGCAATGCTCACTACTTACAATTAGGGCTGTGAAATGATTCAAATTTTTAATCAAATTAATCACAGGTTTCTATGGATTAATTACAGATTTCTCTGTATATTTTTGTGAAAACAAACAATTTATGACAAAAGACGGATATATATATTTAACATGTTTTCTTTTAATAATCATAAATAAACAAAACAATGGTTCTGCAACTCAGCAGTTCTTTATCAGTTCTCTTTGCTATTCCATATGGAACATTAATAGAATTTTCATCCTAAACAGAATTCGGGCTTCTTAGCCATTGTTTGGTTGAATAAAACTTTTTTCTTTCCTTTTTAAATTAAACAGAAATTATTTGAGCTTCTTAGCCATTTTTTTTACTGGATGGTTGATTTTTTTAATATTTTTTGTCAAACAACCATTAACCACACCATGACACAATCTAATGCCTCTAAAGGTCCTCTTAGCTAGTCGTTCTTTAGCCAGTTGGTGAGGCAAACTAACTTGTTCACATTCTCTGACAGTAAAGCTGACTGCTTCTTTTGCCCAATGTGTCCTGCGAGTGAAGCTGGTTTGGCGCATTGCACTTGAACACCCCTCGCCGACCAACGCATGCTTCGTGTTGCGGTGGTACTTGAGGTATAGTATTACTACTGTGAAACGATAACGTCTTCCCACAGAGTGTACATATCACCTTGGTTTTATTGAATGTTCGATCTTTGTTTTTTCGAAAACGATCTTCCCGTCCAGAAGGTTCTCAGGTTCATCAGAATTATCCATGTTGTTTGTTTGTTTGAATAGCAGCTGCCGTCTGAATGCATTAGAGCGTTAACGCGTTATTTTTCACAGCTCCACTTACAATACAGCTTTTTGCTGTCATGGCCCCAAAGCTCTGGATCTACCCGAGTCAGCAACCTCTTTGAAATCCCTTCTTAACATCCGCTCATCCTCTCTAATTTTGAGTTTATACTTTATTTGTCTTGGTATTAAGTTTAAATCCCCAGTTTGAAGTTTCATTTGATCTCGTATCACTGAATTGGTTCCATTGTTTATCTTATGATTCCGGTTTATTTTGCTGCCCTCTTGTATGCTGATTGTACGATAATATTACATCTGTATCAGTTGAACCATTTCACTTTTTAATGCAGAAATTATGAAATTCTGTTTCAGCTCAGTGAGTAATGTTTCATACACATCACCACCATGGAGTATTAAGGCTATTACTAAATTGTCGAAAGATGGCCGACCTCTTTTTCATGGGCGACATATAGGCAGGCAGCAATCCTTAAGGGCTGTAGGATTAGGTGAGGGATCTCTAATTGAATAACATCCTGACACCAATAGGCCGCAGCAGGATCCATGTAATGTGACAGAACCTTTGCCCTGTCTTCCCCACGTGTTCACTTCTTCTCTCAGTGTTTGTTAATGGGTTCTTGTCAGGAGGGTATGCAGGGCCACCTGGCAGCTTTTCAGTTGTGATTACTGAGAACAATGTGCGACACTGTGCAGAGCGTGTTGATGGCCCATTTCCAGGCAAGCAGAAGTTACTCCCATTCTTTATGTGACTTAACTACATGTTACCCTCCATGTCCTGCACGGCTCCCAATCCCTTTGCCAGTTCCACATCTCGGAGGAGTGGCATATCCTGACGAGTTAATTTCCTTTCAGTGCCTGATGCCTCCTCCTCTAGTTTCAGCCAAGTACCATGTTTCTGTCCACGCGTTTGCTCGTAACAGGAAACATTTCTTGGTTTGGTTTCCATTCTCTTAGTCATTTTTGTTTCCGTTGAAATGCACATTTCATTATCTGGATCTATCTTCAATCATGTATCTGTGTATCTACTTTTGTAGCTGTGGTCATTGCTCAAGCGCTTACTATTCTGTTGACTGATAAGATATGTGTCAATACTGGTATCAGTGTTAGACAGTGGTAGTGAAGCCTTGAACCTTTGGGATCATTGGATTTGTGTGTTTTTTAAGTTGTCCTTTCCCCATAGACTGTTTTTAGTCTATGGAGAAAAAGGCAATCTGGACTTTAAGAGGATTTTTAGTTGGAGCTCAGAGGGTGACCTTTGGAAAAAAATGACAGCAGGGAAGACTCTGCCACGGTGTGTCCAGTTATTTTAATATATCCATGGGATCCGTGCAGTCAGTTGTGATCAGCCTTTGACATTAGCCTTGAATACATGGTGCATCACTTTAGGTAACGTGTGTCTAGATACAAATACTAAGACTGTGTGGGACTTTCCCTGTCAGTCACTGGTCCGTTTAGATTGATTCAGGCTTTATCACATGGTTATTCTGGATGATGTGTTGTTGTGTACTGACAAGATTACTTTGTGCCTCAGAGTTCAGTCAGTTTTAAATAATCTTCGGGGGAAATGTTACAAATCAAAACGAGCACAAATTAATCTTGACAGTACACAACAAAACGCACTACGGCCTCAAGGAGTTATTGACTTTTGCTTACGACAAAACACAAACACACACACACACACACAAACACAAACACACACACACTCGCAAAAAAGCTTTGTGGTCCTTCACTCTTCCATCTCCTGAGGCTCAGGACCATTTACCTGTCTTTTACACATGATTGAATAAGTAAACTGACTTGAGGCCAATTATCATCAACCAAAACCCAGATGTCAGTGTTGTGTCACGTTCCTTCTGCTCAAACATTTCAAAGTTACAGGTGTTAAAGACAAGACAATCACCTGAATCTGACGTACCAAACTCTTTTGCTTCTCAGTTGGGAGGGTTTGCTGCTTTATAATAAAATGGGATAAAACCACATTTGGACCATCATGTTTGGACCAACTCATGTATTACATTCTTACATATTAGTTACTTTGAACTTGAATATTTAATACCAGCTGTTAAATTACAGCTCATTGGTCAATGTGCGTTATCTGGTGTCCCTGCAAAAGTAGTTCAGACCAGCTCAGCCACCAGTAACTAAAACAGTAACATGCTGCTTATACACTGATGCTTCAATATTAATCATCTAATGATGTCATGTATAGTCATTTATTATTCAGAGGCACAAAAACAGTTCTTTACCTCTTTTTACTGAGGTAAGTTTTGAAATGCAGGAATTTCATTTTTTCTGTGAATTGATAGTTGTTCCACGCTAAACCCTTCAGTCTGAGTGTGTGGAATTTGGTGCATTTTATGATTTAAGGTTGGGCCCTGGTGGAGGTATGCACCTTTCTCTCTCTGTCCCGGACTCAGAATTCCGTCTCCGACTACGCCACTCACACACATACTTTATAAAGATTGGTCTCAACAAGAATTTCGGATTAGAGTTCTGCAATCAAAGGATTAGTCGTCTAACCACTATGGCTTTCTGTTGCAGCGAGATTGGAAGGGTGTGAAATATGAATAGGGGTGATTAGTTAGTTGGCAGTCTGAGACCAAAATGATCAGCGTTGGGTACTGCACAGCCAGTAGCCATCTGATGCCCTGCTATGCTGAGAAGTCCTCTGAGTGTCAGCAGACCCAGAAGGCTGAGCACATGGGCCCGGCCGAGGAGTTTATGTCTCCTTGAGACTCGCCAAGATTATCAACTCTCGCGACTCTCTTATCAATGAAGGGCACTTTAGAAAAGGAATCAGTTAAGCAACACAAATAGGACATTGACTAGACCACAGTTATGCAGTTATTTTTGAATTAAATATTCTTCTTTGTGTGTGTTCTGCAGGCTTGTTGAATCAGGGAGCAGCAGCGTTCAGAGCTTGTCCCTATCTGACTGTCACCTAGTGGAGCTGGATGGAGACACCCTGCGTTTGTTTGGACTTGGAGCCCTGGAGGCCCTGGAGAGGGGATGGGGAGTTCAGACCGCCGGTGCTGTCACCGTAATAACCTTCCGCTACATCAGCCTTGACGCCATCGTACCGACACTGCCACGTATAAGGGTCAAGTTCCCCAATCTATCGGTGAGGGCACCAGTCACATAGAATTACCCATGGCATGATGTTAAAATTCCCCCGGAATTCGTGTGCTTTTTTATTTTCACCTCTCACACACTAAATATCATTTATCCCACAACTAGAAGTAGTAGTGAAAGAATTTGGAATTATATGTAACATGCAATTAAGTGGACATTTTCCAAAGCCCCTCACAGTTGTTCAGCAGCATCCATGACTTTAACGATTCACTGTGACAGTCTGTACCATGATCAACTCAGACAATAAAAACAAAGAGAACTATATACTGCTGTTCTGCTCCTCCGAAAACTGACTGGTTGCTTCCGCCACAGCACCTGATCTTCCTGGAAACCAACATCAGCCGCCTGGCGCAGCTGGCAGCCCTGGCTCAGGTGAGGCGTCTGGATCAGCTGACCATTCACCCGGAGGGAAACCCCGTGGTCGGTCTGGCTCTGTGGCGTTCCTTCGTCATCTACCGCCTCCACCACCTTAACCTGCTGAAGATAAATGGCCAGGAGGTGAGGAGCAGATGGATCATTTCTTCAGGCCTCCTGCTGGCATGCTGGAAACAAATATAGCTATGAATTTCACTCTTAATTATAGATGTTACATTTATTTTGACATGTCTTACATAAAGCTGTCTTGATTGTTTAATATGTTTAATTGAAGCAAAAATGTTTTAAATGCAAATGTAGAGGTTCAAGGAATGATTTGAAAGTATGCTCATTTGTCACAGCACTTTTTTTTTTATGATTAATTAGCATGCTATATATCATTAGTTAAATTATAGGAGTTTATGTGCTGAATTATTCCAGGGTTCTTATTGGACTGCCTGGCAAGTGGTCTCGGCCAATTAATAGTTGGACACAGCACCTCCCCTGGAATGGCAAATTTTCTTTATCACACTTAAGTTTTTGTTTGGATTAAACCATTTAAATATGGTGTGTTAGCTTTAGCACTTCTGGTAGGGGGATTTTGCTATCTGCAGTCTGACAGACACTCATGCTGTGTCCATTGCTTGCCACTTGGCTAACTGGCAGTATACATAAAGAATGACACTGAATGTTTCATCTAAGTCAGAAAGTGTTTCTCTCAAAATGGCATTATAATATTCTACTGTTTCCAAACTTAAACTAGGAGCCATTAGGTTTTGGAATGACCCATCTGAGGAGTTTGCCTCTTAATCCATGTGTGTGTCTGCCTCAGGTGACCATGAATGATGTGATCGCTGCTGAGCGTGTGTTTGGAACCTTGGGTCACATAGCAGCCACGGAAACGCCGCGTTATCGGCTCCTGCTGCTACTGGAGGAGTCCAGGTGAGAACTTGATCGGAGACTCTAAAGCATTATGTAACATTAACCACAATTTAATGACAGGTGAGTGCTGGGTCCTGGGCTGTGTGTATTCGCGTTAAATATTTAAAGAATGTGGGGATTCATAAAGAGTTACAGCTTATGAGTGCGTATGCTACTGTGCATGCATGTGCATGCCTGTGCGTATACGTTTGTGTGTGTGAGAAAGCGAAACGGAGCCTGGCACTGATGAGCCAGGAGAATCAGGGTAAGGGTGGGTATTTGGCACTTCTACACAAACATTCCTCTCTCTCCCCAGCCAAAAACTATTGAGAGCTGTCACTGTCGGTCAATGAAAAACATCCTCACGAAGCAAAAAAATCCACTGAATTTGTCACGCACAAGAGCGCATCTTAGAAAAAGACAAAAATATTTTACTATTTTGTATAAGTTTACTGAAAGATTGTGCATGCTCCATGGAATATAAACACAATTCATTAAACCCTCTCACCACTTATTGTTGAAAAGTACAGCAGTGTCTGAGCTTCAGTGTCCTCGCTTACTGTCAGAATCATGTTGAAAATGAACTTGTGAACACATGGACATCTTATTCCTGACTGTATCTCACCCTGATTCATTGACACTGTGTTATGAATAGATAATACACAAACAGCCCAAGGCTAAGGATTATTTTCATCAGTGTTGAAATCTTAATCACAGTTTGCTGCATGCAGAATTACCTCCCTGAAAGTCAATTATATCCATTTGTCTCACTAAATGCTGTTAGATTTGAAGTCTTACTCCTATAAAACCTTCCTGCTGCAGACTTTGTTCTCTGGTTTCAGTTTATTTGCAGATATAAAAAAAATAACACAGATGAAAACATGATCTCTTTGGTGGAGGGGATTTTCATTATAGAAATATTTTCTACTTCAGTTGATGTCTTGACCTTGTTCACATGATGTCAATGAGAAGAGCTAATGTTTACTTCTATCTCAAATGTCATCCGTCCCCACTGAAGAGAAGACATCACAAGATCTTTTTTACTGAATGCTCCCACTGTATCGCTCAATGCGCATGGTGCTTATAACATCATATTATACAAAAGGCCACTATATTGCACAGGACCTTTAAATAGACCTCATTGGCTCTTTGTCTGCAATGCTCAGTCAGCAAGTGACATATCATGTTAAGTCTTGGCTCAAAGCCACAGGGAAGACAAGTCCCAGGGTTTGCATCAGACATTGTGAAGTGTTACAACACACACACACACATATACACACAGGGTTCTGCTTTGCATAAGCGCATTTCACCTTGATAGTCAGTGTAATGTGTGAGCCTCTCTCTCTCTCTCTCTCTCTCTCTCTCTTTCTCTCTCTCTCTCTCTCTCTCTCTCTCTCTCTCTCTCTCACACACACACACCTACTTTACAAACTGTCTTATCCCATATGGAATGTTTGCCTGCAGCCTCCTCCAGAGAGACTATTTCAGCATCTTGGCACCGGCCTGTGGAACATGTTGGTGCAGTAGTGTATCACAGGAGATGACACTACTGCTTTAAGTGTTCACATCCTGCTCCTGCAATTAAAAGACCAACATAGAAATGTTTTCTGAGGAAAAATGATTTATATTTATCCGGTCAAAGTTTGATTGCTGTCATCTTTTTTGGAAGAATTGACCCTAAAGTGAGAGTGTTATTTGATGGACACAAGAACAAACCTTTATTATTTTGTTGTTACTGACTTGCTGCCACTGTTTCCTCCCAGGTGTCTGTGTGTCTCTTCTGTGTCTGATTCACTAATCTTTCCGGTCTCTCCTCATCTACATCAAGGAAGCGTCAGCTGCAGTTCCTGTTGGAGGGGCGAGGGCGGCGGCCGGGGCTCAGTCCGGAGGATCTGCGAGACAACGGGAAGCTCCTGGGAGAAGGCCTGAGCAGAGCGCTGTTCAACTACCCCAGCAGAGACTGCAGTGCAGAGAGCCCTGAGGTCAGTCCTGTGTTAATCACACCACCCCTGTGGTTTGAGAGACTGCAACAACCCTTGAAACAGATTTAAGTTACAAGTTCGATTGGCGCATCAACCAAAATTGTGCTCTACAAATTCTAGAGTTAGTTCGTACAACAAATCACAGTCCGGTTCAGGAGTGAGGACATGATGTCGCACTAGATGGACAGATGGATTGGTTCAGTGTCAGCAGTAATGCAGTCATTGGATTGGACTGTAATGGCGAAGAGGAGCAATCTATGTTCAATCCTTGCTTATGGTCACAAGCTGATAGGGACCAGGTCGTGAATATAAGCGGCCAAAATTATCCTTTTCTATAGGGTTGCTTGGCTCAGCCATAGAGATAGCATGAGGAGTTCAGACATCAGTAGGGTGGTCGGGTTAGAACCGCTGCTCCACCGCGTCGAAAGGGGACAGTTGAGGTGGTTCAGCCTCCTGTGTGTCTTCCTTGGGAGGTTTACAGGGCACTCCCAACGTGGAGGAGATGTCTGGGATACCCAACTTGGCCACATCCACCATCCGAGCCCTGATATGTGGATAGATAATGGATGGATGGACCTGTAAAGAACTGTTGATGAACAGTATTCTCCCCGCGGCTGCTGTTCCACCAGAATTTTACTTTGTCAACACCACGTACACTCACAAAGCACTTAATCAGAAACACCATACTGACACTGGGTAGGGCCTCCCTTGGCTTGGTGGCATGGATTCCACAAGATGCTGGAAACTTTCCTCTGAGATCTTGCTCCATGTTGACACGACTGCATCTCATCATTAACTGGATTTTATCAGCTGCACATTCAAGCTGCCAATCTCTCCTTCTACCACAAAGATTCTGCTGTATTCCCATCTGGTAACTGGGGAGGGCACAGAGGTCGCTGAATTAATTGTCATGTTTGTAAAACCAGTTTGAGACATCTGCTTTGTGACATGGAGCATTATCATGTTGGAAGAATTCATTAGAAGATTGATAAATTATGGCCATGAAGGGAAGCACACGTTCATAATAATGTGCCATCTTAACCAGCCTCAACTGTCCCTCTAACCCTAACCCTAGCACCAGGCAGTTTATGTTGATGGGTTAAAGCTGAATTTTGCCCAACCAATCTAGATTCATAGTTCAAATCTTCAATTGTCCAGTTTTGCCTCAGATTTCTGTTGTTGGCTGACAGGAGCGGCTCCTGACTTGCTCTTCTGCTGTTTTAGCACATCTGCCTCGACACGTTGCTCATTCTGAGATGCTCTTCAGCTATCTACAGTTATAGAGAACGAGTTACTGTTGACTTTCAGCTCCACCAGCCTTGCCAATCTCCTCTGACTGCTCTCATCAACAAGGTGTTTCCATTTGCAGAAACACCACTCACTGGATGTTTTTTCATTTTTGCAATATTCTCAGTAAACAAGATATAGAGTTATGTAAAACACGAAAATTAGCCTGTCGAAAAAAACGGTCTTATTAACATCTCAAAGCAATTTACTAGTTACAAGTGACATTAACCCATTCAAGCTCAAATTCATACAACGCTTTTTCTATCACACATCACTCCTGATGCCTCTGGTTAGTGGACAACCCTCTCCACCTTATGATCCACAGATGCCCAAATTATGCAACGATCAAAACCACTGTGCTCACATATCCCTGTCCTGATGTGTGATGTGAAGCTCCTGACCTCTATCTGCAGTATTTTATGTACTGCACTGACTCATCACGTTTTAATGATTGGATAATTGTATGAATAAGTGGGTGTAAAGGTGTTCCTAATGAAGTGCCCAGTGTCGCAGGATTTCGCTTTCTATACTACCTCATTGTGATTTATTGTTAAAACCATTTCTATGTTTCTCCTGCAGTATTCCTTATGCGAATAGTTCAGTTGAGCAAACTATATTGTTATGTGAATTTTATGTATTTAATCATTTGATTATATCCTCATGGATCAAAGAGACAAAATCGAACTTACTGCGTGAATTTCCTGAAAGTCAAGCTTCCATCGATGCCACTGAACTTTGGCTGACAAATGGAAACTACACACTCAAAACAAAAACAAATAAATAAACTCCAGACACCAATTTTGGGAATCTCTTACCCACTTTCAGTGACTGAATACAGCTGATATTACTGCTTCTTGTTCCAAAATGATTCAAATCTTTCCGACAACGATAGGAACGATAATTCCAGGGGATTTGGGACTATGGTTGATTTAATATCTGAGATTTTTATTTTAATAAATTAAATGAGTGGTATGCATTATACTACCTCTGCCATTTTTTAAGATGGAAAGCATCAGCAGAGCTAATGCAGTTGCAATCGGATTTAATTTCCACTCTCAGGATTCTCTATGTTGTACAATATTTGGAAGATGTTGCTTGTGCCAGAAGATGATCATTTTCAGGCTGACATATTCTAACTTTTCAATGAAGATAAAAGGTGAAGCTATATTTTTGAAAAAGAGGGGAAACTACTTAATGCAGAGCATGTAGGACCAGAGTTGTGGCCAATTTCAAGGGAAACATGAAACAAAACTAAGCTATATTGTCTTGACCAGGATTAGTCGTTTCAAGTCTCAACATAGACAGAACTTTTATCATCATTCACTCCATTAATGTATAATCTTGAACACACATCATCTGACCTTAAAGAACTGATATCGTACTTTTCCACTTTAATATACATGTAATAGCTTCATTTAAACAATGATTAATCTGATAAGTGCACATTTGACCCATTGTCAATAAGATCAAATGTTCTTCATCCAAACTTGTGGAAAAAGTTGATATTTTTTGTTATTACAGTAAAGTTATAACAACGGTCAGAACAAAACAACATAAATGACTTGCTTTTCCTTCCCTGACAGGAGAGCACAGCGGAGTCGTCGGAGCGCTCCACCATGATAGAGCAGTACCTCCAGGAGTTGGTCCAAAGGGCATCAGACACAAACCTGAAGGGCGAAGCTCTTCATAAGCTCTGGCCCTCCATGTTTGCAGAGATGGTGAGAGACTCTGTGTTGGAGATGAGGGACCGAGCGGCCTTCCGCCAAGCCAGCCTTGCAAAACTCTCTGACACCAAGTGAAGAGGACCAAAGTTTCACTCTGAGATCACTCAGACACACAGACATGAACACGTGGACATAGCTGTACCCGGGGCCTCCAGCCCTCACTCTTAATACGCCATCTCTAACACATCATCACTTAGCGACTTTATCAGTTATTAAAATCTTTGAAAGCTTAGGGTGCCCGGTGTGTGGGAAACTCTTCCTTAAGACTTCGATTGTTTTAAACATGTCTAAAGAAGTGGCGATGACAAAGGCGTCTTGATTTGAATGTAGATTTTCACTAAAAACACGGTCTGATTCTTCTGTGCTTAGTGCAGCGACATACTTGAAGAAAGTGAATAAAGGACTCACTGTGCATTGTGGTCCTCCCGGAGCATCTTCTGCACTTTAAAAGCCTTCTGAATGACCCCTCCTCACCATGACTGTCATCTGCTGAAAATGACCAGTGTCTCTTTTGTCGAGACTAGAATGATTTTCCTGTCTCAAATCTTGTGTTATGAATCAATCTCTCACTTTCTCCTGCTTGATGTAAAAAGAAACGCACAAACGAGGACAAGGAGTTTTCTTGTTTACCACTTATTTTCTGTATTGTACTTAGAATTAAACGATTCTGTAATAACACAGGTTGTGTATATGATTCATATGATTGTTTTTATGCCTCGACGCCGAGGGACTTGGGTTTATATTGTCCATCCATCCGTCCCATTCTTGTTAACACGATATCTCAAGAAGGCCTTCAGGTAATCTCTCAAAATTTGGTACAAACGTTCAGTTGGACACAAGGATGAACTGATAAGATGTTTTACATCAAAAGTCCAAATTCTACGTAGCTTTTTACCTTAAAAAGCACACAAAAAATTATTGTGACGATGTTATCCTAACAATGCTTCGAGAGAATACTTTCAAATCTGGCACAAATCTATATTTGGACTCAAGGATAAACTGATTAGATTTGGGTGTCCAAAGTTCAAGGTCACGATGGCCTCACAGATTATGTCTTTGGCCTCTTGGAAATGATATCTCAAATCTGTCTGTAAGGAATTTCTTCAAATTATTTCAAGCTGTCACTTAAAGATGAATTGATTCAGTCGTCAGACGACAAAGGTTGCAGTGACCTCATATTTTTGTTAATGTAATATATCAGGGACAAGTAAATGGACTGAGACTCCACTTGCTGGTGAAGGAATACAGCAGGGTAGTCATTTTTACTTCAAGAATTGTCTTTTCTGCAGAAATCGGGCTTCAAATCAGTTTTTTCCCTCTGTCCAAGAATCCTCCTGTTCCCCAAACATGAGTCCAACTCAAAACTCTGTAATTTCATCTCTTTTGGTTCCTTTTTTGGGCGATTTGACTTAGAACATTATCACACCTCACAGCCACTGGTCTCCCATGATGCCAAGGCTTTGTGTGCGTATCAGAGGTCCAGGAACCATGCAGGGTCCTCTGGGGGGGCGTGAGCTCAGACTGGAATGTCCCTGAAGGCAAAGACGCTGCACCAGTTCCTCACCACCTGTCCCTGTTGCCCTCACTCAAACCAACCGGAAAAGAATTTCTTAACCCTTATTTAGTCAGGCATGAGAACACAGCACCGGCCTGGACGAGTAACCGCAGAGGGATGAAGTGTTACGTGGCTACACACACATGCACAAATGCTCAGGGGTTGACAGGTACTTCTGTCCAATGTCATCCACTCCACTGGAGATCAATGCCTTGCTCGAGGGAATCTAAACTCGAAGAAGACAAGAACATCAGGTTGTATGTTAAAAGTTTTTCTTTCTTCTTTTTCTACTCTTCTAGTTTTCAATAGCATCAGTGACCAGTAACTCTCAATGTATTTTTCCATTAATAAGTGAATGTTTTGTTAAAGACATCAACTTAAAGAACTCAAGAACAACTCAAGAAAATTCAAACGATAAACCCAAACCAGACTTTTGGATGGTCCCCTTCCTTATTTCAGTATTTTCAGCAGTTTGCTCAGACATTAGCACTACACCACAATATCAACCTATTTCAGTTGGATGGTGGTTGTCATTAGAAAATTCAATCTTTTGGAAATGTGTTGGCCATAATCTCGCAGGTCTTCCCACAACAAAATATGTTTTTTGCTCCTGCAAAACAGCTAAAAACCATATCTCTTCATCAAACCAGTTTATCTGAATTAGAGGACAAAAAGCTGAATGCAGTACAGAGAGCATTACTGCAGAAGTCAGCTTATATGGAGGTTGTTTCCCCTGAAGATCTCGTGCAAAAACACTTTGACAAATGTATTTTTAGCAGCTCTCATAAACAGCATTGCTTAGTGCTGACACATGTTGTTGTTTTGTGGCTGTCAACATCGTGGGGGGGGGGGGGGGGGGGAGTCTGGTCTCAAAGGACTCCGTGAACTGGTGACTGCCTGCAGAAGCAGAGAAGGAGAGCGCAAGAACAATGTGTCTCATCGCTGGAAAGAAGTCAAGAAGTCTGGACAGTGTGAAACCACAAAGCTAAACACTTCAACAGGAAATCCTTATGTCTTGGCGAGCAGTAGTAGTAGTAGTCCACCATAAAGCTACTGCTCAATTATAGTTTATAATATTTGTTTTAGTTCATTATAAAGAGGGAGGGCAGTGATCTAGGTGCATGAGAATATCTCGGCTTATGATCTATTTCTCTACCTTACATATTTGTTAAGTTATTAAATATATATAACCTTTCATACTTTACATGGACACTGCAAAATCAAGCATGTTACCATGCTGATTTGATTATTTGATTAATTAAGATATAATGCAAAGATCCTTATGGAAATAATAAAGCATGTGTATGGAAACAGTTGACTTCTGGTGCAGACCCAGATAATGATCAGGATTTTGTGATCCTGAGATCTTAATTCAGTTACTGTATGGTAACAAATATTCAACAATTTCAAAGAATGGATATTTTGACTATCTTTAAATATTGTAGTTTGCAAAATATTGCTGTCTACATGGTTCATGCAATGTAGTGATTAATTGGCCGCGGAAACTTTCCATGAGAATATTAAGCTTGGGAATTTTGGAAATAATAAAAAAAAGAAAATAATACGCTAATTAAACGCTGAGTAATAAAAACATCATTCAAAACTCTATATTAAAGATGTATGGAATGCAGCACACACTGCTCTGTGAATTTAAACCCTACACTGTGCAATTCTCCATCACATGTGCAGATAATTCCCAGCATCCTGCACACTTCAGCAGAGCTATTGAGGGCTGCTGTAGTGTGCAGGACTAGTCTGGTCAAAGTTTTGATGGTATTACTGGTGAAAATATATTAACATGCTGATTGAGGACTGTTCATCTGTCCATCTAGCCTATTTATATTAATTTATCCATCAATTGTAAAATATAAGACCATTCCAATTGTTTTGCCCACTATTTATCTACTGGCATTGCATTAATGTTTTTTTACAAGATTTTTGCTCAATTTATTCTACAGAACAATTCCACGTGCCTCTCATGTGTGGAGACATTTCGCCCCAGCCAATGTAGAAGGAAAGGCTGTATACATTTGCAAATACGATGCAAAGACCTGTGTTAAGAATGACACTAAGATGCAGAAGCATATAGTCAAGTGCCTAAAGTTTCCTCAGGGCTCAAATCAGCCTATGACAAATAAAATGTTTATATTAATGTCTGTATATGACAAGGTAAATACAGTTAGTATAAATTACCCAAAAAATGTCCAGTTTATTCCCGTTATTCCCATATATTCCCATTAATTCCCATGGAAAGTTTCCAACTTTTAATATTCCCGGAATTTTGCAACCCTACACACACGTACACTGAAGGCACGACCATTAATGAACAAAGCGGGCCAATGAGCAGATTGGTAGAGGAGCTGGCAGACAGATAAGAGCTGTTTTATAAACTGTGTTCACATAGAGGAGGTTAGTGTGTGAGAGCAGCTTTATTATAATATAATAATACTCACTTACCAAGTGATGATGGCTGAGCAATATTATCTTCACAATTTGTGTTTGGTTGAAGGAGAAGCAATAAACCCAAGCACTGGTTTGGAGGCTGCAGTGTTGACGTGCTCGCCCCTCTGATAAACCTGAGTGAGATGTGGCTGCCAGTTCGTTCCACCTCACAGGACCAACTATTACTTTCTCCTGGAATGAACAGAGTGCATTGTTTATTGTGAGTCATGCCCTCCAAAAAAAAAAAAAAAACATAACCACCTGAAACTGGATTTATTTTCCTGGTTTCAAAATCTGGATTTTATTTAACATAAAAATGTAATTACTGCCTTGCGGTCGTACACCTCTGCCAACCAGTCACAATCACCTCTTCTGTTTCTAAACTATGGTGTTGAATTGTGGCCAGAAGAGATTTTTTACAGAATAATACGCGCTCAAACTGAAGTTGACCTTTGACCCTGGCCATTATAATGTCCTTATTAATAAAACAGCCAATTCTAGGAATGAGTGTTGATAAGATACCATCAGATTAGGCAGCAGTGCTGATCCTCTTTCAATAATAGCACTGGTGAAAATGACCTTATTCAGCTGAAGTGACTTATAGATGGATAGTTTGTCCTGTGTGAGACGTCCAGTGACAGATCAATGCATATCTCGTCTGATGTCCAGTGTGAGACCATAGTTCATTCATCATGTAATGAAGCAGAGTTCATAACACACTTTAACGTTGTAATGAATTCTGAGATTTGAGATTTGTTTGACGACATTGGGGTTAAACCAGTTAGGATGATCCGTGAGGGACCAGTTGTCTACAGATACATGCAGACACACATATACGCTATATAAAATACCCTCTGTATTATAAGTTAGTACACACACTCACATTTGGAAACATATTGACACACACAGGTTTTACAATGATGATAGATTCATAATGAACCCACTGTCAAGCCAGAATTAGACAATGGCTATAATGAGCTGCAGTGCGACACTGTATGCATCATGGCATTGCTTGAACCCCTGCACTACACATATATCTGTTTTGTTCTGTTGAATGAAACAAAGAGGCGAAAGAGAACAATGCACCAACTCTTCCCGTTAATTAATTTTGTCAAAAATCTCAGCCTATACATATAATTACACTCCGCTGCTCTAGGCTGTACATGCAGAACATTCAGACCACTTTTTTAAATTAGGAGGCTTTCAAACAAACCATGTTCCACTTTCTATTATAAAAGAAAAGCCTTTACCTTATCCAATTTTGTCCCTGTTGAGTGATATGCACCCACTTAATTAAATGTACCTTTGTGAACTTAGCCTGGACTTTAGGTTGTAGATTAAAAACCACTACATAGAACATTGTAGACTACCTTCCTACATCAGGTCTTTCCAGGAGATTATTGTCAGTGGGCTAATTTCATCAGCCATTATAAAGCCATCATGTGAAAAACCTTTATGATGAACAATAATGTTTATATCTTTCGTATTTGTATTGAATAGACATCCTTAACATTCACGGTGGCAGTAGAAAAAATTAGCAACCCCTTTGAATTTGATAATTGGTCGAACCACCTCAAACAAGCACTTTCTCTAACTGTGGATCAGACCTGCACAACATGAAATAAATGAAGGCAATAAAAATGACCTATGTTGTAATAGTCTTCAAATGTCTCGGCTCTCTTTAGTACCCCAGCATCTCTATGGGTTTAGGCTCTTGACACGCCCACTCCAGAAGGTGGCTTTTCTTAGGATGAGGCCATGCAGTAGATTTACTTAAATGTTTAGGGTTCATTGTTCTGTTGTCCTTTTGAATGCTAAAAATCTCTTTTCTTCTTTTGCGAGGAATGCTTCCCACTAACAGGTGATTCATGTGATAAGGTAAACTCAGAAGTTTGAGTGATTTTTTTACCAACGCCTTTAACTTTGTGTCACCCGTATGACTTGGACTCACTCCAGTCACCTTTGTTAGCCTCCCAACTTTGATTTTATAAAATATGGACAATAGTGATATAATTGGGATTTTGTCCCTTTAGTGTCCACATTCGTAGCTGCTGCCTGGAGCTGTCCACATTGTCCTCACTCAAGGTAATACATTAAATAACTTAGGTCGGCTTAGGTGACTCCAATCTGAACAAGTCACTGTGTCTGTGTGTGTGTCTGTGTGTGTGTGTGCGAGGCTCTGAAAAACTGTTTAACTCTAGCTGTCCAACCCCCTCTTTCATCTTTAACTCTCTCTCTTCCACAAACACTCCCTGACTGCTAAACACACACACACACACACACGCAGACACACACACACACACACACACACACACACACCCATACACACACACACACACACACACACACACGAGAGAGAGAGAGAGAGAGAGAGAGAGAGAGAGAGACTTAACTATTGTTGCACTTTCACTCTCTCTGACACACACTCGCTGAGTGTCTCACACATTGGAAGAGAGACAGAGAGGGAGAGTATTATTAGGATTAGTACCGGTAGGGGGCGCAGCAGAGGTTGTTTTCTGTCATCCTGTGTCTTAGTGCGTCAAAGCAGACTCGCTGGAATCACCGTGGTGACCGAACTCCGCACTTTCTACTGCGCCAGGATTTCAGTCACAGCGGTGAGCTCGGAGCTCTTGAGCTGCTCGGATCACAGCGGCTGGTCGTAGGAGGAGATACACACCTGGACTCCCACCATGAGGATACCTGCACATGGAAGTGGATCCGTGAAGGCTGCAGCGTAGGACACACTGAACAGAAAGTTCACATAACTCCACCATCAGTAACACACAGGTACGACAGCTTATCACTTGTGGATTTAATGATTATTTTGCTACAATGATGATTATCGTCATCATAATAATGAGTGTTAGTGTGTTTACTGTGTTTCTGCTGGTTCACACACTGAGATGTGTCTGCAGCACTCTCCACCATCCTGTCTCCTTCAATCAACTTCATTTAGACAAGGTGCACTGGAGAGCTAAGTTATCTGGTCCAGGGTGATGGGTCAGAGTGCTTCTCTAACTGGGTCTCAGACCTGCTGCTGAGGAGGGTGACATGTTTTCAGCAGGGGGGAGGGTCCCTCATTAGGAGCAAGAGGTCAGAGAGGTCAGCACACACGGTCAAGTCGAAAGAAGCCCTGTATTTATTTAGTCTGAGTCAGTGTCTGTAGGGATTGTCAAGCAGGCTGATGAAGTTGTAAATGAGAAAAGTGTCAGAAGTTTGACTTTAACTGACACCAATTGAGCCACAGACCCCATTTGACAAGAATTATGTTTTAAAGTTTTTATTACCAGACGTGTAGGAAATTCATTACCAAAATAATCATACATTCAATCAGTATGTCATGTATGGAGGAGATTAAAGTTAATTAAGTTAGAAATATTAGCAAATTATTTTCATTTTTGAAGTGGACCCCTTGAACCCCTCAAGGACCCTTGGGGGTCCCGGACCCCACTTTGAGAACCCCTGATTAATACAGTCACAGCAATGTGATTTTCATTTTTTTGTTTAATTTATTGTTAATAATCCAGATGGATAAAACATTGTGTGAATCAACTGCAGATGGACAGAAATTAAAGTTAAAGTTGGTCCTCCCCTCCTTTGCATCTGGCCACACAGACAACCATTGTGTTGAAATGCCAGGTACCACTCAGGTGTGCAATAAACTTCTGTCTTTACACTTCAGTGTCCTTAGACTCCAGGAGAGCTATGCAGGCAGCCGGTATCTGGATTACCAGGTAACATCAGTCAGATTGTTTTTATCTCTTTATTCATTCATTTGTATTTAATGTGGATGGATGTCTGTAATCTTATTTTTTTTTAATAATTTGCTCATTCTCTTCGCACCATTTAAATTTCTGAAACCATTAAGGCCATTTGAGTCCAACTACTTCCTTATTTTCTCTGTAGAGTTTCTGTGCTGCTGCTTTGCTCAGAACTCCTGGACTGTCAGCAGACGACAGACCACAGGAAGGTAAGCAGCAGTTGTGTAGCAGGTGGTGCCACTGGCAAAAAAACTCTGTTTAAACATGTGTGATCTGTTTTTTACTCTCACTCTCGTAATAGAGTACTTATACAAATATTTCCAGGAACTCTTTTATCAGCCTAATCGCGCGTGGTTGGCACAGACAAGTGGAAAGCTCGTCTCCAAACATGACTGCATCTTGTTAACGTAGCAAAATGCCACCTCAAGATATTGGCTTTCAAACCACATTCTTTTTTCCCAGGGGAAACCTGAGCCGGGTGCTAATCTGTGAAATAGCAACTGCAGAGTGAAATGTTGTGTTGATCGCAGCGAGAACCAGAGGGCTGATGTCGGCAGACCACCTCTTGATCTCTGGGGCCACAGGAACTGCACGGATGCAACAAGTGTATGAAGATGACTGACAGATCAACTATCATGTCAGGGTGTAGGGGTTTTGGTGCAAGTCAGCCCCATGTGTTTTCATCGGGAGTCCAGCTGTGTGACCTATGCCTGACACGGGAGATGACAGTGGCGTAGAGTTACAAAGGCTGAGGCAGGGAAAGGAGAGGTGGAGGGAGGTCTGAGGTCTCTCTGAATAGCTGCACAGGCGGATTGACAGCCGAAGAGCTTCCTGCCAACTCTCCCTACTGCTCCTGTATTCTCTTTCCATCCGCTAAAGTCAACGCCAGCTGAACTTTTTACGATGGCCATGTGTTTGCCCAGAGAGGTTGCTGTGAATGGAGACAAAGTGGCCCTTAAAGAGCAGGATTTCCACGCGGCTCCACGGACAAAGCCGCCTTGGCACAGGAGGACTCCTGCTGGCAGGTTCCTCAAACAGAGAGTTCAGTGATCACAGCTAATACATCCCTGGCAGGGCTGCCCAGGGGATAGAATCAACAGTGAAAAGTGCAGGTAGCCAATGGGGGATAGTCCACTAACAGATACCCACTAATCAGCCAAATCACGGTTTTATAACCATGAACAGAGGTCTGTTTCACGAACAGTGGTAGGAGGCAGAGGAGCACGATAGTCATGATGATGAGATTAGGTCACTGACTTGTGCTTTTATACAAGGCCATTATCTGGCGGAGATTAAAGTACTGTTGATGGAGGCTTTTCATCAATCCTTGGCATCCACATCTTGTAGTGCTATCCTGTTTCTTTGCACTTGTGGTGTGAGTAATTGTGGTTATTTCTGTCTCTTTACAGGTTCATCAAAGGGCTGAGCCCCCACAGGAGTTCAAGTCAGAACATGCACAAATTCAGGGCTCCTGGGGTGCCTGGGGGTCCTGGTCAACCTGCTCCCGGAGCTGTGGAAAAGGGGTACAGGAGCAAAGCAGGCCTTGCCTGCCTACTTACACTCCAACCCAACATTCGTCAAGAAGATCTGGAAGTCGTCCTCAGCAGCTGGGCCACTTCATCTCAGCCACGCAGCCGACACTCTCTGTGCACAGTGACACGGGTAGGCCTGTCAACAGCAGTCGTGGTGGCGAGCTGAAGAAGGAGACTCGACCAGGTGGACGAAGGTATCACACATGGCTCTGACTACAAAACAAATCTGTGTTGTAATCGTTGAACCTGAACTTTCTACTGCTTTAATTGTGTTCAGAAGGGTTCAGATATAGATGAATAACAAAATGAAGAGAATAAAGCATGCAGGTGCCTTCATACAGGCCACAAGGATCACTGAATGCTTTGAAATGAAATAGTCAATCTAAATGATGTAATTTGTAAGAGATGTGATGTACAGACAAGTAGAATTTATGTGAGGCCAGATGTTGGGCATCTTCAACAGAAACAAGACCGGTCTGATAGGTACTGGTTTTATACTTAATGATGATTATCCAAAATGTTCCCTGATTTTATGATGCTGTAAACACGAAGTGAAACATGGAACCATTTGGCTATCTTCATTTGAATGAAAAGAGCTGCAGCTTCTCTGTACGCTGCTCACACTCATCCTCTTTCTACCAACCGAGAAGAAAGAGGTTCCAGGTTCACCTTCATTCATAATATTCTGATTACACCGACATTCCTTGTTGGGGCTGTTAGGTGGCATGGATTTGTTGGTCCCTGGCATCACACCAGCTCCCCTGTGATTGCCAGAAATCCTTAGTGTAGCCTACAGCAAATGTATGATTTATCTGAAACATTCATCCAACCGGACAGAGAAAAGATTAAGCTTGATTACCTTCCTAGTGTCCTACCGACCTTGATTACCTTGACTACCGTCTGTAGATTCTTTGGTATATTGCAGCTCATGTCTTTGCTTGGATATGCAAGTCCTTAAAGACCCAGTAGGGCCATGCTGCATGCTGAGTAGCCTGGTCTAAAAGTGACTATGTGGAGCCGTCACTGTGGGTCATCTGACTTCCCTCCAGTGGAAAGCTAGTCTTTTATGGCCGGAGTCAAAGGCTCCGCTTGTGCTTGACAGCTTTGTGACCTCCTTCCTGTTGTGCTTGCTTTTAAACAAACAGCACTGACAGCTGAGTAATGGATTTTTTTTTTGGGGAATCTAAGGAGCCAAATAATAACAAAAGCTCTCATGATTTCTGGTACTGGGATCTTGGTGCTCCCCAAAAGTTCTTGTTTGGGTAAAGCTGCTTGACAGTTTTCTTGGTCAATGAGGACATTTAGCTTAAACACCCCAACAGAGGAAGAAACTGATCCAAATATACTGCATGGCCCCTGAAGTACAGGCTGTAGTTTGCTCTTATAGAGTTAGTAGGCAATCATTTCCATAGTGAGACAGATGATAGGTAAGTGGATTCACTTCTGTTCTTTTCGGCTGGGTCTTATGTTGCTCAAGATATGGAGGTGATCATTGGTATACTGTCACTGGTTTAGGTGTTTGTCTTGTTTGTATTTTCAGGAGGCTCGGTCACATCATCCCAGGGAGGTATGGCTTTGGGAAAGCTCCGTATGTTGCTCCGCTGCAGACGGACACAGGCCAGGGATTGGGGACGGCTGGCCCCCGCAGACAGAGACGCTCTGCAGCTGCCCACCACCCCACAGCCATAGGCCAAGGTGGCCACAGGTCAAGCAACCTGGACCCTTCTAACAACCTCCACCACTACAGCATACCCTACGTGCAACCAAGGGCACAGCAGCCCAACAACCAAGTCTGGGCCCCCCTCTACCAGCCTGGATCGGTCCCCCAGACTGAGGAGCAGCAGCTACAGTCAGGCAGCCAGACCTCAGGGCCCCAGCAGCACAACGCAAGACCCTATAACCCTTTACCTACTACTCTCTGTACGGGGGACCACACTCGCTACAGGATCTGTAACAGTAATGTACGCAATATTTTCATATCATCTGTGTATGTCTGCTAGTGATAGGCGTTTAAAGGATGTTATAGCGTCTAAGCACATTATTGACTTACACTCATCACTGCAATGTCTTTATCCCTTTTTTGTCGATCAGTTGGTGAAAAACATCACATGCAGATTTGACATATTAGTGCTTTAGTTTTATTGCTTAAGCTCTGAGGAAGTACATGTGAACTCCTTATCTAACCATTGTACATTATAAAAAAGGGTAAGAAGTGTTAGAACAAGTGTGTACACTATCAAGCATTTTAAGTGGTGATTTTTTTCACTAGTGTGTTCATTTTAATTGTACAAATTGTTGTTTTCTTTACCCTGGAATGGGCCCTTTATATTTAAATACTTTATATTAACATTTGGAGCAGGTCCTCTCTACGGTAGCCGCCATGTTTTTGACAGTAGCCCAAATTGGACAAACTAAACAAATGTTTTGAGTTTTTGACATCTTTCATGTTTGAAAGGGGAGGTTGAGGTAGTTTTCAGCTGCAACATGCAACATTACTACTAGATGTCACTAAATTCTCTTACACTGACCCTTTAACTTTAACCATAAGAGTTAAAGTAAGTCTGGTGATCCGTATTTTTCTATACTCTACATGTCCATGCCAGATAAAGCATACACCTCTATTTTATCCAAACATTAAACATAAACTTTGCCATTACAATAAAACAAACTGAAGCTGGCAAATACCTGAGATTTTCTACATCGCTTTGGATCTAAATATTTACTTGAAATTAAATAGATTACATTAAATATTTTTGACTAGTAGCTTTAGGAGAAAAAAACCTTGGGTAAAGCTTTTGGCTTCGGAAACCTCCTGTTAAATCACAGCTGTAATGCACAAGTGTGAGCTTTGCTTATCGGATTCATGGAGACTATCCTATGCATCAAAATACATCTAAACAGAGGCTAGTTCTGTATATTGTCTCTGGTGTGCCATGACACAGATATTTAAGCAAAGTAAAGCAGGCCAGCGGCTTGTTTAGACAAAGGAGATATGAAGAGACACGAGGGAGATTAGGTTTCACTGGCGAGCCTTCATAAATACTGGAATCTAACTACTTTTTGGCAAGAACGAATGAGCCACAAGTGGAAGGTTAAAACAGTTAAAACAGGGCAGGATGACTCCAGCAGTCAATCAGAGGCTGCAGAGCATGACAATGAGAAATGTGAGCTTCCTGCAGCACTGAATCTTCATGGAAATAAATGTATGTATGTGTGTGTGTGTCTGGTCCTTAGGCCTGTCCTCCATCCAGCAGAAACATCAGGGCTGTTCAGTGTTCTTCTTACAACAACCAACCTTTCATGGGCAGACTGTACAAGTGGGAACCCTTCAACGAGGGTAGGTTTTATCGCACATATGTATGTACTGCAAGTGTCCACAGCTTGTGCAAGTATATACCATATATGTGTAAGTGAGAATATTTTCACATTTGCAAAGACAATTTTTAGAATAGACCATAGTTGTAGTTTTTTCTATGGATCTTAAGACCAACAAGCTGTTTAGATCTTGTGCTGGTGACAACTAACAGTGATATAGATTTTAACAAATGAGTTATAAAAACAGAATCAAATTATATTCAAAGAAATATAACAAGGGATAGTGTCACATCAAACAAGGCTAAAAGTCAGAGTCATGTGGTGCTATGAGGCTACCTCTGCAGAACAGAATTAAAATTCAGTCATTATCTACTCACCACTATACCATTGGGGGGGTGGGTGAAGTGTTTGAGTCCACAAAACACTTTGGCAGCTTCAGTTGTAAACAGTATTGCAGCCAAATCCAAATTGAATTGTAGTAACTGGTGACCTTGTCTTCAAACATAAAACATAACATGCCTCCACACTGCTCCTATTCTGTCAAGTCTCCTAAGCCCTGAGATACAGATTAAATGCGAAAAGGCGTCATTTACACCAGGTTTTTAGCCTAAATGTCGGCTAAATGTGAGCATTAGCATGCTAACGCTAGTAATTAGCTATAAACATAGACCAAACATAACCAAAGCATTTCCTTTGCCAGAGCCAATGCTAGTGTTGATAAGACAAAAAATATCTGAAACATAGACTGTATATAAAGATGGATGATATGTCAGTCACCAAAAGGTGAAGCCAAAGCATATTGATCGCCTCCTGGTGGTTGGCCGTAATATAGGTCAACAAACAAGGAGCAAGTTGTGATGAAGTACACATGAAATAAACCTTTCTTAAAGATGGGTTCTTTCTTTTTAGGTAGTTCTTATAAATCAGATAAAAGTTTTCATTCTCCCTGTAAGTTAGATTTGATTAGATAGTCGTCGAGTTTATCAGCAGGACCTCACTACCATAGCTCCATCCCCCTGATTGCTACTGCACAAGATGGGGGCATCTGTATTTGGGATATTTTTTGGCTTAATTTCTATATAGTGGGAACAAGTGGAGACACGTTTTTATGAACAGTGTATAGATTAAAAGGTCAAAAGAAAGACAAAACAAATTTACTCAACAAAATAAAAAACGTGTTAGTTTTAAATGTGTAGCATCAGCTCCCTGTCCCTTGAGCCATATTGACTAAGGTGTGCTGTGATGTCAGACCTTCAGTATTTCACCTGTCTGTAGCCTAAGAGATAAATGTTCATTCACACAAACTCTTTGACCCCACACACTCCACATATCCAGGCAACAGTCAAAACACCTCCTGAAATCTCATTTCTCAGTGTACAATAATGGAAATAAAAGTTTCCAAATTAATATCCTGTCACACAGATGTGTATTTTGAGATCTTTGTGCCGCAGTATTGACTGACAGCTAATGCAGATGTAAAGATGAAATATCCCCAGGTAGATATATGAGCCTTGATCACGTGACAGCCATCTTGAAGAGTGTTTAAACATACTCTTGTGTATCTGTCGGAGAAATATTTGGCTTTTCAGGTTTGAGAAAATATCTAATTGATTAAGCACCTGAACATACTGGACAGAGCAGGGATCGGGATCCTTTGACTGCTATTTTTTTGTGTCATCAACTAAAACAGGGAATGTAGCTCCAAACAAATGAAAGCTAACATTTATTGCTTTTTAATGGGACATTATGTTACTATATAAGGGATTTCAAAATTATTTTCAAAATGTTAACTCCTTTATGGCATCTAGCACACATTTTACCTTAAACTATTTAAAATTAAACTTAAGGTCAAGTCACAAATCGACAATAGTCTCTGATGTTGCTATAGATCTGTGACTGACAAACCTATAATTTGAATCTGACAGAATACAGCTTGAGGGTCTGACTTAAGCAGACGTGCCACCTATATACATTAGTACGATGGTAACTGTTATGGAAGTTTTCTGGAAGCTGGTGAAAGGAGAACTCAGGCAGCAGCTGATGCAGAAGATTTTAATGTAGACTTGATGCATCAAGACCAGAAGGTGAAACAACATACAATCGCTAACAGAGTAGCATGAGCAGTTGTCACCCCCGAGTCTGAAGATGCCTCCCATAATCCCCATATATCTTCCTCTACTTGCGTCACCCATTCAAACAGCACATCCATGAATAGCTAGAATTGCTCTTACCCTCTGTGTTACATGTAGATGTTTGCATCCCATTGGATAGTTTAGCCTGAAGCATGCATTCCTAAGTCACATTGTGTCCTTACTTCTTGTCCCTGGAGTAATTTAGAAAAGTTGGTGCCTCTCTGTCTGGCTCATCTGAGTTATATATGAATGTCCCTCAACGAAGACACCACAATGCACTGTTGGTTGGCCCTTTATCTATAACCTGACTTTGGGTACTGTTTAAAGAGAGAAGGGAGTATGTGTGGAACTAAACAGTCACTCTTCTCCTGTACAGATATAATAAACAATATATGCATAATATATAGTGGCATATACAATAATGTGTGAGGATGGTCAAAGATTCCTCAACAGTAACAATGTCCCTCATGGTGTGACCTTTAGATGTTTTATGGCCTCTGCTACAGTTCTTTCTAACATTCTTTAAATGTGAGCCCATTGTATGCTACAGATTCAGCTATTTTATATTCTACTTGGCTACTAAATATTGAGTTTTAAAGGTTCAGTGTGTAGGATTTAATGGCACCTAGTCGTGAATTTGCATGTTGCAGCTAAATACCCCTTCCAAACATGAAAGATAACCTGTGGTAGCCTTCAGTTGTCATAAAAACTCGGGGTTTAGTTTGTCCAGTTTGGACTACTGTAAAACACACGTGAGAGGAACCACTCCCTGTAATTATAAAGTATTTAAATACAGTATAAAATGCCCATTCTAGGGTTAAGGTTAGGGTTATGATATGATATATTTTTCAACAATTTAATTGAATTCTCACAGAATAATAATTCCTAGATATTAATGAAAAAAGCAGACCTGTTAAGGGGACTGATATTCATGTGTGCTGTTTGAAGCAGATCCAAGTTTAAATCTGGTCTCATTAATATTGTATCAATAACATCCCATATTAAAATTGCAAACCTGAGCCTCACAACCGTTTGTGCTGTGATCTTTGGTGGAATTGATCTACAAATGCAAATGCGAGGGATGCAATCCACTGATTTCCATTGTAGTTATTAGTTTTTGTTGTTCATCATGTTTTTGTTAATCTTTTTGCAGTTTTGTTGCCCTTTATGTTTTGTCACTGTGTGCTGTGAAACTAATATGTTGTCAAAACGTCTCTGGATACCTAACACAATATTCACAATCTCCTCTCAGTTCCTGGGGATCAACAATGTGAACTCAACTGTCGGGCCATAGGGTTCAGGTTCTACGTGCGGCAGTCAGACAGGGTGGTCGATGGGACACCATGTGGACAGAATGATACCTCTCTGTGTGTGGCGGCAAAGTGTACGGTAGGTCTTTCATTATCTCATAACTGTCAAACTCATTAGTGGATTACTGCTTTCCTTTCACCCAAATGTGCATTGTGAATGAGCAGGTTATTTTATTAAACACTTAATTTGGATATTTCATGGTGCAATCTTATCAATGAATGAATCATTTTTGACAATGAGTCATTTTTCTGGTATATGTTATCTGATATTTATCTTTAAGTCTTATAATCAACTAATCCAACCAAACCCAACCCATACAGCAATAACCCAATCTGAAGGTTTAATCCCAGCCCAGACTCATGTCTCATTTAACTCAAACATCACAGTCACTTCAGTATATGAGGTGTGTGGGAGCCTGACAGTTCAAGTCTGCAGTGGGACTGTTTTGTACATGTCAGGCAGCAAGTCTGACGCAGTGATGGTTGTGAGCAGCAGAGGGCACTAGAGCATAAGACAGCTCCCTGAAAAGCATGGAGGAGTGAAGTGAAGGTCAGGGTGAAGCTCTCACCTCCCCCTTGGGCCAAGGCTGCAGGTCTGGGATCTCAATGTAGCACATAGTTGCACTTGTGACCCCATATTTAATGCACACTATGAAAACACACCTGTGAGCACAGAGCTGGAGAGACATGAGTCGCTGTGTGGGTCTGCTTATGGCTGGCTATGTATTCAGCGTTCTGGATTCATGACTAAATTCTTTTCAGCAGAGAAGTATGTTGAAGAATGAAGGTCATTTCCAGTTGCTCGTGCTGACCTTGCTGTGTTAACCCCATCTATTTCCCATGCGCTGTAATCCAGCAGAAATCTTTGCAACATCAAGATTTAATCAAAACAGAAAACCCACTGATCTCTCATTTTGGCCTTGATCAGAGTCTCACTGTGAACACAGTCAACACCATGACCCTCCACGTGGGTAGGTTGAAGTATTACGAATAATGTCAACTGAACCATGATTGATGGGTCGGAATCAAGGAATTAAACACGAATAAGTAAATAATTTATTTCCCTGCCTTCTACTTTGCTGGATGATTATTTTAGGCTTCAAACCCATCATCAGCTTTTCAGAAAAGGGATTTTTTTTCCCCCATCTATATCCCCACTGAGATTTTCTCAGCTGGTTCAGCCATTTGAATTGGACATCACCCAATAAGCAAGCCAAGAGATAATATAAAAACATCTGGATAATTTAATTAAAGTCAGAGCTGCTCTCAACAGTGAAATTAAACGTGATTGTTTGGTAGTTGACCCGACAGACTCTGCACTCCCCTCCAAGGCTAACAGAGTAACAAGACTCAGCAGATACACACAATGACATATGGAATATACATAAATGCACAGGAGACGTGATTGTATGTATTTTGATTTAAAAAGAGACCAAAAGGGGGGAGGCTGGTAAAGACACAGCTAACCCTAACCCTAGCAGCAGCAGAAGAACCATGGAGCATGAAGGAATCACAGGGAAGAATAAGTGGCTTTCACTCCCGTTCGGCCCACTGTGCCGGACCTAACGTGATACTTTTCAAAATACCAAAACATCAAGCAAAACTTTAGAATTTAATGTTTTCTAAATACAAAATACCAATCAGTGACATTTGATTTTCATTTAACATCTTTTCAAGACGTTTAGCATAGTGTGCACATGTCATGTCTTTGGATGACACAGACTGTTTATAAAGAATTCGGTGATGCCATCATCTTTTCTCGAGTGCCACCAGCAGTTGAAAATATCAATTTGTCCAATGTTTTGATTTATAAACATGACTGTAAGAGTGATATTTCCCTTGCCCTCAGCTGCACTCTGTCTGATCAAGCAGTGATCTCAAAGCATTGCTGTAGAAATAGCACAGAGGCATTGGCATGACCGTGTACTCTACAGTCTAAAATACAGATGACAACTGGCATCCCATTAATGAATCTTGTAATATCATTTAGTAGCTGATTGGAAACCAAAGCACAGCTATGCACCACAGTTACACCCTCTTAGATGAGTAACTGACAGCAAGACTGATGCAATTTGTCTGGAAGATATTTTACATGAACAGGTTTGATTTAATTTTTTACCCCTTTGTGAATCTCATTACAAACTGACATATTGCATGTTGCATTCAGCTGTACACACTTATCTAACAGCTGAGTGATCTAATAACCTTCAGGCCTTAGTTTTTTTGGGGCTGCAGCAGCAGTAAGGATCCATGTGGGATAAGTGACTCGTTTTGATGTGGTCCTGGCAGCCTCCAGCTCTGCCCAGAGGCCAACAGGATTCTGCACAATCCATTGTGTGTTTCAAAATGTGAGAGGGTCTCTAGTCCTGGTATACGGGGATGTCAAATAATAAGTATTTTGGGAGAAATGGTGTGATTGAGGAGTGATCAATCTTTCTGAATTATTAATGTGTGTGTGTGTGTTTGTGTGCGTGTGTGTTTGCGTGTGCGTGTGTGTGTGCACCAATAACAATGTGAATAATACTTGGAATAAAGTAAGATATTGCTCCAGATGAGAAGAGAATTTTAGAGCGATAAGTGTGGATGTGTGGGATGTAACTAACGACATGCTAGTTTATTGACTGTGCACAGCATGAGTGGTATCCACTGAGTTTAGGCTGAATCCTGCCTTCCTACCAAAGACGGTAAAATAAAATAAATAAATAAAATAAAATGGCCACCCACACATTTTCCCCAGTGCTGTTGGTGGTTAATCTGACTCTGACTACTGGTCAGTGTCTTTGTGTAGGAGAGAGAGAGGGAGTGAGGCAAAGAGCGCTGTCTTCTCGTTCTTTTAGATGCCACTCGGTTTCAACCTTTCAAAATAAACTGCAGATTTAGTTAGCAGCATCTGATATAGGATGCTCACATGCACACGCAAATTGTCTCTCTGCACATGCAGCACTCTCTCTCAAAGGTGATGCTGGGGTTGCAGAGAGTGGATGGCAAGATTGACAGGTTATTAATCGGATAGTTTACTATGAAAATTCACTCATCATCTACTCACTACTATGTCAATGGAGGGGTGGGAGAAGTGTTTGATTCCACAAAACACTTAAAAGCTTCTTACCCCTAAAAGTCCAACTGTTTTGTGAACTCAAACACTTCACCAACCCCTCCAGTGTCATAGTAGTGAGTAGTAGTAGATACTATCACTCAATGAACTATCTCTTTAAGAGGGATTGTGTTTTTGTCATTTTGGTGCAACACCACAATATTCTGCTCTGGATCTTAAAAGTTCACCTTTCTTTGAGTCTGTCTGTCACATTTACTACAAAATAATTTTGGTTTATTTTCCTAAAACTAATATGGGGGTTATCTTCCAAAAAAAAAACCCAATAAACACAATAAACTAAGCATTGGTCTAGTATTTCCTTTGAAATGTAAGACTTGTGAACTACATGGTTGAGTAGTTGTCTCACACACTGCTGCTTTGAACTGGTGAACTGTCCCTAAGGCACAGAGAGCTGTTACTGATATACTCCAACCTGGAGCTGTGCCAATAGAAGAAATGCATCTGATTCAGATCAGATCAAAGCAAAAAAAAATTATGCAATAGAAGCATCCCGCAGGTCACAGCCTGTCCTTACACAGATACTCAACATTCTTCCTAGAAGCCGAAAACACATAGATGACTCTGCCAAAGGAAGAGCTATTTGACATTGGGTATATGTCTTTTAAGGATAATTTTGAGTTGTCTAGTTGTATGTATACCTATTTATCCTGCTCATTATTTAAAGGGTAGGCTCTTTGTTGCGCAGTGCTGTGATTTCTTCAGAGGATTTTATACACCAGACTTTCTCAACCATTGGTCCCCGGCCCATTTGTGGGCCATGAAATGTTTTCAATTTGATACAAGTGGGCCTCAACGGCCGCATACGTCATCAGTTTGAGACTCCCAGTGACCGGTGAGCTAATGCTCAACGGTTGCTAGTTTGCTGTATTTGGAGTGATTGAAAAGTTCCCTTAAGTGGAAAAAACAACTACAGTAACGCTAATAATCGACCAAAAAACGTAAAACTTGTATGTAGGTACAACCCTGTTTCCAGCCCAGAGCCCAGAGCCGCTATAGCCTTCCAAACTTGTGCAAGGTTCACCCCAGACACATCTATACCGAATATGATACTGATGAAATATAGCATTGTTTATTTTTAACTTCTGCCCCTGTCGGACATTGATAGAGTTGTCAAGTCAGAAGTCATACAGAGTCATGAGCTTGACCTCACTTATCCTTCAGCAGCTCACAAGTCACCTTTTGTGAGTGATTAAACTTGTTACATTTTGGGCTTTTGATTAAGACCCTTTGCGTTTTTTCTCAGGCAGTAAACAGATTTTTCCATTCAGAAATATAAACATTTTGACTGTACCTTTGTGTTAGAGAGAAATATGACTTTAATATGCTGTTATTTTAACTTTCCGTATAAACCAAACCATAGAGGCCATGTGATCGCTGTGGCGACACATCGCTGTTGATTAAAGGAAACACTGTCTTGACCTTTGGCCCCTGGTACCTCTGCATACGGCCTCCATCTCATAACTCTGAATCTGACTCCAGGCCACCATCATATTGGCCTGTGACAGAGCGTTGTGACTATCTTGTTTTACAACCTGAAACTAATGAGACAAATGAAGGTCTTTCAAGGTTCATACCCAGTCATTTGTAGTGTGGTTTTTGGACAGGACCATCAGTGCATGGATCGTTGGCTTCCATAAATTCTCAGTGATATTGGAGCCTAAGTACTTGTACTGAATGCTTTAGGTTAGATGATGTAGTAGATTGAACAGAGCATAACACGCTTAGAGGTCTATAACCTATAGTGCACGTGCTACCTTTTTCTGACCGAACCTGTCCAAAGCCAGAGAGAATAGGAACCAAGCCCAATCTGATCCTGAAAGAATTTACAGGTTCATTTGTGCCTGAGAATGAGTCGAGCAGTTAATGTAAGCTGCACTGACCTTGTCTCACTGAGTGTGTCCTTAATAGACACGGCTGCTTCTTGTTTTCTGTAATCAGCCCAGCTAATGTGCTCACCCCTAAACCAATACTTCAGTACAAGTACGTGGCAGATTTCAAGGTAAATCTGTATACAATGTTTAGTGCTTGTGCTCAGTTATACACTATCTACATCCTGACTGTAAGGAAGTGTAGGCAGCTGTCCACTTTGAAGGACACTCAGCTTTGTGTGCACTGCTGGGTCTTTACCTCCCTTCATGATATGTCCAGTCTCTGGTGGCTCAGAGGAGAGACCTGCTCAGCAGCACTGCACTGTGGATTTGATGGCTCAGCAGACAGCTGATGAAATATATGGGTTTGGACCAACAAGGAAAGGAGAAAAAGATTTCTCTCAGGGTGAATTCGGTGGTGGACGTTAAATCAATTTTTCTAAAGAAAGTAAAAGCAGGATAAAATACCACACAGACAAAAAACATTAAAACAATGACATTACTCTATGAAAACTTTATGACATTTTTTTTAACATGATAAGAGAGGGGAATGATTGTAAGTTTAGGATGTTCTGCAGTTCAGGAAGAAAACAAGTAAAATGTACAAACAGCTGTAAGCCTGCAGGTATGTGAATGGAAAATATACAACTGTAGACGTGCAAATAGGAAAAAGAATCCCAGTTTGGATGAATGTGTAAAACAGGAAACAGTAATTTAACAGTTAATCAACTGTAGGTGAACTGAATGAAGTGTAAAGTGGGTCAACATTAAATTAGGACTAGTACTGGTGACAGTCTGCAGTAATAGGAGTGTATGACAAGTGTATAAAATATCTAATCTGCCCCAAAAATAGATTGATATGCTGCATGATTCTATTCTGGTTCAAATAACTCATATATCATACATAATCATGTATAATTATTTAGTTTCAGTTGTTTTTATTTCATTAAAGAAAACACTGTGCATCATTTTACAGATATTATAGGATTATCTCAAATAATTGTTTTTGTGTGATCAGTTTCTTTGGCCTAACTTTTGTCCTAGAAAAGTAAAACACTCATTTCTCAGAGACTCGCATGTCGACATGAGCACATTGAAAAAGCCGGCGCTGGAACTCCCCCTGAATGCAGTCTCCCATTTCGAATGAACGGGTAAAGAAAGATCCCTTTATGGTGGGAATTCCATTCAGCTGCCATTTCTCTCCCTTTATACCAAGGAAGTGCATTTGAGAAGGGTGTGTGTATTTTTAAAGGGCGATCACTGACCACACACTCCTCTGCTGGCGGTGGTGGGCCCAGTTGAGGGTAAAAAATCTATCTCGCCTGGACTATTATAGACCCTGTGCTTGGTTTGCACTGCTGAGCACAATGAAGTCTGAGACGATGATGAAATAGCATTGTGTACAGTTCTGAACGATGAAGTACAAATCGCTTTGATTCGTGCGGATGATAAATGTGCCACATTTTGCACGATCCTCTAAAAACAATTTTTATTAATATTAATGTCTGCTAACAAGCAGTGCAGCATTGACCTGGCAGTTGTCAGCGCAACGTGTGATGTATTGTTGTCTCCTAATAAAGATGTGACAGATAGAATGCGGCTGCGGCTGACCCGGTGTCAAGGTCTCAGCCGCAGTCCTCCTCTCAGACTGGCGTGTTTCCCAGCACCCCGAGCGTGGCCCCGGCACAAACTCATCAAACAGGCCACTCCTCACTTCTCTGCTCTGACAGCTGCATCTGTTTTATTCATTCTCTCACTGGGGTGGACGGGCCGACTTGTTAAAAGGGGGATGAGTGCTCTGATATACAGCCTGGCTGGCACATACTGGTGGAGGTGCCTCCATCCCATCCCTGTCTCGACAAGCACCAGCTGTAGGCTCACAGGGTGTTCCCCATCATCACCCACAGCAAATGGTTATGGATTCATGTCAGCACTGCCTCTCGTTAGTAATTGGACAAAAATTAGCGCTAAATAATTTCAATAATGTAATTATCTGATGCTATAAAATTGGGGGAAATCACGATGTCAGCTAAGACTAACTTATGATTGGTCAAGCGCTTGTATCAGGGGGACATCCAGGAATCCGGATAGTTTGGCTTCATTTCTGTACAGTAGGAGGAAGTGGAGACATGTCATCCATCTCTATTTACAGTCTATGGGTTTAACTAGTTATAGTTAGGCTAGCCCCATTGGTCATGTGACCCTGATCTGTGGGGTTGTCACAGTCGGTCAGGAGTCTCCTGTAGCCTGACGGATGTCAGTGCAGGTAGGTCAGCTGCTTAATCACTTTAAGACTGAAATAATGCAACAACTAGCCAATTGGATGGCTTGTCATATATTTTGTACAAACCTTCATTGTCTTCTCCTCAAACTTTTGATGTAGAGCTATCGAACAGATAGAAAGTTCAGTTTGTCTGATATCATTCTCTGTCTAATAATGACCTGAAAAAGGAACAGTGTTCTCATGAGCCACAGCTGTACTTCTCTTCTTTAGCAGCAAAAGCGTGCATGCTAACGTGCTCGACTGAGACATTGATTGATTGATTGATTGATTGATTGATACCATACCTATTAAAAGTCAGTAGGTGATAAGCATGTAGCATTTAACGCAAAACACAGCTGTGCCTGAGTTCAGCCTTATAGAGCTGCTAGCCTGACTGCCGAGGCTTGCTCTTGTTAAACTGTTAAACCGTGACTTCAAATATCTTAAAACACTTTACTGCCAGGAATTGCCTCTTAGAGTGCCAGTATTACTTTGACTGCATTGTAAAGAGAGAGTATAAATGAGCTGAATATAGGTTGTTATGTAATTCTTGATTTATCCTGGAACAGAGATACACTGTTTCTTCTAACTTTCCTCCGGGGAGTCAGAGTTCAGGTTCAGCTGTAGAGCAGCAGCAGCAGCTCTCGAACAGGGATGATACATTATCCTTCTTAGTGACACTTCTGAGGGCACTTGTTCCTGTCTTTTTGAATATGAGAACTCCAGGTTGGAGGATAGTTCAGACACTGAGAGGCTGAGATGTGACGAAGAGGACAGATTGATGTCTTCGTTTTGGTCTAAACTTCCTGGATCCTGACGGGATCTGCAGTCCCCCCTGCTGGCTCTCACTGGCCCATGTCAGCCCTTACTGGCGTTGTGTGGCTGGTGTTTTGTTTCCATTACATTTGATTTATCTATGGCGGCCCGTCACAATATGAACATTGTTGGCAACTTATTTATTTTTTATGTATTTCTTTTGTTTTTTACAGTCTCACTCATATGTCGCTGTAGAGCTGTGTTTAGTACCTCTCTCTCTCTCCCATTCAAACACACAAACACATACACTGACAACGTGCCCCATGGTGGGTCCAGCCATCTCACTGGGTCACATTGGGCACCTGAAGCACTGGGATGGTGGGCCAGTCTGGAAACAGCCCACACCAGCCTGACATGATAGAAAGTATTACTGTATTGCTTTGTCACAAAGTCTATCTCATTGTCTAGCTCATTGTATGTATTTTATAATAAAGACATCGCTCGCTGTAATCTAATGTCACAAATTTAATCTGTTCCTCTGGGAGGAACATTGAGGTTTAACTATGGTAGTCCTGTTTGCTCTGGGTTCCAGACACTTGCTCTTACCTGCCACACGTCTGCTTGGCTCTACCACAGCTCATAAAGTCTTTCTTCAGGAGACAGGGGAGTGTCCAAACTTGTGAGTGGGGCCTCGTTCAAGCCGCTGACCCATTTGATGTGTTTCCAACACATCGGTGGTTTTACTTTTCATATCCGGTATTTTATATTAGGTCTGGTAATTTCCCCTCAATAATAGTTGTGTTTCCCCCCTCAGTTTGGCCTTTTGTCACTCTTGAAATGATATTGTTAAGCATAGAAATAATGTTTGCATGAGCGCATTTTTTAATAAATTGTCTGGATTATGTTGGTTTGGTGCCACACAGGAATACAGGACCACACGGAGAGCAGAAGTTGAGCCGGTGCTCGGCTCTGTGTTGAACTTCCATTTCCTGATCATATTCTCGTTGCTCAGCACAACAACAACTGGGCCAGCACCCTCAAATACTGATGTCAGCAGAAAAGAAAGTATTTGCACAATCAGACCTGTGTGGATTTTCCTTTTTGGTCTTTATGATTCAAAGGAGCACCAAAAATACCTTTAGTTGTGATGAATAGAGATGAAACAAAATGTAAGAAAGGAAATGAAACCCTGTATGGAAGATTTTTTTCGGATTTATTGTCCTTTATTGCCATTGTGTTCTGTTTAATCTACTGATCCGCTCTTTTATGATGGATGTTGCATTGTCTCAGTGATGCACTTTGTAGTCCTGACATGATAACATGTATTTTCCTCAGTTTTTGCCGACTCTTGATATCATTAACTGACTCATGATGGTGTGTTCAGTACGTGTGGAGTACAAGCAGGTGGACAGATCTGATAGATTGATACGTGGCCGATAAGGTGGACTGATGACAGTGTCTGGGGGACAGCTGATGCGTATCGTGCTGGAGCCCCAGGGTCCAGTCTTAGACTCAGATTTATGGGGGTATACTACACAGATACGAGGTTGTATATTTAGCACTCCGGTGTCACACAGGTCTTCCTCAGACAGACGGCCGTTGACAGGGATTGGCTGCTATCTGGGTGGCAGTCAATTGAAGGGACAGTTGAGCACATTTCATGCCTCATCGGTTTGTTTGGAATGTCAGCGATCTGGAGCCGTTGATGTGTGGTCAGCACTCGCTGGGTGCCAGGAATTTAGGGTCGTTTGAGAGTGAGATAAAAGATGAAGAGGTTTGTGTGCTTGTAACTGTAGTTGTTTGAGAACGTGAGAATAGACTATATTTGTGTGTGTGCTTGTAAATGTGTAAATCTATTACCAAGTGAGTTTTTCTGCACTGTAGGTTATCTGCTGCCTGAAGTCAAACCTTCTGGTGAATGTGTCTCTTATCTGAAGGCGTCCAGCTGCACTGTACAGACATTAAACACAGAATCTGCTCTATTTGTTCTGTCTGGGTTTCTTTGTTTGTTTGTTTCTAAGCAAAATTACAAAAAAACTACTCAACCATATTCTATGAAATGTTATGAATGGGCCAGAGGAAGAATCATTTTGTGGTCGATCTGGATTAGGGGTACAGATCAGGATTTCGCTTTTACTTTCTTATCATTGATTAATTCATGGATCTCATGAAAAAAATCATGTTAAGAGGACTGGTATTTATGAGTGTGTACAATTTGGTGCCGATCCCAATCAAAATCTGGATTTAGTTAATTTAAATATGGCCTCATGAAGGGATTTTTCAGCTTTAGTGGAGGTATGCACTTTACTGAGTGCCATTCTAGTTTGTTTACTTTGCCATCCAGACATGACACCCTGTTGTGAAAGCAGAATTATGAAAAAAAAAACACTTTAGGAGCAAACTTAAACCAATCAGATCATCCTCGGAAGCTAGACTATACTGTATGTTCCATTGATGGTCATGATGTTCATCCAAACACCACAGACGGAGTTGGGAAAGCAATCACAGACGTCAGCTGCTGGAGTGTGTGATTGAAATGAAAGCCCACAAGCAGAACCTGTGCAGATGCTCCACGATGGCATCTGGTAGGAGACCTCTGAAGTACAGTAACTGTTTTATATCTCCCTCTGCAGACCCATTTTTTTCAATGAAGAAAATATAAACAGCAGCCTGCCTCAGCCACACCTTGCCCCTCCCTGCACCAAATCCCCTCAGTCCACATGCTTTATAGATCAACTCTCCTCCCTCCTCTCCACTCCTGCCTTCATCAGTCAAACACATTTCTTAAAGGGAGCAATCATTGGACGAACATGCCCGGCCTGGCTGACTAATACATATCCCAGATGCACAGAAATCATGTGTTCTCTCTTCCTGTGTTCTTACTAATCAAGTTAACAGATAAGAATGTTTTGGAGGAGGTGGATACAAATGAATGGAGATGTTGGAGTTGACATTTGTTTGATATTTTGTATATACCTGCCAAGAAGTGGAAGTGCTGTATCCACTTCCTCTTCCCTCATACTTAGCTGTGGACATGTATAGAGAATGATGTACGGAAGATTAATGACAGAAGCATTACAGCTGCCAGGTACAGTGTTTCCCTCTGAGGCCACACCTGCTAAAGTGGTTGCGGTCATGGTTCTTGTAATGAGCTTTGGTTGGAAATGTCCAACAAAAGCAAAGTGAGGCTGGAAAGGTGACAGAGACTAAGAAGAGGGGCTGAGTACAAATGTTGTGTGAGTGTGTGTCTGACAGTGTACAGCCCACCTGCTGTAGAGCAGGACTCTGACGTGTGTGCGTTGGCCACTGGAGGAATCAGGCGCCTGGAGCCAAAGCCGATTCGAGGCTGACCATCTTGTTGAAGGAAACAAAGACCCGCGGGTGTACTAGAGCGTCAATCTTGCCTCTGGGCGCCATGCCTCCATAGTGAGATGTGTCCAGATCAGAAGCAGGTCAGTGGGAGCTGGACAGCACGTCTGTAGGTCCATCATAATGGATGGGCCGCTGAAAAGGGCTGTTCCTTCCTACGTGTCTGCAGCTGGACTGTGTTTTACTAGTGTGATACTTAGCCGCTCAATGTGCGTATACTGTATGTGTTGCTCCATGGTGTCACTGTGTGTGCGTGTGTGTTTTATGTCTCAGTTGAAACCGTTCCAACATAAGCCAAGCCAGTTGCAGGTGTGAAGATAGTCGTCTCATGCTACTCTTCTGCCGTTGGAGAATATCATGAAAGGGGGCAGGTGGTAACTTGACATGAATATAATTACCAACTTAATACTTTGCAATCTGTTCAGCTAATTCCTGCAGTCACAAGGTTCATAGTAGCTCTTAATTTGACTGGTATTTAATACTTTACAGATTTTCACATGGTAGTTTCAAAGCCAAGAGAATCCTGTAGTGTGTAGTCCATTAATTCAATATACAGTCGGGTACATGTATTTATCTATTTACTCATCTGTCATTCTTCTCTTTATATGTATTACTTGAAACTAAACCTGTGTGTTTTTAAAGTAAATTTCATGCACATGCAAAACAAGTATATGCTTATAGCAGTATATGTTATCCGCTGTGTAGAAATGCAGTTTTTAAAATGGCAAATAATGTAATTCCATACTAAAATGACCCTCAGGAGAGCATGTATCTCTATCAACAGTCCCCATTTAATTCAATCAAGCTGCACCAAATTACACACACTAGTATATATTAGTTACCTTTCGTTTTTAATCAAGATCCGTGAATTATTCCCTGGAAAAACTATTGAAAAAAATGTTACAATGTTAAAGAAAGTGAGAGGAACCCTGTTTCAACCCTCTGAACCAGATCAGGTAATTGTGGATAGGAATCCGACTTAACTTTTCTATATTTCAAGTAATACATCACATCTGCATTAGGATCTATTTGAATAACCAAATAAATGTCCTGCCATTCTGCTTTGAAAAGCATTCATTTTAAGCTCATTTCATCAAATCTATTCCACTGTTAAGAACTTTGAGCATTTACTGTATTTTTTTGTTTTGCTAGCTCTGACTGAGCTAAGTAAAGTTGGCCTGTATATATCATAAAGTGAAATGGATAAAAAGTTTGTAAAAGTCAAGGAGGATCATTATAAGTTATAAATAAAGCTCATCATAAAGATTTATACTAATGTTGTATCGTATCATGGTGTCCATCCTTTAGTTTCCCTCCATGTGTGCTCTGCTGCTCGGCCCATCTGACACACAGCCTTTCAGTGCCTGTAGTAGTCTATTGTGCAGGGGCCTGTTGTGGTCTCAGTGTGCCACTTCAAACCAGGGAAGTTTTCAATTATCTCATGTATATTGAAGGCCCAGAAGTCTCTTTGTGCAGGACCAGGTCCAGCCACAATGTCTCAGGTGAATTTGGGCCTGTCCGTGCAACTTTATGAGAAAAGCAACTGTCAGAAAGGAGGATGAAGAGCGTGGCCCTTCTCTTACTTCAGTGTGTCCTGGTGAATTAGGGTTAAATGTTGTGGAAACAATGGCGGGACAATAAGAAAACCATATGATGAGTTGTGCTTCCAGTGTTGCGACGTGGCTCGTAAGGAAGTATTTGGGGCTCAAAGAGGGAAAGAGGGATTGTTCTTGAGTTTTTGTTACTGAATCTTGAGAGTGAGCAAAGAAAAGTATTTTATATATTCCCCTCAGGAACACAAGGCCGTGAAACTTTATTATTTCCCTCTTTTTTATGGTGTGGTTGTATTATTAGGAACAAGCATGAAGGCAATCCCCTGCTTTAGTGTGTAATTCTGTACTTCCTATTTGCTGGCATCCCTTAAAGATGGCAAGACCACATGCCAATTATTTTCACACAGTGTAACCATGGTGGTTTTGCTGACACAGTCATTTCAGCCGCCCTGCATAGTATTTCCTTCTTCTCTTACTTTTTCTGTCACATTTGAAAATATTCCCCAAAAAATTCCCTCTGACATCCAATTCCCTTTCAGCTGCTGCCCTCTCTTCTCTACCTCCTCTCCCTGCTGTCTCCCTTTCCCTCCCTCCTATTTCTTTTCTATCTCTCACTCAAAAACTCCAGCCCCCCCCCCCAATTCCTCCCCCAGCTGGACCTCCCCCAGCTCAGTTTACAACAGGAGAGCTCGTAGAGATCTGCTCTGTGGTGAGAGAGCTTCATTTTTTTGGGCATTCTCAAAGCTGCTTTGGCGAGGAGGAGGCTGACGGGAGCGGCCGCTGGACTCGTGCGTGAGCCTGAGTGACTGGTCGGACCATTTGCGTGGCCACATGAGAGAATGCTGTCAGGACTGGCTCCTCTGCTGCTCCTCTGCCTGCATGTGCGTGCGCAGGGGAAGCTGCGGTCACAGGTAGGACCTGCTGCACCTATGTTTTCTCCTGGAAGAAGAGAGGGGATTGCCATGGATGCTAAAACTCTGCCTGTAACAGTTGTATTGCATGATTTGTTGCTCAGTGTTTGCTCTCTCTCTGCAATTAGGTTTTGGACGTGGTTGATACATTGCTGCATGCTGGTCAATTAGACAAATGTTGTGTTGCACTGAACACTGTGATTCAATTTGCTCAGATTAAGACGTCAAAATCCCTGGATGTAGTTGCAAGTAGGCCTGGAACTCATTTCCATTTAGTTTTAGTGCTTCTAAGCAGAATTGGAGAGCGTCACTCCATGATTTGGAACGTCAGTGCAGCCCTTTGAGGTGGTCCATCACCTGAGTGGAGGTATTTACAGTATGGTGGTTTTCACTGTGGCTCTGATCACTCTTGGAGCTTTTTATTTTTCCACAGCACATTAACTGTCTGCTGGTGGGATTAGATTTCCCTCCGAACGGAGGACTCAGTGGCGTCAGGCCTGTCCTGGGACTATAAAGATGTACTGAACTCTATTAGGGATAGACTGCGAGCCTGAATTAGCCTGTCACTGCCTGTGGCTCAACTCAGTTGGTTTGAGCTCACCTGTTTGCAGATGATTAACGACCCCAGTGTGAGGTGCCTGGGGTTGTCAATGCAAACTTGTGACGTGCCAAGGTCTTGATGAGGACCAATTCTAAATGGTTTTATTCAAATATTGGAATCTGTCAATGCACAGAATGTGGGTTGAGTTATGAAGAGTAATAGAGCAAATCGTTGGGGAAATCAAGCTGATAGAAGGAATTATGAATATTGGATAGAATTGGATCCAGCTATTATTACTGTAACATGATGAGTCCTTGGCGATATAAATTTTGCTTTTGTTTAATCATGGGAAAAAAGTTTTGCTGTGCCAGACACACAGTTTTAAAAGGTTCTACCTAATCTCTTAATTATTAATGGATGTTTTAGTTGTAAATTGCAATGAAACTATCACAGTGTCATCTCCCTGTCCCTTTAAAAGCCAGGTGCATTCGCATCTTGGCAGATTTATGCTGCAATGGTGAATTTGCCAGGTAGTAGGAGAGAACGCCTCTTTCCAGAGGAAATGGATCTGCTGGCTCATGAAAGCACGACAGCAGGTCGTCAATGTGTGTAAGAAGTAAAGTGTTAGCTCGATATGCAACTGCCCATATACGCACATATTACTCTCTTGATAATATACTTGTCATTGACTTCAGAAGTTGTTGTTGGTTAATCACGAAATTGCTTTTCGCTGTCTCAAGATAGCAATATGGCAACAATGCACCTGACCACACCTAACCCTAAGATCAGCATGTCCATGGGTGCTGAGATGGACATAAGTGCATTTAGCTTTTAAACAGCTAAGGCACTGAAAGAGAAAATGACAACTGTGATGGCGTGTACCCAAAGTGGTTGAATTGTACTTGCTGCCGCTTTGTGCCGAGTGTAAGATAGAACCCATTATCGTGTGAGTCAATTCAACTCAGTCTCACTGTCTGACCTCTTTGGAGCAATTAAAAAACTCCAACACTAGACATTTAAAATAAGGGCGGCTGTGTTTCAGGAGGAAGAGGGTCTTCCACAAACTGGACGGTACATCGGTTGATAAAACTGATGTACCAGCGCTAAGTGAAAACAACACATTTACCATTTAAATGTGGGATTTGGGAGGAGTAGTTCTGCAGAAAAAGATTTGTCAAAACCAGTCGCAGATTTACAAGATACAGCGGATCAAACATCAGGAAAGAGGATCTGCAACAAACCTACAGAGCCACATAGTGCAACTCCTATCAAAATACCCACCGTAATGTTACTGTTCACTGTAATCTGTTAGTTTTGTTAACTGCATTATAGGTTGATAGTCCTCTTTTTATCATGTCACAAGTCCATTATCTCCTGGTGTTAATCCCTAGAGAAAACCATTCTGTCATCCAGTTCCCAAAAACGGTCAGAGCAGTGATGTCAGCTGAATCCCTATGCATTTTAAAGGCTGTTGATCCACCGTGCTCACTGCTATTTCGGAGTGCTTTACAAGCATGGGAGCCTTTAATGAAGACGCTGTGCCCTTCGCCCCCCGGGCTATGAGGGCAGCTGGTGGTATGGACGAGGCCTCTTTTTTACTGTTAGGATCAAAGGTCTCACGGCTGATTCCTATCTGCCGTCACTACTTGGCTTTAAATGATCATGTCTGCAGTTGGCACGATATCCTGTCAAGTGATGTCACAGTACAAGTTGGAGAAGCAAAAAATGCACAAACATACATAAGTCAATTTATAAATTCGTTGGAGGAATAACTCCCCCTTTTGCTCTTCCTCAGCTCGTCTCCTTCTTGTTACAGGAAATAATCAGAGTGTCTGTGTTCCTATTTGAGTCTGACACATGTTGCTACTGACTACAAGAGATCTTATGTTGTGGAGAGTGGAAACTTGTGAGATTACAGTACAAAACTCCAAAATGTGTTTCTGTTTGTGGCTAAAAATTACCACAGTTAGTTCTTTACTTAGTGTCGCCATTATACCAGAGCCAGGATTGAAATCTGAGGGGCAGAGACAAATTGAATGAATCTGAGCTACTGATGAAGTCACATCTTCCGTAAAGAAGCAGTCCAGAGTCAGAGTTCGATTCCTCTTGGAGCATCCTGCATTAAAAAGCTGCTCCTGCTTCACTCTACTAAAATGTCCACTGAACACACACACACATATTTCTACTGTTTATCCCGAGAGGCGGTGGACTAGTGGCAGAAACTTGGACTTTGCACAGAAAAGGTCTCTGGTTCGTCTCTGGTTCGACTCCACGGAGAAACAACAAAAAGACGAACCTGGATCGATCTGTCCCAAAATCCAAAAGGATTCTACCTACCCTGTCTAGTGCCCCTGAGCAAGGCACCTTACTCCCCCAACATCTGCTCCCCGGGGCGCCATACATGGCTGCTCACTGCTCTGTGTGTCCTGCACCAGATGGGTTAAAAGCAGAGGTCAAATTTCCCTACAATTGCATGAGTGTGCCTGTGCATGTGTTTGGGACTAATAAATGTATCTATCTTACATCGTACACCCTAAACTCTTATCGACGTGTTTCCACACAGAAGAGAAATAATTAGGAGTGAATAGGACCTTAGAGGAAGCTGGGAGAGCACCTTCACCTACACCACTGGCTCTGGGTGTGTGTGGGAGAGCCCCGCGGCATGGTCAACTGCCACAAAGAAGTTCATGAGTGGGACTTTTAATGTGACATCTAGCCTCATAAATTAATGTAGTTTCTTTGGTCTTCAAAGGAACCCTCTCTTGCCAATGGTGATCAATGAAGTGAAGTCAATTCCTCTCGCATATCTTATATTATGTTGTATTGATGCAAATGATATTTTGAGCTCACATACGTGTAGTCCTATAATATTTTAGGACTGTCTTCAGAACATCATTACCAATTATTGATGTGCCCTTAATCATGTTCAGTGTGACGCTCACAAAGAGGAAATGACACTTCACTCAGTAAAGACAGTTAATCAGGGTCAGTCTGTGGTTCACTCCCTTTATTAATGAGCATGTCAGAAGGGGAATCGCTGGCAGGAGCTCCCATAGATGCAGATGTGTTTGAAGTGCTGACTGAAGGAGAAGCCGTGTCGCCTGCCCCTGCTCATTAAAACCAGCTGAAGGATCCACAGCTTCCCAGCATGTGGGAGGCAGCTGCTGGTGGCCATGACGACCGCAATGTGCACGTCACATGAGAGACAGGGGGTTTGTTATCGTGACATATTTCATCCTTATCTAAACCTTACTTTAAATCAATCATAATCCCACCTGATTTCTTTATTTCTTTGAAATCTTTGTCAGATCTCAGTAATGCCATTCCCAGACGCAGCGCCGTGACTCGTGGTCACTTCCACTATAAATTCTTTGTCTCGTTGCTTCTGTATTCTCACCTGGAAGTCAAGTTAGGGCCCGATCGCTTCTCCAGATGAGCTGGTGTGTCACAGCTGACCAAGTCGTGATAACTTCACGGGCTGTTGCCAAAGAACGCTGCACATTTTTGATGTGTGAGGAGCTGTGGAAATCCCCAGTGTTCAGCACACAGTCCCCTTTAACCCAGCGCTCATTAATATGTTTAAAAATACTGCACCTCTTCCATCCTGACATGTTTTCTTTTATTATAGGAGTGCAGATTATAGCATGCCTTTATTCCCAGAGGTCTCCTGTGAGGAGCTGTGCTGATGTCACAGTGTCATCTGTCTGACAGGAAACACACTGACATGAACAAGAGAAAATCATTTAGCAATGGAATGGAACTTGTACATTTTGTTTGCAGCAGTGTAAATGGTGCATTTTAAGTCACAGGGAATATGTTTTTTAGGAGACAGCAGTCCGCGTCTCACAGTAAGTTTTTTTTTGTTTTTGCTTTTGGCAGTCAGTAGGAGAGATGAGCAGTAAACCTCCCAGACTCAGGTTAGGAGGTTCTGCTGGGATCCGACTCAGCCAGTGTGGATTCAGACTCGGGGGGGTGTTGACCACTGCCCCATTTCAGACTAAGAAAACATCCTTTTATTCATAACCCCCTGATTTTATTATTGTTTTACTTTTTTGGGCCAACAGCATGTAGCGATGTTAGTTTTTAGTTCTTGTTATTTTTTTATCTGGTATTAAATGGATAATTCACCAAAAATGTTATATCCACTTATTATCCTCTCACCACTGCGCTGATGGAGTGATGGTTGAAGTGTTTCAGTCCAGAAAATACTTCTAGAGTTTCAGGGGTTAGGGTCACCAGTTACTCAAATTGTATTGGACTCGGCTGCACCAATGTTTACCCCTGAAACTCCTAAAGTGTTTTGTGGACTCAAACACTTCACCCACCCCTCCAATGGTAAAGTGGTGAGTAGTCAATGAGCGAACTATCCCTTCAAAAGCTGCTGTGACACAGGCAGCACCAGGGACATACCCAGACATTGCTACAGTACTGACTCCTGATATTATCTTGCTGTAACTATTTTTTACTTAGCATTAGCTCCCTGAACTACAGTGTTGTGGGAATGGGACAAAAGAAAGAGGCAGCAGTCACATACACCTTGTATTTGCATTGAATTCTTTCAGAGCCCCTATAAACATTGTATGTTGACATACTGATGATTTACTGTGTGATTTGGTTTCAAGACACTTGATTTATTAGGAATCGCTGTTTTTAAAAACATTTCTATGTTCATGTGATACAATCTGAATTGTGTGTTTACTGAATAACTGGACTGGATTGAGTAATGATGACCACAAAAAAAATCATAAAATGCACCACACAGGCAGCTGGATATATTTCAGGGATAGAGGCAGAAGGGGAAAGAGAGATACATGTTAAACCTTGTGCAATATGTAATATGCATATGCTTCTGTTCTAGTGGTTATAGTTTGTGTGTATGTTCCCCAAACAGCTGCCAACATCTGGAGGCTGCTCATGCGGTGTAACTCGGTGGTCCAGCCATAACCATCTGCTGGTGTTAACTGTCAGCCTTGAGCTTGATGCTCAGGGGCAAATTATTCGGTCCCAGCAGCGGAGTCTCACTGACAAATGACACATACCACACACAGACCCACTTTCCAAACTCTCACACGTTCATTGTCATTTTTAAATACATTTGATATCCATAATTCCAGACACCAGTTTACTTGCCAATTATCAGACAGAAAGGAAAAATAACTCATGAATCAAAGTCACAGAAAAAAGTGTTTCACTGGGCATATTACCCCAGTTTGTGCTTCTCTCAGTGAGTAACACATACTGGAACTAGGTTGACAGGGAGCAACTTGAATACACTTGTGTTCCATACAGTACTTACTTGCCCTGTAGTCTACTTAACTGAGGAACTTCCACCAGCTCAGCTCTCTGTCCCTCACCATCATGAAATGTGGCCATTGCAGGCTGACGCTGCACAGGTTGAACATTCACTTCTTCTCCCACTCAAATGATGCTGCAAGACTTCATGTTAGCTCCTGCTACTGCTGTCAATTTGTGACATTTCGAGGCATCACTCTCCAGGTAGTAAAGCCCCACCCTTTTCTTTTGGTTTTCTTGAATTAAATCCGTATTGATTTACTCATGCACTGTCAAATGAAGTTGAAACTATGGTATTTGGCTTAAACTGCCTCCATTCGAGGCTCACACTTCTCACACTTCTGCATTCAGAAAATCCGACTCCACTATCACAAAATCGTATGTCTTTTTAAAACTACTTTATTGATAACAGAAAGTTTGATCAAACAGCTGATCTGTGCTATAAGTGTTAAGCTAATGGTAACAACAAAGTTTCCTGTCCAAAACAGATTGGCAAATCCTGAAAAAAAAAGTTTTCAGTTTATTCAGGGAACATTTAATTATGACCTACTCACGGAAAATAACAATGAAACTGAATTAATTTAAAATGAAAATAAAACAAACTGTGCAGAAATGTTAAAATAATATTAAAATATGGGGAATATTAGTAGAGAAAACCTTATATAAGTGAACAAACATCTTTTTCGTTTGCATTCCACAGTCCGGGGGTTGAAATAACCTTTATATTTGTAGTTAGTTCTGATGATGTTTTTGTGACCTATAGGTTCAATATGCTTGTTAATCACTGTGACTTTAGACTGGACAGAGAAGAAATCATCATGTGAGGACTCAGTTCTGGCTCGTGTCATGAGAATAAAACAGCCGTTCTGTTTTGTATATTTACGTGGGTGTGTCCAGCTGCAACTACGAGGTTGTGTTGCTTTTAATGTTGCTTCCACAAAGAATTGTGCAGCGTCCTTTTCTCCCCTCCTTTCATACAGGACGGTCTGATGTTTCCTATGCTAAATGTGATAAGTGACTTTAGCTCCTCTCCTTATTGTTTAGGGAATTCGAATAGCTGTTATTCTGGCGGATGAACTACTTCAGGGGGCATTTAAGAAGGTTCCATAGCAAAGTGGATTATTCCAACGCACCCATGCTCTGCGTTTCAAGTCTTCTTGGGTGATATCTTGATGCGCAAGAACCAAATGTTTACAGTAGCGCCCCCTGTCTGAAATTAGGATTAAGAACAACAAACACAAGACAATATTCCGAAAAATTATATTGAAATTGTCACTGATGGCGAACAGCTTGTGAGGGGGAATCTGGATGCCCTGCTCTTTGCTGAAACAAAACCTCTAAACCACCACATCATCTACCAATCAGAGATGATTCCCATCCTCTCCTGCCCCTCGCCTTTTCCGGCAAACACACCATTTGAACTGCTTGCTGAGACACTTGGGTTAAATTACACTTCATGTGAAGGACATTTTTAACCCTACACATTACATCTGACATTAGATATCATTCTGAGCAATAACTTTCTATCCACATTTACGAGCCACAAACCAGGCCTCCTACATGGACAAAAGCTCAAATACTGTAACATTATGCCAAAGCGGTCGTGAAGAGATTTAGTGCGAGTGCAACTCTATATCTCGACATTGTGTATGTTGACTCTTGGGAACGATGCAAATGGCTCACATTTGCCACTTTCTCCCCCACACTATCTGAGATTGGTTTAGACAGTTGTTCGTTGCTGACTTTACATCTTTATTTCAGAGAAAAGACGCCTCCGCACATGTGCAGAGAAACATGAGTGAAACAGCAAACTGGGAACTTTTCTTCAGTTAAACTTTAACAGACAGATCAAGGGGCCTGTGCAAATCATCACTTATATCTGGGCTGCAGAGCGAGGCTCAGCAGTAAGTATGTGACCTAGATAAGAATTGAACCGCTGAAGGTTGTTTGAGCTGAAAGTTACAACTTGGATTCAGTGTGATACAGGATCTGTTTACACCGAAACTCATGGATTACATATGCATCATGTCAATTGGAGGCGGTGGTCTAGTGGCAGAAACTTGGACTATGGGCAGAGAAGGTCTCTGGTTCGTCTCTGGTTCGACTCCACGGAGAGACAACAAAAGACGAACCTGGATTGATCTGTCCAAAAATCCAAGAGTCTCCCTACCCTGTCTAGTGCCCCTGAGCAAGGCACCTTACTCCCCCAACATCTGCTCCCCGAGCGCCGTACATGGTCGCTCACTGCTCTGTGTGTCCTGCACCAGATGGGTCAAAAGCAAAGATTAAATTTCCCTACCTGCATGAGTGTGCCTTTGCATGTCTGTGCATGTGCTTGGGACGAATAAATGGATCTTAATCTTAATTGCACTTGTCAATTTACACCTTTATATATTTTAATAATAGTTCGGATAAGTGTGTGTAAGCTGGAAGGTGTTACTCGTAGAGAGCCCACTGTGATTGATCATGTGACTATTGATCATGTGACTATTGAGCATTGAGTTAACATTTGTCCAGTCGCCATAGACATGAATGGACCGTAACGTTACAGCTCCCCAAAACTGAAGCCAAAAAATCGTGATCACCACCTGGTGGCTGGCTACAGTATAGGTCATAAATCCTTCTACGTGTTAACGTTAAGGCACCTTATGATACACTCATCCAGGATATTTTAGCTTCATTTCTGGACAGTGGGAGGAGACACACATCTACAGTCTGTGTGTTGTCTTATGTCTGCTGGATGTGCTGCTGTTAGGCATCTTAACTTTATAAAATCATGATAATGTCAGTGGTTTCTTCTCTGTTTGTTTCCCAAGTTGCCAAAAGCCCTTTTTCATACTGCCCTAAAATCACCTCCAACATGTTTCATATCTTTAACAAGCTAAACAATGGCATTTCTCAGTCACCTGCAGACATACAGGGGCTATGCCATAAGCCTGGAAATAAAGGAAACGAAAAACCGCCGACGGTTTAAGAGGTTAAGTGAAAGGCCAGTGAGAGCCCTTCCTGCTATATTTAAGGTCGCAAAATTCGCATGACCCCAGACGATAATGGTTGTTTTATTAATTTTAAGAGCCAACACAGCCATTTTGTGTGATATAATCAATATGTAACCCCACTATTTACAGTTCACATTGTGGCTACTAACCATAACTCTGAGCACTGCAAGTCAACACTATAGGCCCAGACCTTTATTTTTATTTTTCTAAAAGTTTATTTTTAGTATTCAACCATTAAAGCTGCACAGGGAGGAATGCCACCATCATCCATCTGGAGGTCAGTGTGGAGGTTACATTGCGCTTCAATAAGAACCAGACTAAAACTCACGCCTGGGAATATCTGTGTCTAATTCCTAATGTCTTTTCATGCAGCCTGTGGCAAAACGTGTGTGTGGCTTCACTTTGTTGGAAATACTCTGCAGTAGGATACCCAGCTGCATCTTGTGGGTGCATAACGTCAGAATTAATTAATAGATGATGCTACCATTTCCAGATAAAGGAGGTATTTTTCTACTGAAAACTGGGCAATTTCCCTCAGCAGATGGCACAGGCCAGTGCCACCCAAAGTGAGAGGGTGACAGAAGTCTCAGTGCAGAGAAGCCCTACCACACTGAGACTCCTGCCTCTGCTGATGGGAAGAGCGTTTTGCCAAGCCGTGGTTTCACTCATGTGCCCCGACATGAGCGACACCTCGGTTTGACGGGTTCACACTTAAGGTCACGTTTGTCAGAGACAGCCTGGAGAGCAGATGTGACAATCTGGGGACGGGGTTTATTCGGGGACAGATTAGTTTGTTATTTTGTGCTGCGTGCTACCGCGAAGCTGAAAAGTCTGTCCTGACAGTTTAGCGATGTTAATGGTGCAGCTGTCCAAATCACTAGATATCAAATACTCCCTCGTCTCTCTAATGCTTCCTGCGCTGGAGGTGCAAAACCTCCCGGCCTTTCCCACATCAGAGGAACAAAAACCCTGTGTGAGTTTAAATCCAGTCATATTATATTAAATCAACTGTTCAGGTTTTCGGAGGTCGTGGTAAGTTACTCTGCTTATTTTCCATTCCAAGGTGAATATGTTTTATTTTCCCATCCCAATGGCCACGGACGACCTCTGACCATGTCAGCGTCTGTTTTATGAGAGGAATTTGTTTTTCTTCATTTTTTTCAGGCAAATGCTGCTGAGCTGCTGTAACTCTGTTGGTTTAAGGCCTTTTATGGTGGGAATGGAGATTTTCATTGGTAGTCATGTCACCAACAGCCTTCCTCGACTGCATTTTTATTTGTTTTCCATAGTGAACTTACTGTAGCTAGTTCAAATGCCCACCAATGTGTTTTACCATGCATTATGCATTCCTTTATCTCTGCACTGTTGTTGCTTTACGTTCACTGATGTGTAAACTGAGCGCATGAGACACAGCAGTGTGTCCCTCACTGTTATCATGTTGTGAGTAGTGATTTCCGTCCTAGCTTTCATTCTTGCCCCATGCTGTATCTGCCACATAATTCCATGTTGACCACAGGAGCATTTGGCAGTGGTATAGTATTTTCTTAGCACTCACACAGTTTGCTGTTCTCTTCTCTCATCACCTATTTCCTGTGTGGAAGGAGGCACTTCATGTTTTTTTTGGCACAGGTTGTGTTTTGGCTCCGAACAGAGTGATCTGCTGCGGGTGGTAGCGAGCCAGACTCTCCTAATTTTTACTTCCATCTTCTCGTCCCTTTGCTTTATATTTTCTCATCCCGCTCCTCAGCTTCTTTTTCGCCTCTCTGTCGTTCCGCTGGTCTGCAGCTAACTCACGGCTGCTCTTGTCCAGCCCAAACTACATTTTTAGACTTATTAGACACTTGCTGTAAATTAGTTGAAGTCTTTAGAGTTTAACGCCTCACAACCACTCGAAGAGCTCCACAGCCACACGTTTGGTCTGCCATATTGTTTATGAGCATTCTAACCAAGTGCACGCAACACAGTAGCTCTGAGGGAAATGTGTTTCTCTTGCAAGACGGAGCAAGAGAAATATGTCCACTGCGATCAGGGCATCCACGTGGAAGCCAAGCGAGAGCTGCTCACTAAAGCCTGGAGATTGGCTGCAGTCCAATCACAGGAAGGCTTTGGTTTATTATGTCTCTTCCCCCCCACATGATGTCCTCCCAGCTGGTCTCCTTACTGGCGACTTTGGTCTCTCGGTGATTGACCCGATGTCCCTGAGTGTACGGTAGCTCCGCCTCCGCAGGACCAGTTTTGGCTGCTTCACCACCTGTTTGCACAGCAAGTTGCTTTTACTGCCAGTTTGAGTGGATTTATGGACTGCTGATGTTAACTGTTGTATTTTTACTGTACCCACATTTCTTGTAATGTATAACCGTCGAGGGGACAGAGCAAGCCGGGGTCCCAGAGATAATTCAGGGGCCAAATTGATGCCTTCTGGAAACTTAACAAGATTCCCGGTTAGTTAGTTATTGTATGGTAGCTACTAATGTGAAGTTTATAGAGTTCATTTAGCAAGTGCAGCTGGGTTTACTTTTGAAAATGTAACATTCTATCCCAAATTAGCTTTTTATGTGACCAAGTACACACTATGTGGTTGGGGGGCGCTTGTGGCTAGTGGTGGTGGTGGTGGTGGGGGGGGGGGGGGGGGTCATTACTTGCTAGACGCTTGGTGGTGTGATCGCCTGCTTGCCAAAATATCCTTTAGCAAGATACTACACCCCCCTGATTACCCCCCCCGAATGCTGTACTTGCTGTGTATGATATAAGAAGTACAAGTACGGCATTTAGTGCTGGATGAATGTGTGTGTGTGAATGGGTGAATGTGGCTTGTACTGTAAAGAACCTGTGATTGGTCAGTAAGACTAGAAAAGCACTCTGTAAATAAAGTGAATTTACTATTAACACATCCAGTAAACCTTTTAACAAACTATTTTATTGAACACTGTCACTGTGCAACGCTCTCACAATCACAATCTCTTCCCTCCTCTGTGTGGCAGAGTCTCGGCTGCGATGACTACCTCGGATCAGGGAGGGTGATGGACAGGTGCGGCATGTGTGGAGGCGACAACTCCTCCTGCAGGCTGGTCTCTGGACTCTTTAAACACAGTCTGACCAAGGTCGGCTACCACAAGATAGTGGAGATCCCAGAGGGCGCCACCAACATCAACGTCACAGAGATGGTGAAGAGCCGGAACTACCTAGGTGGGGAAAAAGAAAAAGCAGTTGATGTTGATTCAGCACTGGAGTTTCACAACATAGACTTAGATTAGCCAAATAGATCAGTGGTCCTCAGTCTTCTCACTCAAGATTAGTTTGCTTCTTTTCTTCTCGCTACTGTTATACATCTGGCTTACATCAGGCGGTTGGGAGGAGCAACTTGAATGTTGTTGAGAGTTCATTAAAAACCTATAGTCCAGGACGGCTGAATGCCAGATATATATGAAGAGTTTGTAATCACACTGGAAGTAACCAGGATCCAACTTTCCAAGTTTCCAGGTTTTCTGTTCTGCACTGCTAAATCTTGGTTAAATTTATATTTCACATAAAAAATATTTTACACTTGAGGCTTGGCAGCATTGGCTGAACTTGTGTTGAGCCGGGTTTACAGTTTCATCAGCTATAACTAAAAAATGGAAATAAATTGAAAACTCCTGTGTATATAACACTAAATGTATGTAAAAGAAATGATTAAACAACACAAATTAAGGAACTACTTTTTACATCTGCTTCTAAAAGTAATTCAGTTCATCTGATTGAAATGTGAAAACCAAAGATGCATGGAGACATCCCCTCACCGCTGTGCGGCAGCCCCTTTCAGCTGATACTCACGGCCAGTAGAGCCTTTCTGTGTGCTGTCCCCCCGGTGCGTAATTTTTCAAAGCTCTCTCGCCTCGCTGTATTTCCAAATTAGCTCATTCATCATGGTGTCACATCACTGCCGATCAGAGCCGATAAAAACCCTCCCCTGTGGGAGTGAGACATGTCCCTCTGATTCAAACCCACTGTACAGATGATTAGTGTCTTTACAGATGTGCTAAAGTAGACCACTGTGTGTTAAGAACCATTGCCTCTCTGAGCAGTAGGTCTGGAAGTAGGCATTGATTTTCCCCTCAAACAGCACGGAAAGTGTATGGACAAGCTTTCAGTAGAGGATCTTACCCATTGAGCCTCACCTTCCTTTTTAATTAAGGTGCTCTGCAAAAACAAACCAGGAACACAAGGAGGATGGATTCAGTGGCTACGTCTCAAAACTCAACTCACCTGGATGCCAAGTTTGCTCTGCTCTCCCTCCTGTTTAAAATATGCACCTTCTGCAACATTCACTTTGTCTCTCTCTCTCTCTCTCTCTCTCTCTCTCTCTCTCTCTCTCTCTCTCTCTCTCTCTCTCTCTCTCTCTCTCTCTCACACACACACACACACACACACACACACAGTTCTGTTAGCACGGCTTTGGATGATACTTGTAAGGCAACAAATCGTGCATGAACAAAGACTCCATTCACTGTCACAATGTTAGGAAACACAAACATCCTTGAGGAAAAACAAACAGACATCATCTTAGATTTTAGTTATTCATCGATGATCTGGGCACAAAATTTCAGGTGGCAACATATTTTCTGAATGTGCTTTATAGGTTTTAAAAATATTATAGCAGACAAGGGCAGAGATTTCACAGGAGCCTGCTACTGCATCCTCACCACGTCCATGATTTCCCCTCAATAGGCCTCTGTTCCGCACTGAACAAAGTGCTTTTAGTTGTCCAAACACTCCTTTACAAGCCTGTCTAATGTTACACTTCTAATGCTTTTCTAATAGCCTCTTGTCCATAATCCACGAAATCAGTGGAAAACATTTTGGGGGGGTTTTGTTTCAGGATTTGCATGAAAGACCTGCCAGCACAAACCGATTTTCTCGTTTATAAAAGGCATCGCTTTGAAAGAGCACGTGAGAGCGTTTATTCACTTAGCTATAATTACTTTTCTTCGGGTGGAGAAAGTCGGTGTAAGACTTTATTTTTTTTTTTGTTCTTACCACACTTTTCATTATGTCGTAATGGTTTACATTAAACGATAATTATGTAGAAGAGGCTGTGGGGGTATTTTCCTCCTCAGGGCTGTCGGTGGTGATTGTGCGGTTGTTCTCTCCGTCTCCTGCAGCTCTCCGAAGCCGATCGGGCCGATCCATCATCAATGGAAACTGGGCTATTGACCGACCAGGGAAATATGAAGGAGGGGGGACCATGTTCACCTACCGGAGACCCAATGAAATCAGTAGCACGGCCGGGGAGTCCTTCCTCGCTGAAGGGCCCACCAATGAGATCCTGGACGTTTATGTGAGTGGCCAATCAGTTTGGACTTATTGTAGTGACACTCTCCTTTCATTCATACTAAAACTCACATGCTGGGCCAGGAAAAATATGACCTTTAGAGCAGGTATCACATTTTGTGTGAGAAAATATTTGAAGGTCAAAAGTATTATTTTAGGATCGTTGACTGAGTCTCCTCTACTTTCTTTCAGATGATTTTCCAGCAGCTGAACCCTGGTGTTCATTATGAATACATTATCCCCTCAGAGGAAACTGCCGGCCCTCAGCAACCAGACCACAGACCTGAAGGTAAACGAGAACCACTCTCTACCACCACCCTGTTTATTACTTTAGCTTTTTTTCTCATTACATTTTATAAACACAGTGATTAATCAAGACAAGAAGAAATAACCCTAAAGTTACCCTACCCAGGTAAAGAAGTAGAAGTGGTCTGAAATGCATTGAAATTGACTTACATTTGTATCTCTGACATCCTTACTTGAAATGCACCTTAAAATACCTACTATATACTTTTAATACTTTTGTATTAAATATATGCTACACACTGCTTTTGAGAAATATACAAAAACATTGGCAAATTTTTCCTAAATTCTAATTTATTTACTGAAATAATGTTTTATCCAAGTTTCAAGACATGATTCATAATTCAACTGTTATTTTGTTAAAACACATGTATGCCATAATGCTTAAATGTCTACTGCAACACATTTAAAATATTTATGTGAGGATCATGTGCCAGTTTTTAAGCTCTATTTTAAAATTTGTATATATTTATTTTACTAAAACAACTTTATCACTCACACTTAAATGCAATTAAGCAGTCATTCATGCATTCATACAAACTTCTATTGTATAATCAATATAATCATGTTGGTAATTGTGCCTTAGTATAGATTATAAAAATTTAAAAAATACTACTTTTTCTTCTTTATCCATCCTGTTACCAACTTGACTGATAATATCTCATGTCCTGTGTTCACGTCTCAGAGAACACTGTGAATGGTCAGGGAGGATACGACCATCACAGCAACACCCACCAGGAAAACGTTGACGCAGCCGGTGGAGGGAGGTATACTCCCCGTCTCCCTGACAACCAGGTACCAGCCGTACAGCCACCTAGGCGAGAGAGAGACTACAACTGGAAACTGAGTGGTGCTACAGAGTGCAGCGCCACCTGTGGTAAAGGTAGGGGAACACAACACAACACTTAAGTTTTTTAGGTGAAGACATCCCGAGTTGTTTACAATTTTAATGAAAATGCCCCAATGTCACATTATTATCACACTATTATACTAGTATATAATGGGCATATCATATTTATGTACTAAATAAAAAAGTATCAAGAATCAATGCTTACTAAACTCTTTATTTCTGAATTTATTTATTACTGCCAACTCGCTGTGCCTATAAACACAGCTAGTCTTCCTGGGGTCCAACATACACACATTAAATAAACATTTTAAACCAGACAATAATCATTTGAAATTATACAACAATACACCAAGGCAATCACATGAGAGCTGAAATAAGCAGTTGTTCTTTTACTGACGCCTTGACCTCTATTCTTGATGTACATGATGTTAATTGGTTGTTCTGTCTGTTCCAGAGTCTTCATTGAAATATCTGCTCTGTGTAACTTTTCAGGATTCAGATACTCCGTCTTTCAATGTGTCCACCGGCTGAACCATGTCCAGGGGTCAGATGCTTTGTGTGACAGCAGCAGCAGACCAAGTCCACAGGAAGAGGCCTGCAACCTGCAGCCCTGTCCAGCATTGTGAGAGACCACACGCCTCTGATTTCACCCTCATGCACATCACGGAAAACTGCAAAATTGAAGACTTTCTAAAGTTGACCTAATATAGTATACAGGCACTACTGCTGATCAGCCCTTTTTGAAAACTGAAAATGAGTTTGAAAATGTTTTCAACATCATCTCTGCTGCAACTGTAAAATGGTAGAATTAAATTTTTTAATTAAAAATAAAAAAATATTTAAAGTTAAATTTAGCATCCCTAGCTTCGAATGATTGTACTCGAAACAAATTATCCCTCAAAATTATTGTATTCATTTGTGGAAACAAAATCAGTTTCTCACACTTCATGCTCAAAGGGAATCAGAACACATCTCCAAACGAAAAAAAAACATAAACAACAGCTAATAGCAGGCTCCTGTGATTTCCTCCTGAGCAGCTGGGATATTGGAGAGTGGTCTGAGTGCAGCAAGACCTGCGGCCTGGGGATGCAGCACCGACAGGTCCTGTGTCGCCAGGTGTACGCCAACCGCACCCTCAACGTCCACACCAGCCGCTGCCGACACCTGGAGCGGCCAGAAACAGCCAGCACCTGCCAGCTGAAGATCTGCAGTGAGTGGCAGATCCGCTCCGAGTGGACGGCCGTGAGTGCAGCAGTCAATCACCAAGTGATTCAGTCAGAATGTTACAACAACACGTATTTCTACAGAAAGCAAAAGGCATCACTCTTATGATGCAAGCTGTATTTATACAGTTTGTGTCTTTAAATGTTTTATCTCTGACATCAGGGACATAACTTCTGTTTTTGTTACTTTTGGTGATGCTCCCATCCTTTTTACTTTGACGCTGTGTCAGCATGTTTCCAAAGGTGATGAAAGAAAAACACAATGTTTCCAGTTGTGCGTTCCTCCACACTTCAGCATTTACCATGTGCCCTCTGTCTCTGTAGTGCTCTGTGCCGTGTGGGCTGGGTCAAAGGTCGCGGGAGGTACGCTGTGTCAGCAACGTGGGCGACTTTGTTCCAGATGAGGAGTGCAACATGAATCTGCGGCCCGTCGATGCAGAGAACTGTGACATGGGAGCCTGTGCCAAGAGCTGGTTTTACACTGATTGGGGGAATAAGGTGGGTGTTAGAAGTCAGTGTGAGACACAGCAACCTTCATTCATCACTATCAACAGAGGGAGTCATTGTACAGGTCTGTCTTCATACGTCAAGCAGCTGCTCTCGATAAGCAGATTCTAAAAAGATCTTTTAATAAGGATTTTGACAGCTAGACAAACCTGGACAAGGCTTCTCTTGTCTGCGCTGATGATGGTAACACGTGATGATCCTCTCCTGCTGCCAACAGTTTCTCTTTTGGGTGTAGCTCTTATCTATGATGACATGACAGCTCTCTTAAATTGAGGCCAAAGCATCTTGATCGCCCCCTGGAGGCTGGGGCTGCAGTAAGGGTTATGAATCCCGTTTTCTCCATGTTGGTGGATAGGACATTGGCCGAACTAAAAGACGAAATGGAAAAGTGTCAATTGGAAAATATTCAACTAAGTGCTTAGAAATGGAGGAGTAGGGATTTCTTCAACACACAGAATATTCGAATAATTAACTATAGAAGACACTGTACATGTTTTCATTTTTTGCTGAAGTCAGATGGCTGCAGAGACATGATTATCTGGTATGTTACTGCAGAGTAGGAAGAATTAAGGAGATAACAGGATAGGACATAGAAATGAAAACATCTCTGTGGTCTACAGTTATCATTCCACTCCCCTGCACAGCAATATCATAATACATCATTACTGTCAAAACGGCTCTTCAGATTTTAAGCATATGAACCATGTAAAAAATATATAAAATCCCGAAAGTTAGGCATGACACCCCATTACAATGATAAAAACTAGAATGAGGTAAAATCAGGGAATGTGGTACGTATTTAAGTTTTGATTTGAAGGAAGCCATTGATTCAGCCGGCTGTATTTACGCAGGAACGCTGTTCCTGAGCCTCTTTTTGCAAATCTCTGTCAACCTCAGTCTTCAGCCGAGAATCTGGAATAATTAAAACGCCCCGGTAACATGTATGTTTTCATTTTGAAACCCTTTTAACCCTAACCCTTCATTTTGTGGTTTTGGCCTTTCTAGCCTCATCTATTGATCACTGAACACAATGAAATGTAAATTTGAATGTTCACTCCACAGTGCTCTGCTGAATGTGGGATGGGTGTAAGGTCGAGAGGAGTCCTCTGCCTGAACAACCAAGTCAGCAGCCTTCCTCTGGAGGGGTGTGGCAGTCATCGCCCCGCCGACTCTCAGGTCTGCAACAACGGCCCCTGTGAGAATCGCATAGAGTGGTTCACAGGCCCCTGGAGCCAGGTATGAAGACGACAGGAAGTCACGCTGGGCTTAACAGAAAGTTGTCTGGAGTTACTAAAGACAGGGGATTTTACAGAGACTTTACATCGACTCTGTCTCTCTTTTGCAATGCTTAATTAAATCCTTATGGTCTTGTTGTATGTGACCCAGTGCTCTGCAGAGTGTGGTGCAGGCAGCCAGCAGAGGTCAGTGGTGTGTCTGATGAGGTCAGATGAAGGATTCAACGTCATGCCACCGTACGAGTGCTCCTCTCTGGATCGACCCCTCAGTCAGCAGAGCTGCAACCTCAAGGACTGTGGAGCAAAGTGGTACCACACTGACTGGAGTGCTGTGAGTACGACTTCAGACTATCTCTCCTTTTAAACAAAGCATGTGTTTCTTACTCCTCACTACTCTGAACAGGTGATTCAAGATACAGGATAGCTCCTGTAGTTTAAAACCTCTGTAGATGATTGAATGCTGTGTTTACTGGTATGTGGTTTTGTACACTTGACCATGACTGTGTGATATCTGGTGCAGTTGGACTGGATTTAAGGAGAATGTTGGGATTGTGCTTCACTGAGTGTCATTCTAGTTTGATTTTTAGCAGGATTACGCAAAACTGAACCGGGTATGATCATAATCCCTGAATTGTTTTACACATACTTTCAACTTGGTTGCTGACTTTCAAAATAAAATTTATTTCTTAAAAGAATCATTTATTTATCTTGATGAAAAATAGATTTTTATATGTGTGTTTAATTTGGTGCAGATCCAAATAAAAATCTTGATTCACTGAGTTTTAATATGGTTTCATGAGGGGACTGTTGGGCCTTATTGGATGTATGTGCTCCACTGAGAGATATTCTAGTTTTGTGCTTTGGTTGAATTTATTGTGCAAAATATTAATTTTCTTCACAACCTATCGTGAAAAGTATCACTTTTTTAAAGAAAAGGATAAACATTGGTCCCTCATCTCTAAATGCCAGAATTTAAAGCTTCTTGACAGGTTCATATTTCATTTTCCTCCATGAAAATCAAATAAGTGTCAATAACAATAATTATCAACAACAATCACATTTAATATATAATAAACTCTGCTCATGTGCTTCATCAGATCAGATTTAATTAACAGCTACGAAACAGCCAACAACTGTTTCTACACTATTAGTAGTGCCCTGAAGTACATTCCCCCATCAAACCAGTGACAAGAGCAAAAATAAAATATTCTAATCTGTCATGAGAAAAATTGTTTATAGGATCCCATCAATCAGTAAGGAGCTAATTGAGAAAATAAGTTTTCAGTCCCTTTTAAAGGTTTGGATATCGACATTCATCATGTTTGCACAATAGCAGCAGTTTTAGCACTGGACTAAATTCAGGTTGGAGCTTTTATTAACCTGTGCGCTGTCGCCAACTCCTGTTGTTCCAGTGTTCAAAATCATGTGAGGGTGGTTACCGTGTGCGGGAGGTGCGCTGCCTGTCTGACAACATGCTCTCCAGTGAGGGCTGTGATGAGCTGCAGAGACCAGCAGAGAAGGAGGACTGCAACCCAGAGGCCTGCTTACCCAGCATAGGTCAGTCATGTTAGCTGGAGTATTACTCACCGGGATGAATGCATTCCTATTGCTTTGTATCATCATTTGAAAGATTACTGTTGCCAGCTGAGAATCTCCAGGAATACGTTTGTGTTCCATCTTTCTCGCCCAGGGAAATCCTGAACTGAAGTTGTACCTCGAGCAAACCTCAAACTGTGTCCAACAGTAGAAGCTCTAGCAGCACTGGGGAGCTATGAATGTTTAGAACTCTCCCATCCCATGTTTCCATGTGTTTTCTTTGAATGAGCGTCAGACAGTATTTTCTTCTCTTTGTTTCAGATGAGAACTGCATGGACAAATACTTCAACTGCAACGTGGTGGTCCAGGCTCGCCTCTGCGTGTACGATTACTACAAGACGACGTGCTGCGCTTCGTGCTCACGTGTGGCCCACAGACAGATGATTCACCGGGGCCGCAGCTAGCCCTTTCTTTTTCTACCAGGGTCCCTCAGCTCCATGTTGGGGGCAGACTCTAAACCCGCCACAGGCGATCTGGTCCGGTGCTATCCCAGGAAGTGGACCGGCCGGACCTTGCCTAAAATGGACATTTGTTTTCTTTTGCCAAGGATGGAAAGTGAAGAAGGAACATTTCTGCTGGCTCTATTTGGAGACAGCTGCTTGGAGGAAGGCAGAGAGCTAAGAATAGTGGAGGGCAGGGATCCTGTCAGTGGATTAACTGAGCCCTGATGGGGTGAGAGAGATCAGTACCAAACTGAGAAACTGACAAAAATGTATTTATGGATTATAACAACTTTCTTTTTTTGTTTCATGGAAAGCAGTTTGCAGCTGACTGAAGTGGATTACCTATGAAGAGGAGAGCATGTGTAACAAGTTTAACATGGACTATGTGTAGACTGTTTATGCTCTTTACTCCATAATGCTCAGATTTATGGCACAACGTCATATGAAGTTGGTCCAGTTTCACCTATAATCAACTATTTAACTTTGTTGACCAAAGATATGTAATATCTTACTGTGCATCCACGGTGCTGATCCTCTACACAGAATGGATCCACAAGGAAAAAAATATCAGTTTGAATTCTTTGTGGCCCAGATGTCGTTCTGATACCTTGAGCAATCTGCAGACCACTCCCTGCACAGCCCTGAGGTGCTGCAGCCTTTGTAATATGTTTGTATATATGTATGTATGTATGGTGAAGTGAATCCGACAGTCCTTACAGCAGCTGAAGAGTGAAAAAGCCCTCTTTATTTATTTGTGTGGCTCCCTGGGGAGGACACTGGTTTCTCGGCCACCAGTTGGCCCTTATTGGATGTGTGGATAAAAAAACTTTTTCCGGTCCTCCACCAATCACAGCCCTTGAACTGAATGTAGGCATTCCACAGCCTGTTTGATGGTAGAAGCAGATGGTCAGAAATCCTAATGCATTTCCTGGAGCGGTAAAAACAAACTGTACTTAGTATATATATATATAATTTTTTCTTTTTGTTCCCGTGGGATATGATCATCCCACCATCACCAATCATAACTACATAGAATTATCCATAGAATATGATTAATATTTGATTGCAGAGATTAATCATGGAAGGATTTTACAGCTGGTATGGCAGGTTATATATGAGGTTTACATTCACAGTAAATTGTTTTTTATGGGACAATATTCTGACCGAATTCCTCTTTCCACAGTTCCACACTAAACCAGCACCCCGTACCTCTCGAGGGTTCAGCCTTTGTTGTGTTCTAGCTGTTATCATTTCCCTCCAAGCATCAACTTACCTCTGATCCATAAGTACTGTATGTATCTATGTTTAAGTTAAACTATCAAGAAGAGTGGAACTAAAATAACACACGACTGGAACAATTAAACATTAGAATTTGCCTTTTTTTATATTTTATTGCAAGTGTTAAGCAGTTGATGTATTGTTCTTGAGATTCTTTTAAATAAACAGTTTTACTAATTATTTGTTAACTCAACGGCAGTTTGTCTTCGTGTGACTCAGTTAGAAGTCCCATTGGTTGAGGGGGAGGTGAGGTATTTGATTGAAGTCATCCTCCTAGAGGACAAAGATAGTATGACAACAAACACCTGCACAGCATAGGTTGCACTTCCTGTAATGATGATATATTATATTTCATTTGTACATGTCTTTCTTTCTGCTTCACAGACTCACATATAACCCAACGAAATCAACTGACTGGTCAAAGGTTTGTGGGAATAAAGGAGACTATAGTACACACTGTGTTTATTCTCGTCCTTCATAGATTTAAAATGTACAACTCTGCAATGACTTGGTGTAAAAGCTGTTAAGAAAATCAAACAATCACCAGTAAGATCATTAGTATCAATGCAGTTTGATCTATGATCTAAATGGATGAATAAACTTTAAATTAATTAAAATTCGAATAGGGTCACAGTGTAAATTAAAAGGACGCTTCATACTCTACTATATGTCATAAAGAACAACCACCAGAGCAAAGAACTACACTGACATTAATATTAATTGACAACTAACATGCAGAAACAAGATTCTTTGTTTAATTAAATTATATCCAGAATTAAATAAATTTGTTACAATCAATATAAATGAGATTCAAATGACTAAAAGGAAATTCACATCAATTTAGCACACCCACTCATTCTGTCAAAGGAAGCTTCACTGCCCTCTGGATTCTGTCAGATATGCATAAAAAGAATTAAAAAAAACACGGTGAATTAAATGAGTTCATCTGGAAACTGAAAATCTAGTCTGGACGCAATCTGTCACAATCACCTAATATAATAACAAGAACTTAATTGTATATGTTGTATTCAGAGGAACCTGCAGTGCTGGCCTACCCAGAGGATTCCACTAATGAATGATAGGACCTCAATGCAGTGAAAAGAGCAACATACCAGTGTTATTCCCCATCTATGGAGACTCAGACAGGGAGAAATTGAGAGCCAGAGACAACAAGCACCAATCTGCGCTGCAGAGTAAATGTCACTCTAGTGAGCTGGCACCGTGGCATTTCTGGAATAACTGCTGTGAATAAAATTATTGAATATTTTTTCCTCCATGAATGCAATGACAACATCCCGTATTTCATTATAATGAGAAATATTCTCGAACACGATGACTTTGTGTCTCATAATAACGATTGAGATAATAAATATGATTTAAGCTTTCAGGACGTTTAGGAATAAAAAGGTTTCTGTCAATGGTTCCATAACTGTCAGGCTCCAAAAATTCCACTGGAAGAAAAACGATCAGCTGTGAATTATTATAGTCAGAATAAAGAAAGCAGCATGACGGCCTATACCAGATTATTATGTGAGAGAAACAAATCGTTAAAGTGTTCTTTGAAGTAGGTTCATATTCAGTCACTTTCTCTAACTCAGCTGGAAGGTGGAGATTAACAGAATTTTTTTTTAGTTATCAATTATTTTATTTTATCATGACCAGTATTTTAGGGGAATACATGTGTTTATATAAGGCTTAGAGGGGATCCTAACCCCCAGGATGTGTTGTCCAATCCTTTTTTGCAATGATTAAAGTTGGTTTGTATGTAAATAAGATTTAAAAAACTAGTCGACAGAAGTAGAAGGATGTTGTATGTGTCAGGGAAGAATTTGTAAAAGTAATAAATCAGACATGGTTAGTGGACTGATATTTGAGTGTGTGAAGATCTGAATAAAAATGGAAATCTAGTTAATCTATATATGGTTTCATGAGACGATTCATGGGCCATTCTAGTTATTTTGGCATTTGACTTACATATAGGATCAGATACATACAGTACATACCAATGTAATGAGTCAACCAGAATCAACTCTAGCTGCCTGAAAATAAGTTCTGTCTCTCTTCTCTCTTCATCACAAAAATATACAGCAGCTGCACTGTAACTAACACGAGTTGAACTATTTCATGTCCCTAATCCATCCTGACTCCTCCTGCAGATGTCCTACATCTAATACACTGCTCATGTGATTACTGCAGTTCTGTGTAAATTGGCATCACTGAAATGCCAATTTACACAGAGAGTGTGTGAATTGGCATCACTAAAGACACATTTCATATTACATGTCATTTTTTTTTCATATCTCTCACTTTTGGCCAGAGATTTCTTGCTTTTTAATAATTTACTTTTTCTCTTCAAAGAACTTCTATTGAGACTGCAGTGAGAAATATTCCGAGGTTTACATGCAAACATGTAAAACATGTGAGCAAATGAATGAGTATCATCTGCCTACTTGGCACCGACAGGAGACACATTGTGTGTACAGTGCCTTGCATAAGTATTCACCCCCCTTGGACTTTTTCCCATTATGTACTGTTACTAACTGGAATTCAAATAGACTTAAATAAACTTTTTCCCGTTTGATCAACAAAACATACATAGTACTTTGGAGGTGCACAATAAATTTTATTGTGACACAAACAATAATGAGAACAAAAAAGAAGACATCTGTTGGGTGCATAAGTATTCACCCCCCTGTGTCAATACTTGGTAGAACCCCCTTTCGCTGCAATTACAGCTGCAAGTCTTTTGGGGTATGTCTACCAGCTTTGCACATCTAGAGATGGAAAGGTTTGTCCATTCTTCTTGGCAAAAAAGATGAAGCTCAGTCAGATTGGATGGAGACCGTCTGTGAACCGCAATCCTCAAGTCTTGCCATAGATTCTCTATTGGATTGAAGTCTGGGCTTTGACTGGGCCATTTTAAGACATTAACATTCTTTAATCCAAACCATTCCTTTGTAGCTCTGGCTGTATGTTTAGGGTCATTGTCCTGCTGGAAGATGAACCTCCGCCCCAGTCTCAAGTCTTTTGCAGACTGCATCAGATTTTCTTCAAGGAGTTCCCTGTATTTGGCTCCATCCATCTTTCCCTCTATTCTGACCAGTTTCCCTATACCTGCTGAAGAGAAGCATCCCTACAGCATGACGCTACCACCACCATGTTTCACTGTTGGGATGGTGTGCTCAGGGTGATGGGCAGTGTTGGGTTTTCGCCACACATTTTGCATTGAGGCCAAAAAGTTCATTTTGGTCTCATCTGACCAGAGCACCTTCTTCCACATGTTTGCTGTGTCTCCCACATGGCTTCTGGCAAACTCCAAACAGGATTTTTTATGGATCCCTTTCAACAATGGCTTTCTTCTTGCCACTCTTCCTTAAAGGCCAGATTTTTGGAGAAGACGACTAATAGTTGTCCTGTGGACAGATTCTCCCACCTAAGCTGTGGATCTCTGCAACTCCTCCAGAGTAACCATGGGCCTCCTGGTTGCTTCTCTGATAAATTTTCTCCTTGTCCGACTCTTCAGTTTGGGTGGACGGCCTCCTCTTGGTAGGTTTGCGGTTGTGCCCTATTCTTTCCATTTTCTTATGATGGATTTTATGTTGCTCAGAGAGATGTTCAAAGCTCTGGATATTTTTTTATAACCTAACCCTGCTTCATATTTCTCCACAACTTTATCCCTGACCCTTTTTGGTGAGCTCCTTGGTCTTCATGATGCTGTTTGTTCAGAAATGATCTCCAACAAACTCTGAGTCCGTCACAGAACAGGTGTATTTATACCGAGATTAAATTGCAGACAGGTGGACCCTATTTACTAATTATGTGACTTGCAAATGTGACTTGTGAATGCAATTGGTCGCACCAGATCTTTGTTAGGGGTTTCACAGTAAAGGAGGTGAATACATATGCACTCAACACTTTTCAGATTTTTATTGTAAATAATTGTGAAATCCATGTAATATTTCCCCCCACTTCCAAATGATGCACTATTTTGTGTTGGTCCATTACATAAACTCACGATGAAATACATTTTAATCTGTGGTTATACCATGACAAAATGTAGAAAAGTCCAAAGGGGCAGTGCAAGGCAGTGTATGTAGCATGTGTAGGTATCCTTGACCTTTAAGGTGTGAAAACCTCACTAAGCCTGACTAAGAAAGCATGAAGTACTCAGATTGACCACTTTGTAATCCGGACATCTTGGTTACAAATCTTGGTCTCTGGCCTGGGGTTGTACTGATAAGACACAAAACACATCTAATTCAGTCCACACTCCACTAAAGATTAAACTCTAACCTCAGTGTTTTATGGCTCAGTGATTTCTGCCTCCTTCACAGAGTTTGCAGGTGTGTCAGTAAAGACACAGTAAGTGGAGTATGGTGTCGGTACTGTACCTGCAAATGATGCTCTCTGTGACTCTGACAGCGTAGATATGAGTTAACACAGGAGGTAGCCACACTAATGGATGGAACAATACAGGGAGGACTCTTTGTTGTGTTTTCCAATCTGATATCCCGACCGTTATCTCCTGTCGTTTTCTTTCCCAAAGAGGACTCAATTTACTTGTTCTCCTTCCTCTGGCAGCTCTTTTTTTATATACAGGCACCAAACTCAGAATTTCTAACACATAACTCTAACTTGTAAACAGTTCAATTCAGAAGTTTCTGAGAGTAAAAGTAGTAAAGCTTTTATAGGTCACAGGTTTTATCCCTCAGATTCATATTATTTTCACCGTGGTGGCATATGGTGGCCCTTGATATTTTAATAGTATTCTCGTCCCTGCTTCTCAATAACACAAATAGAAATAATGAATGTTATTTCTCTATTATTGTTGCTCTGCTCCACACCTATTTCGAGTGACTTCCCTTCCCCACATGTGAGGGGTCCAGTAGTAGTTTGTGTGATTTTTATCAAATAATCTGCTGCACAAAGTTGCAAATTAAAATGTTTAATTTGACATCTCAAATCAATGTTTACAAAGAAGCACAGAGTAAGAATTATTAAAAAAGACATTCTTTCCCTTTCACTTTTCATTCTGTTTCTGGGTACAGATCATATAACCGAGGAGGAAAAGCTAAACATGGCACTTCTGAAGGTGAGGATTTGTTCTGGCTAAGTATAAGCGTGAGTAGCGTAATCACTACCATCTGACATCAGAAGACTTGCCAAAGAGCAGCAGTTAAAGCTTTGCATGAAAGGTCAATCTGCTCTTATTCAACTATTTAGCCTGGCTGCAAAGGATGATATAAAAAGTGAAATGGCCCTGATAGGAAAAAGGTTCCTACCACTGCCTTAAAGTGACCATTGAAAAAAATCTACATTATAAAGATACAATATGAAAGTTCATGTTTTTGCTTGTTAGAAATCTTGTCATGTGTTGATTTTATTTCTTAAAGGGCTACATGTAAGTTTTTGAATTGGCATCTAAACAGCTGAATTTATTTCCCCCTCAAATGTTACACAATGGATGTACAAGGTTTTGCTTGTGTAAGTGTGGCAACTCAATTGGATTGAAATGTTTCTCATGTGGCTGTTACAAAGTGGCTGCAATGTTCGGGAGGGTCAGGATATGTGTCATTCAACTGCCATGTAATGTTACTAGCACTTCTATCAAGGTTTCATTACAATTGTTGAATGTTCTTACAACTTGTCTGGCTTTGCTATCACCTCTTGATGTATGGTGATTTTGTATCAAAAAGAATGGGTAGCTGGGAATATCTTTCGGCGACATTATACACAAAAAGTCTTTCGACATAACATCAAACATTTCTTCAAATTCTGTTGATAATTGCACTTCATTTTCTACTGTTTTAAACCAAAACACTTACTTATAGTACCTTTAATTATAAGCTTGATTGTGTTTGTTATGCAAGTGAGATATGAGAGTAATAACTTGTTTCATTGACCAGCTCAGATGTTATGAGCAATGTCATTCAGAGCCATTCACTTCAGACGACGGGGCTGAAGCTTTTTTCAGGGTCGGCCATGAAAGCCTCGATCTCCTCCACAGTGCGAGGGACGCAGGTCAGCAGCTCCATACCAGTTGCTGTCACTGCTATGTCATCCTCAATGCGAACCTGCACACAGTAGTGACACAGCAGTTAATTACACATGTTAGAACTACACAACCAAATAAACCTGTGGTTGCAGACTGACCCCTCCAAAGCCTCTGAATCGAGCCAGCACTTGGTTGTTGATGAAGCAGCTCTGGGCGGGATTGGCCAGGGCCTGGTCCAGCAGGTGGTTGATGAAGTATATGCCGGGCTCCACGGTGAGGACCATCCTCTCCTGCACCAGACGGCCCATTCGAAGACTCCTCAGTCCAGGCTCATCGATGCGCTCAACCCCCTGAGAGGCAGAACAATTTGTCACACCCAAGCTAGATAGATATAGGAAATACGTGACTGTTAAACAGTATTGAGCCTTGTATTTATACAACTGTATTTGCATTCTGGATGGACTGAGGAGCACAGGCACAGTTCCAGGAAACCGTTGAGTTTTTAGCTTAGACTTTCCGATAATTTCTTCAAACCATCACACAGAGATAAAGAGAAGAAGCAAATACTAGTTCATACTGGGATTTGAGGTCTTATGTATTCCCCTCTCCCTCAACCTGTATCAGTTGCTACAGCTTGGCCTCCCTCTGTTCCTCTCTCACCTCTGTATCGAGAACTATTTTATTGATGACACATGAATAAAGGAGAAACAGGAGTGTGTTTTTTCCTGTGTCCACTGGATGGTTGTTATGTGTGGCAATGTCAAGTATCTTCCGTCCTCACCTCAGGGTAGCCTCCAACGTCGTGCACATCAATGCCCAGCAGGTGTCCCAGTCCGTGGGGCATGAAGATGGAGCCTAGGAAGACCTTCATCATGTCCTCCACACTGCCATTCAGGATGCCAATCTTCACCAGCTCCTCCAGGTGAACCCGGTCAGCCAGACGGTGCATGTCAGTCCACTTTACACCTTCAACACAAATAGCTTGGTTAATAAAGAACACAAATGTGTTTAATCATAAAGTTGATATTTTAAGCCCAAAAGTTTTTCAAAATATAGCTATGAATCTAGATACTTGCTAGATGAAAATAACTTCGTAAAGTTATTACTACTGAGTAATTAATCAAGTCAAATACCACCACAGCGGTTATTATATGACCAACAACAAAAATATGAAATTCATGATTGGCATTTGCAGTTAACTCTGCGCTAGTAGTAATTACTGTATGAGGGCAAAAGATTAATGTCAACTTCTCAACACTTCTTTGTTGGTTAGTAATGTGTTGAACTGAAAACAGATGATGACCTGGTTTGATGGCAGCCATGACAGTTTTGGAGGACTTGAGGACGGCCTCGTAGATAGCCCTCTGGTCTGGAGTGAACTTGCCGTTGGCTGGGAAGGAGCAAGTGATGTCTGATGAGTAGCAGTAGTACTCTCCACCCATGTCAAACAAACTGGGGACAAATGATCAGATAAATTATATTTGACATATACATCAGAAGTACTTTTGGTTTGTGTCTAAAATGTTTTTTTAGTATGTTTAAAGTGTAAATAATATCCAGAGACTACCACACCACTGACGATTACAACTTTAGCAGAACAGTAACAATGCCAGTGTACTGAAGAATATCTTTCATTCTAATCAGGTCCGCAGTTAGGAAAGAAAATACCTACTCCCTCTTTTATACATAAAGAGAGGCGGTGGTCTAGTGGCAGAAACTTGGACTATGGGCAGAGAAGGTCTCTGGTTCGTCTCTGGTTCGACTCCACGGAGAGACAACAAAAAGACGAACCTGGATTGATCTGTCCAAAAATCCAAGAGTCTCCCTACCCTGTCTAGTGCCCCTGAGCAAGGCACCTTACTCCCCAAACATCTGCTCCCCTTGCGCCGTACATGGTCGCTCACTGCTCTGTGTGTCCTGCACCAGATGGGTTAAAAGCAGAGGTTAAATTTCCCTACCTGCATGAGTGTGCCTTTGCATGTCTGTGCATGTGTTTGGGAATAATAAATGTATCTTAATCTGCATCCTAATCTTTAATCCAGCATCTTAAGAGCAAAGATAAAAGATGTTTCCTAAAAACCAACATTCTGCTGGTGGTGTCCACCTCTGTCCCTGCTATCATGCTGGCTACATTATGAATTATGATCTCCCTGCTCACTATTCCTTGCCCAAGACGCTCTAGCATGGCTCCCACCATGAGGGGCATGTGCCCCCCGATTTTGCAAGTTTTTTCCCCAGGCAGAAAATCAGCAGGGAGCAGATGATGATGCCAGCTGGGTAGAGGTGATGGCTTTGAACACCCCCTTCCCAGTCTGGAGGGTGAAAGCTATCCATGGCAAGAGACCTCTGACTCAGCCTCCAATGCTGGCTCCTCTCCCAGATATTCCCTCTTTTCACTGGAAGAGATGGAGTATGAATGGGGATGTTGTTCCACTGCAACTCCTGCCTACCAGTAACCTGCCAGCCTTTAGGGCACTGCTGTGATAAACTGACAGTGGTCAGCAGGACGGTGTCTGGTCCTGGAAAGCTCAAGGCACCAGTCGCCAACTTGGTCCCTATCACCAGAGTGCAAGTTGACACAGAGCCTTATTTTCCATCTGTTCATTTCCTGGAGCACGGCCTGACGGCCCTTCTGCTCCCTGGGTTGACCTTTTTGACCGATGTCCACTTAGTCTTAAATCTCCCAGTGTTCAAGTCATCACCTTAGCGACCAGTGTGCTGCTTAATAGAACTGGCTCGCCTCACTGGAGGGTCCACAAGAGAGCAAATAGAAGCTGAATCCCATTCTTGCCCAGATGTTGTGGGCCAGGATCAGAGAAAATAAAAAATGGGTCGTCTTTTTTGTGGGCAGATATCAGATTACTCAGGTCTTACGTCCGGTAGATGTGAACCTGATTATGGCTTGAAAACTCAATAGTGACAGCTCTTAGATGGGATCATAAAATCTTGGGTTACTTTATGTAGCCAAGGATCTACAAACTGATGGAGGTAAAAGAAAAATTAAGGAAGCTACTCACCACATGTCTCCATCCATGATTAACTTGTCATTGGGAGCCCCAGCATGGCCGTAGTGGAGAACGGAGGAATTATGGCCCCTGGGGTAAAAAAGACATAGGTTACATATAACCACATATGAAAAACATTACACTACAAGGTGGTTATTGTGTTGAATGAAAAATTGTTTTCATAGAAGCTGTGAATTATTTAAAGGGTGTATTTCAGGACAGCATCCTCCTTCAAATATATTAATTTGTACAGGGAAGTAGTTTGCATACTCGACCACTAATCACTCTGAGATGCTCATTACACATGGCCTTAAATACAAAAGGTCAGAGCGTGATTAGGAACGTCTCAAAATTCTTCATCCATAGTGATGCTGCTCGCTGGCTGTAACCAAACAACTGAGAGATAAGGGATGTGTTGTTTCAACAAACAAACATTTCTTCTGGTCGGCAGGGTTACACACTGCCGCTTCCTCTGCATCCTAAACTCTGATTGTGTTCAAGGCTTTGTAAGTGCCATACAGAATGTGATACTGTCAACATCTAACCTTAATTCCACCTGTTATTCCAGTGGGCACTAAAGTAGGTCAGACATAAAGTTGGTATAAAAGCACATACGTTCCACAGATACAGGTGTAGGAGGTGTGACGCATCCCTCCTTTAGTGTAGCAGTAGTGCTGGAACAGGCTGAAAAAAAGAAACAAAAAGTCAGCTTTACATTTTCAGCCGTATTAAATAATTCATTCTAGACTCATTTTAAATCATCACACGGTTAAGTACATCAAAAGCCATTATTCTTTTATTGTGCACATTGCACTTTTGTCCGTCCTGGGAGAGGGATCCCTCACATCTGGCTCTCTGAGGCTTCTAACTTAGTTTTCCCTTACTCTTGTTGAGGGTCAAGGACAGAGGATATCCCAACTTGTTAAAGCCCTATGAGACAAATTGTGATTTGTGAATATGGGCTATATGAATACAATTTGATTGATTAATAAGAGCCCTGAAATTTGATTCTCTGCTCAATGAGTCGTTGTTTTTGTTCTATACCTATAACCCATATTAAAGCACAATGGACACCTGATATGGCTGTTAGATTGCTGTGTAACAGAAATGCTAGAGAAACTCTAACTGTAAAAAAACTCTGGACTGTGATAAAATTCCACTTACCTCTCCATTTCATATTCTTTCTGTCCAGGTTTTACATTCTTCATGATCTACAGTGGAAACATGTTGAAATATGTGGTTACCGAACTACTGGATACATAACTTACTGATCTAAGTGCTCCAGTGTGGCCCTGGCGGCACAGTGGCTCAAAATGCTTAACCCTCTGTTAAACAGTTTGCAATGTTGATTACTTGCTGTTCACTTGAACTTTATATAGAAATGGTATTGGCATTAATGCAATCTAAGTAGGTGCATTTTTGTTATAACCAAATTCATTTTCTGGTCAGTGAGGGCGCCTGCAAGCAGATGCTGATTAGAGAGAGCACAACATGTCATATCTGAAAAACTACCAAAATTAGAGACTTTGGGGAATTATGGGTAAAAACATACAACATAAAAACATCTGATCACATTGGTGAGCAGTAGAATTAGTGAATCATCACTAAAGATCATTAAATGATCTCAGAGACATAACACTGTGAGGTGAACTGCTGCTTCAATGTTACGGTTTATTGGTCAAAGGCTATCTGTGTTAACCACTGGGCTCAAAGCTACCGCAGAAGTTAAAATCAATAGCATTTAAGCAGTTTACGACTCAGAGGATCCTGATGCTCTAAACTAAATTAGCCGCTTGACACACTGTGATACTTTAGCTTTTTAATTTCAAGCACAGAACTTTACATTTCTTTGTTTTCATCATTTAATTTTTTTTAAATTAAAAAATACTATTGTGAGTGTCCTGTCTTACAAAGAAGGATCTCACCATTTTGTGGGCTTCACTGGAAATCCTGTTGGTGTAGCGGAGGACCTCCAGCTCCATATCGTTCTTAATGAGACGGCTGCAGAAACAGACGGAAACATGAAGTCAGAATTCATTCAACTCTCACATTAAGCTCAGGGAATGCAGTATCTGTACTGTGATGGCTGAAAGTCCTCCATCCATCATCTAGACCACTTATCCTGTAAGGGTCACAGGGAGGCTTGAGCCAATCCCAGCTGACATTTGGCGAGAGGCGGGGTACGCCCTGGACAGGTCGCCAGCCCATCACAGGGCTGACACACAGAGACAATCAAACACATTCACATCTCTGGGCAAATTAATTAATTGGATGTGGCTGAAGACATTTATGAAATTCCTGTAATGTCCACTGGTAATAAAGTAGCTTTGAAATATTTTTCAATATTTCCTGGATTGAGATTTCTATCCAGTTGATAGATAGTCTCATTTACAAATCTCTGGAGATGCACCCAAAGAAATGATTATTACGAATGAACTCATGTAGATATTCATTAATGAAATATGTAAGTGAATTAAAGACCATTTCAGCGGTGTAAGCATATATAATTGTATTTCCATTGCATTACCAAGGAGCTAAGTCTTGATCCCATGCTGTGATCTTGACCTTTGATGAAAATCAATAGTACAGGTCCCTAACCAAGTTTAACGGCGTAGCATTGTTTATAAAATTGTACCAGCTTTGATTTAAATCTTGGCTCTAAGACCATTTGATTTATTTGGGTTAGAAAAATGGTAGTTGACTAGAAATTAAGAGCACACTTAAAAGTATTAAGGATTTCTACAACAATAGAAGCAAGTAAATAACACAAGGCAGCGGTAACAAAGAATAACACTAATGAAAGTGAAATAAAAAAATAGCCCATTAAAAAAAAAAAAGAGAACCATGCGAGCTGTGGAGAGAGGAGGGGGCGAAGGGGTTCAATCAAGTCCTTCTCCTCAGGAGGTGTGCCTGAACAGCATTACTCCTCATTTCAGAAAATGTCAATTCATCTGGAGGCTGCAAACTCTAATGCCAAGGACGAGCAGGCAAGCACGAAGTCCATTACAGCTGTGTAGACCGACCTCTCACTCTTAGAGGGAAAAAAGCCCCTGTTTCTGATTACACACACACACACACACACACACACACACACACACACACACACACACACACACACACACACACACACACACACACACACACACACACACACACACACACACACACACACACACACACACACACACACACACACACACACACACGCACACGCACACGCACACGCACACGCGCACACGCACACGCACGCACGCACACGACAATCTGACAGAGCAGCCATAATCACAGATGGTTGTGTATTCAATCAGAATCTGACTGAAAAATGTGACTTGGTCAATAAAATTATAAAACAAATTCTAATTACTTACCATTCCACAATGACTGGGTGTAAGAGAGTGTTGTTCACTTGGAACCTGATTAACAAGAAACAGTACAATTATAGATATATAATGCATTCTGATGCTAATGGTTATTTTTACTTTGATAATAAGAACAGAGACTTATCAAAGCAGTAAAGGTCAGAGTGTGGAGGGCATAAAATAATGAAATATATTCAGTTAAAAGACAAAAGATGAAAGACTAGTGTGAAGGACAACAGTATCATTACATGAATTGATAACTCACAAACAAAAACAAAGGCAGCTTAATTACATTACTGTGTGTTCAGAAATAGGTTAATCTGCAGCAGTGTGCATAAGAGTCCTCTGTATCCTTGGTAGTTAAAGACCCCCTCCACAGTAAATGAAAATACAATGATGTTCATGCAAATTGATGCCAAATAAACATACCCACTAATTCCTTCAAAGGAGGCTTCACGGCAGGTGCTCCCACTATCTGTATTCTTTCCTCGCTGCATGGAAAGAAAAACAAACAAAATCACCACCGACTGCATTTAAACCCAGAAACAGAGCTTGAGGACTCATCATCATCATCTCAGAGAGCTTGAGGCTGGTTTATATTCATGATGATCATCTACTCTGTTTTGGAAAGAGAAGTTTTCATGAATTATTACACTGCATCTTTAGCAGCTAATCAATAGAAGATATTTTTGTCGCTATCAAACAGTAAACTAACAAATATGATGAATAATTTAGCTGGCTGTTAAAATTAAGTAAGAGGATATGGGGTGAAGCACATTAAACTGAAGCTTTCACAGGCTTCCATTCCTAAAGACGATTCTTTAAAATACTATCACACACCTACTCGATTAGTTGATTTCGTGATCAGTCATCTGATTTCTACTAAATTTATCTAACTTTCCTTTCCTCCCCTAAATCCTGGAAGGAGCTGTAGCTGCCCAACTCCATCAGCTCCGGACATGAGCTCTATTAACCCTTTCAATCCACCTTCAGAACCCACTACAGCACAAAGTGCCCTCATCATCAATGACCTCTTCATCGCTGCCGATTCTGGTCACATTAGAACCCTCTCCACTCGACACACAGTCTGCTGCAGCAGTCTCCTCAACTGTGCATCCAGATATCTTGTTCACAGTGGTGCTGCCTTTTACTTGTTCACTCGGAACTCTCCAACAGGAAACAGTTTGTTACCATTGTGGGCTACAAGCTCACTACATCTTCAGTCCACAATAGCGTATCCCAGATCTGTGTGCTTGGACTCTTCACCATCTGCATGCTCCCCCTTGGTCAGATTATACACCACCATGGTCTAAACTTCGACTTCTATACTGAAGGGACACAGCTTTATTTCAACACCAAACACAATTAAGTCCTGATCCTTTACAAAACCCTCCTCCTCACAAATAAAGTCCTCCATGCCCTGAGCCCCCAGTGCCTGTCTGACCTTGTATACTCCATCCTGAAACCTACTGTCCTCAGGTTTGGGTCTATTTACCAAACCCCATTCTAGCCTGCGCCCCTATTGTTAAAGGACAGGGGTTTTCAACTGGTTTTGTCCCAGGGACCACCATTCTGACTAGAAAGTAATCCGCGGCCCATTGATGTGCCTACGCGCGCGCATGCCTACGTGTGTGTGTGTGTGTGTGTGTGCGTGCAGGCAAGTGGATAGAAGGAAGTTTTAAAATTCGATTTACCATGTTGGTTTTATTTAAAAACCTCAAACAAATCTACAAAAATGTGTAAAAAACTAAAAACTGTTGATTTTCAGTGCTTAAGAATTGAAAACAAAATTTAAATTTAATTTGTAGTTGTACTGCATCTCAGAACCATATATATGTCAATATATAACGTTCATGACTTAAATGTACAGACATGTAGCTGATATGTTGAGAGAACGTTAAAGTAACGGTGATCAATAACAATCAACATAAACAGGGGCTACAACTGAAGAGGGTAGATGACGAAGTAATGCAGAATATGTAACAAATGATAATCATACAATATCCCACAAACAATTGAGGCCTACTTAAGTTTAACCTCATGATCACCAGCAGCAAATCCCAGCTACTGCGTGAGTAGTACTTCTGTGTGTGTGTGTCTAGAGCTCTCCTAAGAAATTGTTTCTCAACCAGCGAACGTGGTAAAGTTGACTGTTATTGCATTTATTGTTTTGGCTATTATGCCAATTTATTTTTCTTATTACAAAGTATTTGTTTTTCGCTCTTTTGTTTTATTTAATATTTTCATTATTAATTCTGCCCTTTAGGGTCTTCTTTTTGGGAAAATAAAAATTCCCATCATGCAAACTGCATCTGCAAGACCTCCTGAGAGTTTTTCTACCTAGCTCAACCAAATCAAAGCAAATTTTGTGGCCCCCCTGCAATGCCGTCGAGGACCACCAGGGGGCCGCGGACCCCTGGTTGAAAACCCCTGTTATAGGATATTCAGTGAGGGAGCCCCCAACCTCTGAAACTCTCTCTCAAAAAAGATCTGAAATGCCCTCATGAAGGGTTTTGACCTCTAATTTTCATTATCCACAACGAGCATTGATATGATTATTTTCTGTCCTTGATTTGGTTTAGTATTACTCTCGTTTTCCCAACTCTTTGCATATATATATATATATATATATATCAAAGTTATTACTTATATTATATGACTAGCTGTAATCAGGTAAGAATGAGTGATGCATACCAGTGTTAGGAGCACTGCTGGTGTCAGCTTGTTCAGGACATCAACAATCTGAAGGGAAACAGGGAAGAAGTGATTAGTTGACTGAGAACCACGGTAGAGCAGCAAAAACAACAAACATCATCCCTCTTCTACTCTCAGGCAGCAGAATAAAGGTCACTCTGGCAGACGCCATTGTGGTGAGATGGTCCCTCTGGTTCTCTGCAGCACGCTGACTCCTCTGCTTGAAGCCTAAATGTCAAGATTCCTAACAAAAGACACCGTGGTTATCCTGGAGGATTGTTTTGATTTATTAAAAGGGATAGTTCACCCAAAATTCACTCATTATCTTCTCACCACTATGCCGATGGAGGGGTGGGTAAGTCCACAAAACACTTTTGGAGTCTCATAGGTAAACAGTGTTGCAGCAAACTCCAATACAATGGTGACAGGGATACAGGATCTGTTAACTCCATCTCAACATGTGATTAATTAGTACGTCTAACAGCTCAGGCAGGTAGGGAAATGTAAAAATATGAATGGATGAGTCATCAACAGGTCACAGTGTAAATATAGAAGTGATTAGTGCGCCAGTAGAAGCTGTGATATTATAATCTGAATATAATGATTTGATTTGTTAACATGCAAGTTTCCATAATAGCTCCAAACTCTCAGAATAAGCAATTATTGATGAATTGTTCCAATAAATTAATTTTCAAGATGGAGGTGCATGTGCTCTGGGTGAGCTCACCTACTACCACATTCACTGATGCTATGAACTGCCCCCCAGGGCTTTTACATCACAATGTCCAAAACATCGAATCAAATGCAAACAGGCCTCTATCTTCACATTTCAATGTTCATCTCTACTTTAATGCTTGTGAATTACAGGTTTAGAGTTGCAATTCAAAATGATGCAGGTCCAGTGTTTTTGCTGCCACTGATCATTTTCTCAGACAAGAGGAGAAGAGAGAACGACTTTCACCTTTATAACAGTCTGTGAATTCACTGATGTCATTTCCTGTAACTTCATAGCTCGGTGACATTACATCAAGGTCCAGTTACTGCACATGAAAAAGGTCACACACCCACAAAGAGACACACACAAAAAGACTTACATCACAGGTGTATTGCACCTCATCAACAGCGTACTTCTCCTTGAAGTGCTCTTTAGTAAAGATCCTGTCAAAAGAGTCAAAACACACGAGTGGAAAAGTTTAGGGAATATTAACAGTGCATAGGCAATATATCCAAATGAAAATTAAATGCCAATAATTCTTGATATTATTTTTTGCCCAGACTTCGGAGGACAAAACTGAGGGAGAAAGTAAAACTAAAGATGAACTCAGCACATGAAAGTGCTGATCAAGTAACTCCTGACTGAAAGGGGCTTTTTATACAGACAACAATAAATATGAGGTTTATAAATGAAGGATAAGCAAACATGTCACACGGTTGAGAGTCTTCAGGTTATTTCCACATCTTTGTGTCCTGTTTTTTTATTGCTCAATATTTACACAACGTGTATTTATCTAAAACCTGAATTCACAAATGATTAAAATGTTACTTGATCTTGTTGCTAAATTCTATATCAAATTGAACTTTTCTTGTTAATCAACGATCTATGTCATTTGTTTTTAACTTTGGGCATTTTGCAAGACGATGAATCATTTCAAGCAATAAGTAAATCTAAAAGTAAATATCACTCAGTTGATTTGAGCCCTGAGTATGTGCAAAAAAGTGCAGTTAGTGTAGTCATGACAAATTAATTAAAGAAATTTTGGCTTCATTTTAGATGAACTAAAATAAGCCTGATCTAGCTGTGAAGCAAATGACTGCATCAACCCTGGCGAGCTCCCAGCTATACAGTCGCTGGTGTAGTTTGTTGGCCATGTACACAGCTCTGCAAGGATTGGTTGGACTCACTCTCCCATCCAGGTGGCATAGCTGTCAGGCAGTTTGGGAACGAAAAGGATGGATTTCCCAGAGTCCACATCAATGGCCCCGTAACAGTCAGCCTCAGTTACTCCAAAGGCCCAGTGGAAGAAGGACTCCTGCAGCAGGGGAACCATCAGTTGGAAATTAGAATAGCCAGCTAAAGCAGGGTGTCAGCTTATTCTGGTCAGGAAATAACTGCTTCCTCTGTAGGGTGGCTCTCTCATAGTTTAGACACAGAGAGGAAATCAGAGCTTTCCCTAGTACTGGTTGACAATGAAACAGTGCAGTTGGGTGTTTTATTATATGAGTTTGAGTTAGTGATAAAGTTATTTTGATCATATAGGTACATTTTACAACCAGTAGTCTCCAGGCAGACTTGGGCACATGACTGGTAGATCCTGCTTTAGCCGTGCATGTTAGAGTGACAAGCATATCGGAAGAAACCCCTCGCCTCACTGTGCATCAATTGTGGATGATAGAGAACTGTGGTTATGTTCAAAAAGGCAAACCCACACCCCAGGAACAACCACCACCATAGAAACACATGAAGAATGTCAAACACATGAAGAATGTCGAATGTCGAAATATCGAATTTACTCTGATTGCCCAGACAGAGTACCCCCCTCATAAGACTGGCTGCTTCAGGCTACTTCAGAAAACACAGGAAAGTAAAGATATCACAATAAATATTAAAGAAAAAATGTACACATAAACACCAGGACAGGCTGATGGGAAATGAATTCACTTATTCAGTGGCTTGGGACCAACGTGGTTCATGGATGGAATATTAATTACAAGACCTTGCCCCCACACCCCAGCCTTAGTTTTCAATATTACCTACCTGTCTGAAAAGGACGTCTGTGTCAGTGCAGTACCTCTGGGTCTGCTCTCCACCCTGCAGCACCACCACTGACTTTGGCACCAATCCGTCTGTAGCTCTCAGCCCTCTGCACAGTCCTCGTCGGTTCTCTGCAAAAAGGGCAGCAGACACCCTCAGGGTGTCTTTACCCAGCCAGAAGACAGGTCTGAGAGGACAGGGAGACAGGGAGACAGGGGATTGGGTGACAGAGTCATTAGAGAGACTGGGCTTTTGGTCTACATTAGGATTTATGCCATAGATTATTTACATGAGACTGCATGGCAAATGTGAATTAGACTTACAAATCAGAGAATTGGACAACTGGATAGTTATAACTGTTAAACTTTAAAGCAAGTTCATGTGATGGTCACTACGAGTATTAGCTGAACGCAAAAGTGACATTTCTTGATTTGAATTAGTAAATAAACCAGGAGCTAAATCCAATCATGAAGGAGAAAAACATTGTCAGGGTTTGGTGAGAAAAAAAACGGTTGAACCTTGTTTGATTGTAAATTATTTGACTCGATTGAGTCAAATGATGTGGACACTGACCCCAACAAAGTGATAAAAAGAGATAAACAGCCAAAGGTACTTATATGTCATATACAACCAGATATCTGTGCCCTTTTTTCCCCAACTTCACTTTAGTAAATACTTTCTCTCTCTACACAATACAAATCCTCGTAATCAATATCACAGGGGCTGCAGTGATAACTGACATTGTATTACTAGTTCCATCTGGAGGGAATCCTCAGGATTTGGTCAGTAGGTTTGAGCCATGTCACAGCTCTGCCTTCAGACTGACTTCAGACACTGAGGCAGAACCATCAGCAGCCTTGGACTGAGAGCTGTTGGTTATAAATCTAAGTCTCTAGTTGTGCTTTTATTGATAAGATAAAAAAAGACATCATATCTGATCCACCGTATCAAAGGTTAATCTACAACCTCACAGTATTACATGGCTCATGAGTTTACGAGTGTAACTGTGAGGATTAGCCACAGTGAAGAGGTGTGTCAGTGAGGTCTCTATAAAACTAGGTTAATGTTTGTCTCTGCTGTTGTGCTGGATTGCATAACGCTGTGATTTGTGGTTCTATGAGCTCCAATCTCTGCAACCTGAGAAACACACATATCTGACAGAGGTCGTCTTATGTCTGCTGATATTTTTTACCTTTAATCACATCAGAATATGATGCAACTTAACCCTAAACATCTGTGTCCGCTGTGTTGTGATGGCAAGAATGTAAATGTTGTTCTAATGAGGCTCTAAATACTTAACACAATATTACACTTTTTAAGGTGAAGGCATGAAGATTATAACCAGTCTCAAAAACAAATATATATATATAAATATCGAATTAACTAGAAATAAACAAGCCATATCACAGTGGTCCGGGGTCTGATATAGATATTGATATTCTCCGTAATTATATTCTTTAAATATCACATTTCCAGCAGCTTCGGGTTCATACACCAGTTTAAAAATAGGAAATCTGAGGTAAACAAAATGTTTGGGCATCAAACATTTAACTGAGAGCTGGTTCCATTCGGTCTAACAAAGTACAAGTTCAGCACATCAGAGTGACCTAGTCAATATGCTGCTGTCAGTTTCACGGTCCATTTGTCTGACAGATGTGTTATTACCAGGCAAGTTGAAATCTGAAAATTACCCACATTTCCCTCAGGATCAATAAAGTATCTATTACCGATCTATCTGTCGGTCTGTCAGTCACGTGTTAGTGTTGATGTGATCTGACAGCGGAAATGTCAAACGACTCAAATCAGACTTAATCATAATTTTGCAGTGGAAGCGAGTGGAGGCAGAGGAGTGAACTCACTGTGCAGCTGCAGCCATGTTGATTCCGGGTCTGAACTGTCACGTGCTGACACAACTCACGTGGGTTTTGTTCGTGCTGTGACGCTGATCAGCTGACGGGGCGTCGTGCTGCGTTTATGTAACATGGGAAATTACACTTCAAACGAGAAGTAGTATTTTAACTGTATGTAAAGAAACTGAGTCGTGAGGCTTTTCTCGGATTGATTTCGCAAAGGCACACACACACACACACACACACACACACACACACACACACACACACACACACACACACACACACACACGTAAATGTATAGATAATGGTATAGATTGTTTAATCCATTGATTAATGGGGAAATTACAAATAAATATGAGTGTTACTCTCACTTATTCACAGGAAGGAGGGTAACCCTGGATCAGTAGGAAGAGGAACACTACATGTCCCCACTTGTGTGAAGACGGACACTAAAGTTAAAAACAGACATGTTAATGCAGGAGTGGATTGAGTGTCAATCAGCATTTTTGATATGCTGATCCATGTCTTTTCTCCACCAGAGTCCTTTAGAGTCATACACAGCAAATAATTGGGCTGAAGTTTCTTGTAGAGTCAGTCATGAAAACATCTATAAATTTTCCATGATGTGAGAGATGCAGGTCAGCAGCTTTCAGTTCCTCCCTCAATTCTGCACCAAGGACTATTTTAATGATGAGAGGAGTTTTTTTTTTGTCTTCTTGAATCTACCTTATATCATCTGTTCTCACCTTCGGGTATAGCTTCCAACATCATGCACATCTATCCACAACAGAGCCTTTTGTGAACCGACATCATGCCCTCCACACTGTTATTCTCCTCCAGTCGAACCTGAACCTGGAGCCAGGTTAGTACAGTCAGGGAATCAACATTACTGAACTGTGGAGAGGAAGCGTTTCAGCTTTACATTTTCTGTGTCTGTGGTAGTTTGGCCAAGTAAGAGGAGCAAACATCTCTAGTTGAGAAATAATGAGTTGCTGTGCTGGTGCACAAGCAATAAAAAAGGATCCCTGAACCTGAAGCTTGCTTGAGTCCACTGTTCACGGAGCCATAAGCTGCTTCAGATGTATCATGTAACACATGACATTTTCTGTCCACTGAATGAGTTTGTACTTAAATGGGTCTATGACATCTTGACAGTTTGATCTCTCAAATGGGGGGGTTCCTTCTCAAATCATACTGAACGTTCGAAAGGCACATCCCGTTTGTGCTCTTAAACTTACACTCAAGTGAAATATACTGACTGGCAGTACATAATACACAGAAATAAAGGTAAGAGTCTGATACTTGACAGGCCTGTGTTTATACTCCAAGCTGTCTGAGAAACAGCGACATCCCAAAATTACCAGAGGCAAGCAGTTGTCTACATAGACATCCTCCTGTCCAACTTAGGCGTCTTTGACACGTTGTTGTCAGACATATACTATAAGGAACAACAAATACTTAGTGTTATACTGAATGTCAAAATTCATAGACATCTGACATTGATACAGACAATGGATCTTCAGTCACATGGTCAACCAAAAAAAAGTCAGAAATCTGATACAGTGGCACATGGCTTTGGTCAAACCAGAAATGGCAACAGAAAAAAAACAACAGGTAATCATTCAAACAATTGAACTACAGGTATTGCGTGCCCTAGTGTTTTTACAAAATGACGTGGTATATGCCATGATTCTTTGGTGTGTGCCACTTCCTCAGCACTGAGATTTGAACATATATATCCTCCAATTTGTTAATCTCGCAATTGTAAATGGTGTCCTACTCTGGTTTTTAAGTTAAGCTCCAGTTTGTCTGATGGTTGACAGGACAAATTCCTTAAGAGCTTGAAATTTGTGGGAAGTAATTCACAAAGAAGTGGGAGTTGCATAATGATGACCATCTCAATTCTCTTTCAGTCTTACTATTATGCTCTTAAAACAAGCTAATCTAATGCCTTGTTTTCTTTCTAAGAATGCGTGCTTACTTTCATACTTTGATAACCAAGAACATCAAACATTCAGTCTTTTGTTCTGAATGACTGAGGTCTGTATCTTGGGCGGTGCAAGAAAGGAACAGGCATTGAACTGATGCTTGGGAACAGCAACCTGAGTTGTGATACTCAGGGGACAGCTGAAGGGCCAACCCCTGGAAACTGATTCTTTCAACAGGACACACAAGATGTGGTTGGTCCAACCAATTATGAGTAAGGTGTAGAAGTCTCTGGAAAGCATGTAGTGGTAAGCCAATCAGATGTCTGTATCTTTGAATAACCTTAAAGGGATATGAATGAGGCCCAACTGTTTGACAGTGAAAGCATCTCTAACAGAGAACTGTTTCATAATCTCAGAAAGAACTGGAATGAATGAATCAAGGAGGGCTTGATTGCTTTTTTTTGCAAGTTAATTTAATTAAGGACTCCCAGATGTTTCCTTCAGACTTGGGCAAAGACTCTGTGCAAATTATGGAGAAATATTAGACCGGGGACGTACACAAGAATGCCAAATTGAAAAACTTTTTTTTAAATGAATTAATTGAAAAACTTGTCAGCAAAATTAGTTGAGATTTCATAGGATGATTATCATGGTCACATTGGAGGAGAGAGAGCTTAATCAAACCAAATTTCAGGGGATTTTTTTATTTTACCTGCAGAGAGATCGCTCAGATTGCATTCAAAAGAACTTTACTCCTATTGGTTTGCTAGAATTTTCTAGCATTCATGATAAACCCTAAACATGGGCCAGAGCCCACTGGAGCTGTGCTCTGTTTCCTTCAATATCTTATTGTATCATCACATTTTTCCAGTAGCCGTTATATCATATGGGTCTTGACAAGTAATGTTAGAGGTTAGTTGTATCAATTATATCAGTATTATCAATTATATATGAATACAATATTAGATTTGTAACCTGCTTATAGTAGTTATGTTTGTCCTGGGCCAAATTGATTCCTATAGGCAGTTGATTACTATATGGAATTGCATAGCTTCAGTATTTCCTCTACCTCTCTCTCTCTCTGGCAGACACACATACGCTCACACACGCAAACAGTGTCATTGGACACACAGAGAGAGACGCACACACTGACTCAGCTAAAATGACGCCATAATATCAACAGTTATCACCACATAATAATCGATAGTTCTTAATGAGTAATATCTTTTTTCATAGCCATGTGTGCATCAATTCATATTTCAGCTCGTCTCTCCCGCTGAATAACAAATCGACACACACGAACAGGTTCATCGGAGCAGTAAATTAGTGACAGACGGTAAAAACATGTATGAAAAGATCCAAACAAACAATGCAAGCTTGATCACTATAACCAAATTATTTTAACAGCTTTTGTAAAGGAATGACTCTGCCCCAAGCTTAATAAACGGTTTCCGCTGTATATCAATAATTTCCCAGCAGTCACAACATTTTCTGTGGGTTGGTATTTTGATATCTTGGTGAGTAGCCCATTGAGTATTAAGCTTTTACTTATAGGTGACTGTTGACAGATGAGCACCCCATTATGAGCTAAAAGTCTTGACAGTATGATCAGATAATATTTTAAGTCACTATAGCAATGTTTTAGTAAGTTTAATAGTGATACTAGTGAGTCCTAGTGAGTCCTGCTACATATTAAATAACTTGAATTACAGCACTGGAGTTGTTTGCCTCTGCTAACCAGTGCAGTTTCGGTGTATATATTTTAACAAACCTTTTTTCCAGATTTATATAAAAGGTCGCTGTAACCTTTGACAACGGAGCTATAATAACTTTATCTTTGAGTCCAAGTGACAACTATTTCAAATTTGAAGAAATTTACTCAAGCAGTCTTGAGACAACGCAATTCGTTACCTTTAACTTTGTCCACTGAAATAATTTATCAATGAGTCCATGTGAATTGTGCCATATGCAATACAATTTTCTACAGGAAGTAATATGTCACATTCAAATTAACATGAGGTCACTGTGAACTTAATCTCCACCCCCAAAATTGAATTAGTTCATCTTTGAGTCCAAGTGAAATTTTCTACCAAATTTGACAATCCATCATGCTTATCAAGAGAAACGGAATAATTGACACCATGTTTTTAACTTAAATGTCCTTTGAAATCAGCTATCACGATAAAGGATCCATCAATATGATCACGCTCTCTGATTTGCGATCCACCATCATGATCTGCAGCTGCGTCCCTGGATCTGCAAATGACAAGGAAGAAGTCAAGTTAGTAACATGCATTGATGAGACATTAATGTTTTTAATGTGATAATGAGGGAGAAGAGGAAAGAGAAGCTCTGCCTGTCATGTGTCCCGACATTCAAAACCTATTGCAGCATAACTAAGAGCAACTCCAAGACAAACCTGAGCCAGCTATAACTATAAGCTTTATCATAGAGGAAGGTTTTAAGCCTACTCCTAAATGTACAGATGGTGTCTGCCTCTCAAACTGAAACTGAGAGATGATTCCACAGGAGAGGAGCTTGCTAGCTGAAGGCTCTGGCTCCTACTCTATTTTTAGAGACTCTAAGGACAACAAGTAAGCCTGACTTCTTGGAGCCCGGTGCTCTAGTGGGCTGATATGGTACTATGAGCTCTTTAAAAGTATAATGGTGCCATATGGGCTTTGTAGGTAAGGATGAGAATTTGAAATTTTATTCTAAATTTAAAAAGAAGCCAGATTAGTGAAGCTAATGCAGGGGAAATGTGGTCTCTTTTCCCGGTTCTTGTCAGGACACGTGCTGCAGTCTTTAACGACCCTACTACTGGAGCCTGATAATAATAAGTTACAATAATCAAGTCTGGATATAACAAAAGGCATGGACTAGTTTTTCTGCATCTATTTGAGACAGTATTTTTGAGATGTTACCTAAGTGAAAGCCTGCAGTCCAAGACACTTGTGAGAATCAAAAGGACCAATCTGGATCAATGATGACCCCCCAAATTAATGACGGTTTCATTTGAAGCAAGGGGAATGTCATCTAGAATGGCTATATAATAAGATAATGCATCTCTAAGGTGTTAAGTGTTAGAACCTCTTTTATCTGAGTTTAATAAGAGAAAATTGCCGGTCATCCAGGTTTTTATGTCCTTGAAACATGCTTGGAGTTTATTTAATTGATTACACTGTTCTGGTTTTATTGATAGGTATAATCGGGGTGTCATCTGCATAGCAGGGGAATTTACAGAGTGTGTCCTGATAATGTTTCCTAGTAGAAGCAAATAAAATTAGAATGAATTGGGCCGAGCAAAGAACCCTGAGGTACACCGTGGTTAACTTTGGTGCGCAACGATTGACTCATATTGGAATCAATCAGAAAAAAGGATTTAAACCAGGTTAGGGCGGTTCCTTTATTGCCAATTAACCGTTCTAGTATCTTTAATAAAATATGATGATTAATAGTGTTGAATGCTGCACTAATATTTAACAGGAAGGCAAACAAAAAAAAAAAAAACTTGATCTGAGGCTAGAAGGTCAATAGTGACTTTTGCCAAGGGTGTCTCCGTGCTTTGATGAGATCTAAAGCTTGACTGAAAGTCTTCTTTATGATTACTTTCCTTGATACATTTATTTAGCTTATTGTCTAGTGTATTATTGTGCTCATCAGATCAAAGGTGATCAGAAAGAAGCTGTCTAAATAATTTATACGATTCTCAGCTGCTCCTGAGATTTATTTGCCAAATTATGTATTCGCTTCAACTGAGGGCAGGAGATATCGATTTTATTTCTAATAGTTTGAATTTAATTGTTAAAGAAGTTCATTGCTATTCAGGGTTTGAGGAATTCTGGGTTCGATGGAAGTGTGACTTTCAGTCAGCCTGGCTACATAGCTGAAGAGAAAGCTTGGTTAGTTTTAATTTTCTTCTATTAGTAGTTGTCACGGATATGGTGAGGACCCAAAAGCAGCACAAGCAGACTAAAAACCAGTCTGTAATGACCTTTATTGTTCACTGCAGTTTTTAACAGTTTAAACAGTGGCAGGGTGAAAAGTCTTTGCTCATAGTGATCATCTGCGAGATCTGAGCAGGAGCGAGCCTGGTGTCGCTGACTGAAGGTAAAGTCAAGAGCTGATGGGTTACCTAGCTGGCAGACAGGTCCAGTGTTGAGCTGTGTAGCCACAGAGCAGAGCAGGAGCGTAATCCGGAGGGAACAGGCGAAACTCGTGGTCGAAGACAGAAGGCTGAGGTAATATCCAGGGCAGAGACGAGGCAGGCAGGTCGGCAACAGGTGATCAGTCCGGGGAAAGAACGCTAGAAAGTCAGGCATGACACAAGAACAATCTGGTACTGAAGCAGAGACAGGAGCAGGCTTAAATGCAGCCAGGGCTGACACAGGTGTGGAGAGTTGCCCTGATGAGGAGGTGTGGCTGACTGGCAGAGTGGAGCAGGACAGGTGAGTGGAAAAACACCAGCAGACAGGAGATGAGCAGACTGTGACAGTAGTAGGCAGTTCATGCATTGTGGAGGGCCTTCTTATATACTTTAACACTATCTTTCTGGCATGACTTTCACAGTTGTTGGAGTGCCACATCCTTTCTTTCTTGACACTTGCTTTAATTCACATATGTTGGAATTGTACCAGGGTGCTAATTTGCTATGTTTTACATATTTCTTTTTTTAGAGGCGCTATGGAGTCTAATGTTAATCGTTGTGAGTTTACAGAGCTACCGACAAGATAGTCAATCTCACTGGAGCAAGGGTTTTTAAATTGTTTACAGTGAGGTAGGATATCAAGTTAAATGTAATTGACAAGCAGTCTGATAATGAGAAATCAAAGCTTATTAGGTTATCGTCCCAACTCTGGGTTGTCACTTGGGGTTTATAGAGTGAGTTATATTCCAAGATAAGAGAGCCGCTCCCTTCCAAGTGGGATAAATGTCTTCTCTCCCTAGAAGACCAGGTTTTCTCCAAAAAGGTTGCCAATTGTCTACAAAGCCCACACCATTTACAGGACGCCACCTCGACAGCCAGCGGTTAAATAACAACATGTCATCTGAAATGTCGGCTAAACATGTCATCACCAGTCCTATTAGGTAGAGGTCCAGAGAGTACTACAGAGTCCGACATCGTTATTGCTAAAGTACACACCGACTACAACAGTAGAAGATATCTTGTTATTGAAGCAGAATTACAACCCACATATTCAAAAACAAGCATCGAAATCATTGTCTATGCATGGTTCTACTTACTCTCTTCTGATACTGGGGAGAGTCTGTCCTTCATTACATTTTTGAGAAAGGGAAAAAGGGTAGAACAATAACCACAATTTCAACTTTTCACAATAATGAAAATTTGGTTAAGAATTTAAGTGCACTGCTTTAAATATTAAGGATTTTGTGAACTCATCTTGCCAGGGTTATCTTGAGGAATCTAAGCCTGTTTCCTAAGAGATAAAAACGACATTATGGTATATAATCACTTCCTCAATGATACTTGAATGTACCTTATCAAATCGTGGCAACTCAGCTCCATCTTTGCAACAAAATCCAAAATGCTCTTTTACTCATTGCTGCCACCAGGTGTCAGCGTTTCTCCATAGCCACCACTCTTTTCGGCTACATTGAGGAGCCTTCAAGCAGCTTGTGCATTGTCAGTCAATTTTCATATCACACAGGGAGTGTGCAGGATAACTATTCATAATCTGTTTTACAGTGTTCTAGATATTGAGTCAAAGATATATTAAAGTTAGTATGCCAGGCCCGTGCAAGGTAAACTTAACACCTGGTGTGGATCCTCTCAGTTACTTGAAGCTGAGGATAAATCTTATCTTTGAGGATACAAGTGCATCTCTCTTCCTCACTTCAAATGGGCTGAAGTTAAGGTTATGCTATCAGAGGAGTGTTTGTAAAGGGTGTGCTGTCAGAGGTTTTATATAGGAGGTATATCCACCAGTGTTAGAGAAACCTGTTAAAAGTCTAGGTGGGTGGTTAAATGCAGTGCTTGATGATGAGCAGCGAATCCAAGGCCTGAGACAGCAGTATGGTATTTGGAGAACAGAGAAGTCCGGTCTTAGAGGAAATCTCAAACTGTGATGCCTGCAGTTTTTTGCAGCCACATTTGTTGTGGCCATTGACCGTTTAAAAAGAAGCTGAAATTAATGTCGATAATTAAAACTGGAAAGAGGAAGCGAGCCTCATGCTGCTTCAGCAGTGAGAGCCTGTGTGGAAAAGGAATTCTGGTGCTCTCTATAACCACAAAGGACTTTAAATTAGCAAAAGCAAGGTTGCAGGTGGGGGTAGTTGATTTAAGCATGGCAACAGCTGAAGATAGCAGGTATAAAATGGATGTATATCTGTTATGTCAGCCGCTGGTTTACTTCTAGGTCATTTCACTCATTTGGAAACCTTCCTCAGCAAAATACACTTTTCCAACACATCCACACTGAGAATGGTGATGGTTGCCCTGGAAAGGCATCTGAGAAGACTGGTCTAGTGCTCCCAGTTCCATCTGCTTGCTCAGCTCCTCCAAGGTTGGGCCAAAAATCATTCTTTCTCATTTAATGAAAGTGACAGCTTACTGTCAGAAGGAATTGATCTGGCTGTGTCGTGTAGATGAGAGACTTGTTGTTCACTCAAACACAGAGGGGCTGGTTTTTATGGTGAGATGCCAGATGTTTTGTTTTTGTATATTTACATGGGTATGCTCAGGTGCAAGCACGATGTTGGATCATTTTAAATGCTGCCAGTGCCACTGCTATGACCTATGGGATGACATTTCTCCTTTCCTTTTATATGGGATAGTCCTGTCTTTCCTTGACCAAAAGAGATAAGATAGAAATCCATGAAGCTTCTTTCCTTGTCATTTAGAGAATTCAAGCAGCTTTTATGTTTGCGGGTGCTGAAATACTTCACCAGGAGAGTGGAGCTGTCAGTTAGACCAAGTGAATCCACACCTACATGTTCCCGAAAACACCTGTAGATGAACACAGGCTTTAAAGTTTGACATATCTTCCGTTATCTAGTTATATATGCAATATATATGGTTGACTGGGACTGTGCAATTCAGTGGTAGTGACTTGAATGGTGGTGAATTATTGGCTCCATAAAGTAGAGGCCCATTTTTGTCATTTTGTTGTATATCGTTTGCAGTGATTTTCTTAAAGTGTGTTATGTTTGGTTTTTAATGCATGATATTTTAGCATTGTACAATTGGGTCTGGAGCCTCTAATTTTTCTATTTTTTAAGCTGTCATTTATATCAAGCAGTCTGTTTTAAACCATTTGCATCTATTAAATAAATTGTATTTTGTTCTGATATCTCAGCCTCCCGTCCCGTCTTATTCTGGATACTTGTTGAACCGAATTGACATTAACTGTCATCAGTAGAACCATTTTTAATCACTACAGAATATATACTTGATGAATTCATGTAGAAGACAACAGTGATCATAGTTTGTAACTATGATCACTGTTGATCATAGTTACAAACAATGTAACTATGCTGCATCAATGTAAGTTTTTTTTTGTTGCAACTTATTTCCTCTTGCAGCGATATTTACGGTGCAGGCCTGCTTTTTAGAGAGAAAATGAAGACAGAAGGCAACATTGATTGTTAACTAATAATCAATTTTCCAGAGGAAGATTACAATTGGTACATACAAAAATATGAACATCCTCTACTGGATATCAATCATGGCAAATACACTTGTGGGTCCATATTAGTCCTCGAAACAATTTAAAACAGCATGTATCCTATTACACACTCAACCCTCCTTCAATTCTACCATACTTGGTGCCTTCTCCCAGGAACCCCTGGGTATAATTAGATTGTATCCTCCATTACCGTTTCGGGAGTCTAACAGCAGAGCACAAGTACAGCAGCGAGGAAGCAGGTGACAAACAATTCAGTCGTAGTGAAACACTCCTAGTCTGACGTTGTCAGACTCACAATTCTAGTCAGAATGTGAGTCTGAGAGCGCTCCATTGGGCTGTGATTATGGGGCGTGTTTCAACTGACCAGGAAATAAAATTCCTCTTCGCTCAATTGGATAGACCTACAACCAATCAGAGCAACGTAGTATGTGCCGTTTGTTAATCAATGCATTGTGAGTTATTTACTAACGCCGGGTTCACACCGGACGCTGAAGCGATGCCGAAGCGACGCTTCAGCGCAGCGTCAGGCCTTAAATAACAGCTGGCTCCCATCCACTCCCATGTTAACACTTTGTGCGGGTCACACCGGAGGCTGAAGCACCGCCCTGCGCCAAGGCTGCCTCGCGCCGTGCAGCGATCGTTTCGGCGTCGAGTCTATTTTTTGCGCTTGACTCGAGTGTATCGCACCAGGAAACACACGTAAAAAACAATCTGAAACTATATTGATGATATATTTTATATGATATAAATGATCAAATATGCATCCCATACTTTGGAGCAACAAGTAAGTATATGCTTTTAATCTACTGGATCAACGGGTGATAATATTAGTGCTGCCCGGCGGTTCAACGTCGCTTCAGTGTCCGGTGTGAACAGCCAAGCGCCGGGGCGATAGGGATTAGCGTGGTGCGGTGCTTTGGAGTCGCCTCCACGTTCTCTGTTCCTCTTTCAAAATGAATGCGCTGTTTAAGTCTTCTAAAACAGACTCAATGGCAGCATCTACACATCTCAGCTCTCCAGCGGCAGACATGATTGTTGAAAACGAATTCAACCCAAGGGCACTTTGATGACGTGGTTGATTACGTTACCGTTGATCATCTGTCCATCATCGTATAAAGCCTGCCCTGACAATCTGATTGGCCCGGTCGGGCATAATTTCTCCCCAACGGAGCAACTCCAGACCGAACTTCCTGACCTCAAATGTTGTGGGCGGGGCTAAGTTCGTCTGGCATCCAGGCTAAAACACTCCAACAATAAATATAATGTTTAATTTGGACATCAGTCGCTGTGTCTTTATTTTAAAATGCATTACCTGTATAATATGCCCCTAAATATATCCTGCTGTGAACGAGTGTGTATATTTATTGTGTCACTCAATTGTCCTGAAACCAGTTTAAAAACATGGGGTTTACTTGAGCTGAATGACAAGAGAGTGAGACCACATCTCTGAGAGTCTGAAAGAGAGGCATCTGAAGCAGAGCCGAGGTCTCATCGGAGAACATCCGCTCCCAGGTCATCCAGAGCACATCCACAAGGTAAGACAGCCCGTCTTTGTGTGTCCCTTTAGCTTAGCTGAGTTTCTGCCTCTTCAAACAAAAAGCAGCACTGAAGTCGGACAAGCACAGGATCTGTAAGTCCACTGTTTGTTCTGAGTCAGGTGTTCTAAGGTGTTCTCAACTGGGGGGCGGAGGTGAAACATTTGAGGAATATTTAGGAGATTTAGACACATTGTTGGTTTTCCAACTGTAAAGTGTTATGGAAGTTTTCTGGAAGCTGCTGAAAGGAGAACTCAGGCTTGATGCGTCAAGCAGACCAGAAGGTGCAACAATATATAAACGTTAACACAGTAACGTGAGCAATTGTCACCAACAATTCTGAAGATGTCTCTCCCCCAGCATCCCCATATAGCTTCTTCTACTTGCGTCACCCATTTCAACAGCACATCCATGAATAGATTTGCTGTCACTCTCTATGTTACATGTAGGTGTTTCGCATTCTATTGGATAGATAAGCCTAAAGCATGCATTCATGAATCACATTGTGTCCTTATGTCTTGCCCCTGGTGTAATTTAGAAAAGAGTTGAGTTTGGCGCCTCTCTGTCTGGGCATCTGAGTTAGTTTAAAATTTTGACTAGTCATATTATGACCAGTGGGAATTCTCATGTGAGATATTAATATCATGCTTACTGATCCAAACTAATGTTGTGCAATAGTAGTAGTAGATTTGATTTTGGCTTATTATTAATAATCATGAAATATGCTTATTAAAATTAAAAATATTTATAAAAAATAATTAAAAATTATAAAGCTATTAATTAAGAATAGTAAAATAATTAATTACTAATGAGACGGTTATCAATTAATAATAGTTAAATAATTAATGAAAACAATACAATTATCAATTAAGATTAAGATATAGATATAGATATAGATATAGATAAGATTAAGATTAAGATTAAGATAGATTAAGATATTAAGATTAAGATATGTTTATTTATACCAAACACATGCACAGACATGCACAACACACTTATGCAATGGTAGGTAAATTTATCCTCTGCATTTAACCCATCTGGTGCAGGACACACAGAGCAGTGAGCGACCATGTACGGCGCTCGGGGAGCAGATGTTGGGGGAGTAAGGTGCCTTGCTCAGGGGCACTAGACAGGGTAGGGAGACTCTTGGATTTTTGGACAGATCAATCCAGGTTCGTCTTTTGTTGAATGATACAATCTATAATTATTACTTATCGTTCCGGGGCACCACCCTGTTTACAGGGACCAACAAGTCAATCTTTAAATATCAGTCTCAAGTTATATTAATAATCACAATATTTAATATAAATGATTATATAATAAACAATGAAGGGTTTTAAGTTCGAGCACAGGCTACAGTAATCCAGCAGTATTCACATACATATGCACAAACAATCACAGAAATGCAAATACTTTAATTACAAAAGTATTTATTAAAAGGGAAATAAAGTTAATGTTATTTCAATGATTCTTAATTTAACAAACTCCAATATTTCAAAGATAGCAACAGCAGCAGCAGCACTTATCAAAATTGTCACACATGTAATACTGAGTATCTATGTGTGTGTGTGTGGTCGTGTGTGTGTCTGCCTGTCTGTGTCTGTATGTGTGTGTGTGTGTAAGAAAGAGAAAGGGGAGTGGCTATGGCGTAATGACATGGTCATGTAGCCTGGTCGAATTCGAGATGATATTACGTTCAGATAATTTCAAGATGGAGGTTTATGACCTTTGCGGCGCCATGAGGTCGAAGACAAGATGGCGGTCGGTCGCAAGTTACACAAAGGAATTTCAGGACAAAGAGATTTCTTATCTCCTGGTTCTGGCGCCAACGGCGTCGAGATGCATTTAGTCTCTTTTAAATCTAGATTTATCGCAACATGAAATGTATGGAAAGGTCGGGACGTGTGTAAAAGCAGGTTTAGGAGAAAAGAGAGAAGGAGAGAAGGAGAGAGAGAGAAGCTCTCAAAACATCGTCAGAGACAAGGTTACAGAAACTTTGTTGGATGGTAACAGTGCGGCCAGAGACGTTCCGTCACGGCGCGAAGCACTTTAAAAACATTCAACACGTTGAACAAAGGAACCGGATGTGATCTTCAAAAAAACATACACTCAAGTAAAATGATTCCCGGAAAACAAGTGAACAATCGTGTTGCTGAGCTTCAGGATGCGTGCGCGAACGGCGAATTCCTGGAAAACAAATGAATGAAGTCCTGGCCTGTTAAGCGGTGCTCCGATGGGTCTAGTGGTTGCAACGGAGATCAGCGCTGGGCCGAATAGAGCAAATTTCTCGTGCTCTTGGAACGGAATTAAACCTTGTTCGTCTTCTTCGACAGAATGTTGCTGTCCTTCTTTGACGGTATTTTATATTAAGTCTATTTTCAAATATCTACAACACAATTCGGACAACTTCCCATTCTGATGTGCATGGCCTCTCAAATTGAGTAGAAGTAAAGCTGTATTGAATTATGAGGAGTCATTATTGTTCTTTCCAGCCCTACAAGTATCTAATCAGTGAATCATTCAAGTTACTGTCACAACACAGTTTTCTGCACTGGTTTTTAAAATATGTCCTGTTTGGAGGCTGATCCAAACCAGACTGTGATAGACATACAGAAAATAGTAAATGTTTTTTTGTATATAGCGCTTTTCTAGTTTTGATGACCAGTAAAAGCACTTTACAGTACAGTTTTACGTTCACCCATTCACACACACATTCATACAGTGCATCTATTCGCAGCACTTTTTATTCTATGGGAGGCCATTCAGGGTTCAGCATCTTGCCCAGGGACACTTCGGCATGCGGATGGGTCAGACAGGAAATCGAACTGCCGACCTTCAGGTTGGAGGAAAACCACTCTACCCCCTCAGCCACAGCCCCCCATGAGAGAAGAGACTCAGTGGGATCATAGGTGTGGTCTTCGTCTGCTGTGAGTCATGGTCTGAGACAAACTGAATGAGACTGAGTTGATGGGATCAGGTGTCATTGTTCGTTTTAAACACAGGGCAGATTTGTGACATGTGAAGGTGAGCTCCGACATGTGTTGACTGTGTGTCCTCCAGCTCTCTGTCAGCTGACGGCTCTCCTCCAGCATGCTCCTCTTCCTGGTCTAACTGGCTGCACTCAGCCAGCTGGCTGCTGTAAGTTCGAACAGGCATTGCTTCAACCACATGGCAGCCATTTTTAAACCCTCCCAAACTATGGGTTTTGGGACGTTAGCTGAACAGACCAACAAACGAGTGGCAGTGTTATATGAAGTGAAGCAGGAAGATAATTAACCAGCTGAAGAGTTGCTGATAAGCTGTTGTTTGAAACTACAGCTGCTGTGAGCTCCTGGGAGCTGTTTGTTCCATAACATTTGTATTTGCAGCTTTTTATGTGCTCCAACCTGCTGATTGCCAACTGTCTCTCACCATGTCTCCATGTCAGCCTCAGGAAGTTTTGGCAAACTCTATGATCTGATTCATCGTGAATGTCCCATCAGGTTCTAAGTGAGGACTGAGGTCAGCTCCAGAAGGTGAGACCTGGTCACTACAAACCACTTGGAAGTGTGTGTTTATGTGAATGAGTCAGGCCCAAGGGAACTCCCCTGACCCTCTGCTGTTTGCTTCCCCTCTCCAGCTGTAAGATGAATTACTCTGAAACTGCTGACAGAACCATCAACTGCACCAGAGTGAGTGAACAGTGAGCAGGGACACGCCTGAACACACACTCAATTCTCAAAGACCCGGCATCACTCTTTGTGTCATGATTATCTGTGAGGAAAATAACTAGCTCCCTTTGATGTGGAAAGTAACAAAGTACATTTACTCATGTACTTAATGTAGTACTTGTCTTTAATGCTACAGTTCAGCAGACTGAAGCTGTACAGTTCTGTTTACCCACAGATTTACATTACTTTATATTAAAAACAACCCACAATTTGGGATTCAAACTATATATAATTTGAATGAGATTGAGATAAAATTGTGATTTCGCGCCACACAAATACAAATTTATTGAATTTGAATGATTGTGTAAAATTTGAAAGCAGGACTTTGACTTGTAGCGGAAGATTTCTGTGGTTTTGTTACTTTTAATGAATTGTACAATCTTGGAGCTTATTCTGTAACTGATGAACAGGGATGAAGCTGAAAAGACGATGCATATCGTTTTTTCTCTGGACCTTTTTAGTGTTTGTGTTTACAGGAATCAGTGTGAGACTTGGTTTTAGTTCAGCAGACATGACACTTGTCCTGTGATTATACAGAATGTGACACAGCTCTGTTCACCAACACTCCTTCATCTTGTCTGTTTGTCATTATCACTGACATCGAATTTTCACACAGGTTGATTGAACTTTCTATTTCCAACAACAGCTGTAACCTCCTGAGGGAGGCGCCCTTCACCACCTGCCACAACCAATGAAAAAATTAGCTGAGGGAGCTAGCGTCAGTGGGTAGAGCAACAGGAAGTTATAGGCCAGGTGAAGGAAGGAGGGGAAGTGGAAATAGCAGGGGACTATTTGAGAGACATTTTAAGCCCAAAAGCTTGTCAAAATCTACATACTTAAGAAATATGTGAAAAACCCAAGGAACTGTAATTAAATAAAAAAAAGTACAACTGTAATAAAAACTTTTAATTACTTGAAAGTTATTCTAGTTAAATGCCATCTCAGTGGTCATTACTGTGACTTGTACTTCACATTAAAACCAGAAAAAAAATGATTATATTCAACATTTGTAGTCCACTCTGTGCTGGTAGTTCTTACAGTAGCAGCGTAGAGTATTAACTTTTACTCAATTTACGTTTTTAGCAACTGTTACCATCCCAACTCAGGCAGAAACGTAACATTTAAGAAAAATCAATGAACATTAAACAGAGGCTGTGATGTTTGTCATGTTGAAAATAACACAATAGCTCCCCCCTCGGAAATCTGTAGTCAGTTACATTTCAATGCCATGGAGTGCTCGCATCTAAAAAATGCTGATAGGTACAAAAACAAAAAAAAGATCTACTCACCACATGGTTCTATCAATAACTGAATGGTCAATGTTAGCTCCAGGATGGCCGTGGTAGATGACAGAGCAATTATATCCTCTGGGTTGAACACATAATATATGAACTCTAATTAAAAAGACATATAACCATGTATGAATAACATTTACAAGGTGGTAATTGCATTTGATGAAGCTTATAGAAAAGTACTATTGAAAAAAACTCTAATTAAATTGTGTATTTCAGGACAGAATCCTAATTTTAAAGCTGTTAATTTTTACAGGGAAGTAGTTTGCATACCCGACCACTTATCCCATTGAAATGCTCCTTGAATACAAAAATGTCAGAGCGTGATTAACAATGTCTCAAAATTCTTCATCCATAGTGATGCTGCTCGCTTTCAGTAACAAAACAACAGAGATCACTCTAAACTCGGATTGTGTTTAAATCCTTGAAAGTGCCACAACTTCTGAACTTATATTCACCTGAAAATGGGGAGGACTGGAGGTAGGTGGCATAGAGGGAGTAGTTAAGAGAGAGGGATGGGAGAGGGGGGGAGAGCTGCGAAATCTATATAGGGGCCAACCCATGTTGAGGGGTTATTTCTGATGAAAGTGGATATTTTTCTATCTGAGAGATGTGACTTGATCCAACTAAGGGCAGTGCCAGATATGCCGATGCATTGCGATAGTCTATTGATCAGAAGTTTATGATCAATGTTGTCAAATGCAGCACTCAGGTCAAGGAGTAGTAATACCGTGCAATGACTAGCATCAGCAGACATTAGTAAATCATTAGTAATTTTAAGGAGAGCGGCCATAGCGTACTGTGGCATTTACAGAATCTTGACTGGAATTTGGCAAAAATGTTAGTATTCTCACACACGTCTAGCAATTGGTTCAGAACCACCTTTTCAAGAATTTTGGATAGGTAAGTAATCTATTTAAATGGGCCTATAATCCAGTAGTGTTGGAAGAGACTGGAAACAAAAGTCCACAGGTCAATTAAACATTTTTAGCGGACACCATACTTTTAAAGAAAATACTTGTTAGCAGAAATGCTTTTAACGGTACCTTCCTGACACCCTGAGGATTAATTCAGCACTCATTCTTCACAATCACACGGTCAAGCTCATGAAATTGTTGTTCTATGACAAAATGTTCTTAATGTAGATCGATCCTTCATTGATTATAGCCCTGCAAATATTCCATTCTATAATTCATGAACTTATTTTATACTTTATCATATACTTTATTTCCAAAGTATATGATAAAACCTAAAATATCTCACATCTCAAGCTTGCTATCTCAGGCTCTGCTCTCATCCTACCTCAATGGCCACACTTACCGGGTAAGCTTACTACTTGGGTCCCTCAAGGTTCTGTCCTGGGTCCCTTCCTCTTCTCTATGTACACCAACTCTCTCGGCTTTGTCATTCATGGCTTTTTCTATCACAGCTACGCTGATGACACCATGCTAATCCTCTCTTTTCCCAAATCTGAAACATAGATAGCAGCATGAATCTCTGCCTGTCTGACTGACATCTCTCAGTGGATTGTCTGCACACCACCTGGAAATTAACCATGACAAGACAGAACTGCTTTTCCTTCCAGGGAAAGGCTCTCCCATCCATTTCCTGACTGTTACCTTTGAGCACTCTGTGTTCATGGTTGAATGCACTTATTGTAAGTCGCTTTGGATAAAAGCATCAGCTGAATGAAATGTAATGTTATGTAACATGCATGGCTGTGAAAAATGTGACATAATATGGAGTACTCACTCAACGGTATTTATACAAATTAATTTTCCATTTTTTGAATGTTGGACTTTTCTGTATGTCCCATGTGAGCCGGCCGGGTTAATTCCAAACATGTGAGTTCATCACCTGCTTCTCGTTTAAAATGTCATATTTAAGACTTAACTCATCCAGTAATCACACTTGGTATCTAAAACACTTCTACATCAACAATACATAATACGAAAAAATGTATCAGCATAATGATGATGATGATAGTGATAGGAGGAGTTAGTCTCCATACGGCACTCAGTTCATCATCATGTTACTATTTGAAAAGGAAGTGTAATGAAGCACCTCTCCATTTCACATTATTTTTGTATTTTTTGCTTCATGACCTACAGTGACAGTGTGGATAAATGTGGTTACAAACTACTGGGTAGACATGTCAGATGTTGAGTCCTACATCCTGTGGCTGATAATGCTCAACTCTCTGTGTATGTGAAATGATATGACAAGTAACAGTTTGCAATATGGCTGTATTGACTACTTGCTTGCAAACTTTACATATTGACTCTACTTTAAGCAAAGGAGTCTAAGTAGGTGCATTTATTTCTGCTGAGCAACTGTTTAGCCTAATTCGTTTTCTGGTATCTTTCTCTCCTTGTTTACTTGATGCTGTTGCACTTTCTGTGCCATCTTCAGTTTTAAATCAACATTAACAAATGTGGATTGATCCTCAAACATAGTCTGTAGCATTTATGCAAAGTGGGTATAAAGAGTTCAAAAGTCAGTGAGGCCGCCTGCAAGCAGATGCTGATTAGAGAGAGCACATCATCACATCTGAACAACTACCAAAATTAGAGACTTTGGGGACTCAGGGGTAAAAACATACAATATAAAAATATCTGATCACATTGGTGAGCAGTAGAATTAGTGAAATAACAGAGGAAAACAATATTGAGTTATTTCAGAAGCACAACATTATGAGGTGAACTGCTGCTCCAACCCTGAAGGTTATTCATGGAAATACAGTTAAATCCTGTGCACAGGAAAAATAAAGCTTTAATGTTACAGCTTATTGGTCAAAGGCTATCTGTGTTAACCACTGGGCTCTAAGCTACAGGATGAAGTTAAAATCAATAGCATTTAAACAGTTTAAAGCCTCAGAGGATCCTGATGCTCTAAACTCAATGACACAGCCCCTTGACACACTTACTTTGGGGTTTTAATTTCAAGCTCTGAACTTTACATTTCTTTGTTTTCACTTTTCTATTGTTTTAAAATTAAAATATACTTTCGTTAGTGTCCTGTCTAACAAAGAAGGATCTCACTATTTTTTGGGCTTCGCTGGAAATCCTGTTGGTGTAGCGGAGGACCTCCAGCTCCATATCGTTCTTAATGAGACGGCTGCAGAAAAAGACGGAAACATGAAGTCAGAATTCATTCAACTCTAACATTAAGCTCAGGGAATGCAGTATCTGTACTGTGATGGCTGAAAGTCCTCCATCCATTATCTAGACCACTTATCCTGTAAGGGTCACAGGGAGGCTGTCCTGAGCTAAGATTTCTATCAAGTTGATAGACAGTCTCATGATCTACATTTACAATTCTAAAGATGCACTCAAAGAAATGCTTATTATTACAAATGAACACGTATAAATATTTATTAATGAAATATGTAAGTGAATTAAAGACCATTTCAGCGGTGTAAGCATATATAATTGCCTTCAATGTATTTCCATTGCATTACCAAGGAGCTAAGTCTTGATCCCATGCTGTGATCTTGACCTTTGATGAAAATCAATAGTACAGGTCCCTAACCAAGTTTAACGGCTTAGCACTGTATATAAAATTGTACTAGCTTTGATTAAAATCTTGGCTCTAAGACCATTTCATTTATTTGGGTTAGAAAAACGGCAGCTGCACCTTAAATGACTAGAAATTAAGAACAAACTTAAGAGTATTAAGGATTTCTACAACAATAGAAGCAAGTAAATAACACAAGGCAGCGGTAACCAAGATTAACACTAATGAAAGTGAAATAAAAAAATAGCCCATTAAAAAAAAAAGAGAACCATGCGAGCTGTGGAGAGAGGAGGGGGCGAAGGGGTTCAATCAAGTCCTTCTCCTCAGGAGGTGTGCCTGAACAGCATTACTCCTCATTTCAGAAAATGTCAATTCATCTGGAGGCTGCAAACTCTAATGCCAAGGACGAGCAGGCAAGCACGAAGTCCATTACAGCTGTGTAGACCGACCTCTGACTCTTAGAGGGAAAAAAGCCCCTGTTTATGATTATATACACACACACATACACACATGCACACACACACACACACGATAATCTGACAGGGCAGCTGTAATCACAGATGTTTGTGTATTCAATCAGAATCTGACTGAAAAATGTGACTTGGTCAATAAAATTATAAAACAAATTCTAATTACTTACCATTCCACAATGACTGGGTGTAAGAGAGTGTTGTTCACTTGGAACCTGATTAACAAGAAACAGTACAATTATAGATATATAATGCATTCTGATGCTAATGGTTATTTTACTTTGATAATAAGAACAGAGACTTATCAAAGCAGTAAAGGTCAGAGTGTGGAGGGGATAAAATAATGAAATATATTCAGTTAAAAGACAAAAGATGAAAGACTAGTGTGAAGGACAACAGTATCATTACATGAATTGATAACTCACAAACAAAAACAAAGGCAGCTTAATTACATTACTGTGTGTTCAGAAATAGGTTAATCTGCAGCAGTGTGCATAAGAGTCCTCTATATCCTTGGTAGTTAAAGACCCCCCCCCCCCCCTCCACAGTAAAATAAAATACAATGATGTTCATGCAAATTGATGCCAAATTAGCAAACCCACTAATTCCTTCAAAGGAGGCTTCACGGCAGATGCTCCCACTATCTGTATTCTGTCCTCGCTGCATGGAAAGAAAAACAAACAAAATCACCACCGACTGCATTTAAACACAGAAACAGAGCATTAGGCTGGTTTATATTCATGATGAGGATATATTCCAAAAATAACCAATGAAAAATATTTAGTTTATTGCGTGTGTATAAGAAGTGAGAGGAGTATACATGAATTATCAAACTGCATCTTTAGAAACAGATCAATAATCAGTTTTTGAAGCTGAGTCCCATTGTAAATAGCAGATATATGATGCCACTTTAGTTCAGTTAATACACAAACACAATGTTTTTTTATCTTGTTATGATGAATGAGCTGGAGCACAGACATAAAGTAAGGGAAGATGGGGTAAGGCAAATCTGACTGAAGCTTTTACTGGCCTCCTTCCCTGAAGACTATTCTGTAAAAATTACCCACACAACGCACTCAGTCGCCTGATATCCAGTAAATGTATATATCACCAGATATTATCAGGTAAGAATGAGTGATGCATACCAGTGTTAGGAGCACTGCTGGTGTCAGCTTGGACAGGACATCAACAATCTGAAGGGAAGCAGGGAAGAGGTGATTAGTTGACTGAGACCCACAGTAGAGCAGCAAAAACAACAAACATCATCCCTCTTCTACTCTCAGGCAGCAGAATAAAGGTCACTCTGGCAGACGCCATTGTGGCGAGGTGGTCTCTCTGGTTCTCTGCAGCACGCTGACTCCTCTGCTAAAAGCCTAAATGTCAAGATTCCTAACAAAAGACACCGTGGTGATCCTGGAGGAATGTTTGGATGATTAAAACTGGCTTCTTTCTAAACGTTAAGCAAAGTACCTAGTTCATAATCTAAAGTTTTGCTTTGATTCTGTAAATTAGTGATTATCCGGGTCAATAATTTTAAAAGCTGAAAAAGATTCCTTAACCACTTTATAACTATTGACTGAGAGTATGAAAAACAATTAGAGACTGTGGAGATTTAACCTTGAATTAAACACACTTGTATGTCAAGTTAAACCAGAATGTGGAGCTTTCTGTGCAGACTAATGAGGTTTTCTTAAAATAAAATGAAACCAAAATCAATTAAAGATATTTTTTATAAAAGTTTTTCCTGAAGATGTTGTCACAGAGATACGGATATGTTAACTCCATCTCAACATGTGATTAATTAGTACTTCTAAGACCTCAGGCAGGTGGAGACATGTAAAAATATGAATGGATGAGTCATCAAAAGGTCACAGTCTAAATATAGAAATGAAATGTGATCTTAGTGATTCCTGCGCCAGTAGAAGCTGTGATATTATAATCGGAAAATATTGTTTTGATTTGTTAACATGCAAGTTTCCATAATGGCTCCAGAGGTGTCAAGCCTCCAATATGGCTCCCCTGGGAATCGGCTGTCAACACCTCTATACACGACTGTTTCTCAAACTCTCAGAATAGGCAATTAGACAGTCTGGACAGAAATGGGTTTATTTTTTAGACTATGTTAATAAACAATTCCCCAGGGAATTTTGCCTCAGCTGTGCACACTGACGAATTGTTACAGCAAATACATTTTCAGGAAGGTAATGCACATGCTTTGGGTGAGCTCAGCTACTCACACATTCACTGATGATACGATCTGCCCCCCTAGAGCTTTTACATTTACAGGTTTAGTTGAGCAATTCAAAATGATGCAGGTCCAGTGTTGTTGCTGCCACTGATCATTTTCTTTGACAAGAGGAGAAGAGAAGACAACTTTCACCTTTAAAACAGTCTTTTAAGTCACTGATGTCATTTCCTGTAACTTCATAGTTCGGTGACATTACATCAAGGTCCAGTTACTGCACATGAAAAAGGTCACACACCCACAAAGAGACGCACACAAACACTGACTCACTTTATCTCACAGGTGTATTGCACCTCATCAACAGCGTACTTCTCCTTGAAGTGCTCTTTAGGAAAGATCCTGTCAAAAGATGCAAAAGTCACAAGTGGAAAAGAAGAGTTGAATAAACACAGTGAAAGACAAAAATAGATTATGCTACAGTTTAGCGAAAACAATTTATTAATTCAAAAGAAAGACCAGAGGGACAAAGCTAAACTAATGACAACATTAGTAAATTGTTGTGCTGATTCAGTAACTCCTTAGTGAAATGGGCTTTTTATAAAGATGACAGGAATGATGAGAGGTTTATAGCTCCTTCTAAACAAACAAATAAATAAACAAATAGCAATTACCTTGTTGACAAATTTGTGAATTATTATTGTTAATCTGCAATCAAATTTCCACTTAACAAGGATTTGGGGCATTTTGCAAAAGGATTAATTATTTCCAAAACAAGCAATTAGTATATTTAAAAAATCTATTATGTGAGCAATTCATAATGTCAAATATAGTGCGAAAAAGGTCACTGTATAGTCAGAAATTACTATGTTGTGAATTTTAGATGCATTTACAATTAACTAACCTTATTCAAACACAATCTAACTGTGGAGCAAATTACTGCATCAACCCTGTCGAGCTCCCAGCTCTGCGGTTGCTGGTGAGGATTGTTGGCCATGTACACAGCTCTGTGAGGATCGGTGGGACTCACTCTCCCATCCAGGTGGCATAGCTGTCAGGCAGTTTGGGAAAGAAGAGGATGGATTTCCAAGAGTCCACATCAATGACTCCTTAAAAGTCAGCCTCAGTTACTCCAAAGGCCCAGTGGAGGAAGGACTCCTGCAGAAGGGGAAACCATCAGCAAGGACAAAAATTAAGAAAATTATACGTCAGACGGAAGAAAGCAGGGTGACAGCATATTCTGCTCAGATGATGACATGAGAAAAAACTAGGATGCTGTGCCATTTTAGGATTTACTGAGGTGTATACATAACTCAGCAAAGACACGTTTAATGAAAAAACGAGATCAGGAACACAACTTATTTCTCTGTGAGGCAGGAGTGACACATTTTTGCAATCCATTTATGCTGGCTATCATTTTATTATATTGAACTTTTAGGGTAATCAAAAAAGGTTTGATAAAAATGATAACAAGTTATGGGTGTACATTTTATGTCCAATAGTCTCTTCTTTAAAATAATGCTTATGACAACAACGTGTCTGTCTGTATCAGTCCTGCTGCCATCTGCTCTATGTGTTGAGTTACCCACACAGACAAGAGACCTGCTACACTGGTCCCCAACATGGAGCTCAACAGACAGTGGTGAATGGGATGGACTTGCCAGGACTACATGCGGATACGGCCCTCAGCCAGTCCAAGTGCACCTTTACAACCATCGCCACTTATCGAGATCCTGTTTGAACGTGTTAGTATCAACCTCATTGGGCGATTTCACAGAACCACACAAGGACCATCACTTTGTGTAGGTCCTTGTGGATAATGAAATGTAATATCCAGATGCTGTGCCATTGCATATCATTTCTGCAAAACAATGTTGTTGAAGGCAATGTCCTGGGTGGGGATCTCAAAAGACATCCTAACCAACCAGGTAACCCATTTCACGTAAAGCACACTTAAGGAACTAATGGTATGTTCTCAGACTGGGTATAAAAACATAACTTGATCTTCATGAACAGAAAGAACGTACATGTTTCTTTGAATAGAGCGGGGGAGGTGAGATCCAATCTGAGATCCGATCACAAGACGCATGTGGGGCCACATTTTAAAGCCAGGTGTGAAAGCATACACTCAGAGCTGAACACTTGTGATCGGATCACAGATACCACGAGTCAATACCAGGTGTGTACACGGCCTATGATCTGTTCCATTGAGAGTAACTGAACCTGTGTGCTCGTGAAGCCAGGCTGACACCGTACTGGGAGACCTTCAGACACTTTACTTGGGAACTGTGTCAGGAAACCAGCTACAACTACATCTCCCATATGCCTCATCAATGGATGATGTTATTGATATGATCAACTATATTATTTTGTTTTTTCATCTACTTGACCTTTTTGGCCAAATTTTCTCTTACTCTGTATGTTAGGCAGTGAATGTTCATTCTGCCAATAACTGCTACAGGCCATAGGTGTAGAGTCATCAATAGAGGAGGAAAGGGAGAGGAAACTAAATCGTAGTGGAAAGAAAACATACTGACAAGCTTCTTAACAAAGAAAACTGTCAGTCTGTTGAAAAAAAGAGTATTTAATAAACACTTCCTTCTAAAGTTTGAACAGGTCTTCATTTTGTAATCGTTTCGGGGAAAAAAATACAATTTAAGACTAATGCCAGGTTAATGTGTTTACATTGTGACTTATTTAGTGATGCAGTATGTGATTAACTTTCAGAGCCTGATAATTTGCTACATCAATTAAAAAAATTATTGTTTTTGATTTATAGAGAAGGTAGATGAACCAGACAGGGTATCATTAGACCTTATTTATCATTTTTATTTAACAAACAAAGCATAAGAAACAAGGTTAAATAGGGTTAGAAAAGTTTTGTTTTTTTTGAGTAAATGTGTGGTTTTAAATACTCATTGCTATTTGGAACCAGTATAGGAGAAAACATCGAAGCCTAATTCGTCTTCAAAACAATGCACTAAATGTTTTTAAACACAGACCGGTCTGAGAAGAAAGTGAGACACGGGACTGGATGGCAGAATCATTGGTACACATGGTGAACAAGACAACTAAAATTGTGTCTGATCCACACTGTTCCATATCAGTCAACTATTAATTGTATGTAAAATAAATCTTATAAAAATAATTTCTGAGTGACACTATGTAAAAGTTGAAGTAGCCATTGACATGTACAAACTCAGATATGTGGAGAGAAACTACCAAAGACACTGAATGTTCTGCACCAATTATATTTTTGGGTAATCGCCTTAAGCTCCTTAAAACCCTTCTTCTTAACTTCACTCTATTTACTGTGGGGCAGTATTTACTGATATCTTACTTAGACTTTTTCTACACACTCTTTATAATAACTTCTACTATAATACTTATTCTGATACTAATAACTTCTACGTATAGTTGATACATTTGTTTATAAAGAAAAGGTGAAACCACATCCTTAAATCAGGAGCAGAAATCAGTCTTTAAATAAATAACGAATCACAAGGCATTCATCATGATAATTATGGATTCAGTATTGACTTATATTGTTTGTATTTTGAAATAAATTTTGGGCAAGGCAAGTTTATTTGTAGAGCACACTTCAACAGTAAGGCACATCAAAGTGCTTTACATAAATTACAAAAGACACTATGAAAATGTGTAAAAGCAACACAAGACAATACAAACAGCATTACAAAGACATTGAAATAGTAAAATGCAATATAAAAGAATATATACATATAATAAGTTATGGAAGAGTTAAAATGACAGCGCAGAGTCAGAAATGATTCATTATTTGATTTGATAAAAGGCCATATCACCCAGCGCTGTTTATATTCTTGTGCAATTTCAAATGATTCTCCTGAATTCTTATATAATAAAATCTCTTTAGAAAACATAACACATAATAATAATCTTAGTTATGAATTATCACTAAACATGATGAAACATAATATTTTAATTCAAAACTCAATATTTCCATTCCAACCAGTAGGGAACAGGATTCCAGGTACATGTAGTTACCTTTATCGTTAGAAAACCAACTGAGTTGTGAGACGTTTAGAAGCTAATTTAAAAGGGTAGATGATGCTGCTTCTTGTTTTGATTCTCTACTGGTGCTTTTACAGTAAGATCAACAGGGGGAGATGCAACTCTCTTTTGACACAGTGCAGGGGAAGTCTGAGAAATAATTAATCATTATGACTGACTGCAGAGACACAATGCTGGTAATACGAAATAATGTGTCAGAAAACACAACATCCAGGGACAGATGACAGACAGCACACACACTGAGTAACATGAGCCAATTGCACTGTAAAAGGTAAATGTCTGGTGATGAAGTACATGGCAACAATATAATATAATGCCTGTCTCTCATCCTCCAAAATAAAGATTTTCAATAATTTTACAAAATGTAATTGACAGTTCCAATACAGATCGATAGAAGTGATCTTAAATGTTTATTTGAAAATGTAAGTGGATACTTTCCACACACACAAACCAAATGCTGTAGCTCATTGAGTGAAAGATAGTTTAATATTCTGTACAGATTATAATATAATATATTTTCAACTATCATTTGCACATATATCAACTTGTATATAATGTGTGTAGGGCTATTTGGACTTAATATTCATAGGATAATGAATATTGAACATTGATTATCAGATTGTATTAATAAGATTCCTAACCTTTCCACCATCCCTTCTTCCAATGCAGTCTAAACTAAATGAGGCCACTGCTCCCAGTAAGTTGCACCTAATTTGAACTACACACAGTTTCTCTCACTACTCATTATATCCATATGCATATATTTGCCATATCTAAAAGGCCACCGTATAATCCAATCGGAGTCATCCTTGTTATTCTTGCAAAATACGATGATCTTACAGAAAAGTCAAAATAGTTCATGAACTAATCATAAGCCTCATTCACACTCTTTCCTGACACAGACATAAATATATATATCCTCACATTACACACTTTTGTTGTTTCCCCTCAGTGACCCCCTGGCACACAGCAAATGTTTCTGCTGGAAGCACAAAGGAAGACACTGGGACACCAGGCATCAAGCCACCACTGTCACTGTAGACTGAGTGCCAATTCCCCTGCATCCTAAGTTGTTATCTCTCATACCAGCTGTAAGTTGTGCTGATACAGTTGAACTGCCCGGCTTTGAACTCAACACTTCGCTCCTTGCGGGCCTTGGACATTTGCAAAAGAAGGAGGGGCATCTTCAAAGACACAAGGACTTGGAGGACAGAAAAGGGCCAAAATAAATACATGTTAAGGCCATCAACAAAGTCCACCCGACTTGGGGACACACATACTAACTTCACATTTCTCATGGTCCTGCAGAGAAAACTTTCAGAATTATAAGTACGTTACTGTTTCATCAGGATCAGGTTTTCTTTCCTTTCGCTATAATTACTTTCCAGATATAATATATAATATAAATATATAAATTATTATGCTATGAAACAGTTTCCATAAATTATTTCTGTACAGTCAAGTTCTTAGTCAACATGCTAATTAAATAAAGAAAACAAGAGAAAAGTATCTTGTGAGAATTGGGATTCAATCCATAGATTAATAGTGCAAATTACCATATGCTCAAAGAATACAACGGAAATAAATACTGTGCTTCTATTATTCACAGGAAAGACAGAAGGGAGAGGAACAGATGTTCTCGTGACTTGTGAGAAGAAAAACAATGTAAATTACTGTATTTTGGCAGAATGTGTCAGTTTATGGATGAAAAACTAAGATTTAATTACTAATGCATTGCAGAAATGATCTAACAGGGGTCTTTAAACATATTATGAATTTGCTGATGAATTGAAATGCATTGTCTCCATTGGAGTCAATTATAATCTCCAGTTACCATTAACTTCATACCAGACCAAGATGATTTCTAGAACAAGCTCAGAAATCAAAATGAACCTTTAAAAGGAAGAAATCAAACCAAGCAAGAAGCTTTAGACAGTTTACAATGATGTACATAAGGTAAAGAACGGAGGAATGGAATACAATAGAGACTACATCATGTCGTGGACAGACATCTAGGGTGAGAGTGGGATATTTTTGATGTTTGTATGATGATTTAATATAGAACTGAGGTAGGACAATATAAGCATATTGCTTGTTCTACGTCATATGTTCCTGATTATCTTGATTATCTTATTTTTTTTATACATTTATTTTTGGTCGTATCCCTTAAAAAAGTTTAAAACTAAATTAAACTAAGGTAACTTTAAATCAGAGCTGGGGGGGCCTTGGTCATTTGTAATTAATCAATACATATTCCAAAAAAGACACTCAGAAACAAACAATATTCAAACTATTTTTGTCTGTCAATAAAATTATATAGACGTGAGTTTGTAATAAAATAAAATACAAAAATACACTCAAGGACACTGCAACAAATTTCCATTGTATCTATGAAAGAACAGACATAACATATACATGCAGTATAGGCCGACAAGCTGTTTTATTGCAAGGGTGGAAGAACTGGGAGTTGATGGAGAAAGAGAAGCGGCTCCAGCCTCACATTAGAGAGGTCAGTGTGAAATAATTTGGTATGTCTAAGAAGGGTGTTAGACAAAGACCCTTGATAGGAAAATGGATCTCCTCCATGCTCCACATTTGACAACCACAAAGTCAAAATGAGTAAAAAAAAAAATTATAAAATAAAGCGTACGTTAGCAAAAACATGGTAGAAATAGTTTTTTCTTGGGATTATTTATTTGAGAACAGGGTAATGCAAGTCCTGCAGGGGTATATTTTGTGTGGAGCCACAGCCTCAGGTAAAACAGTCTTGTACCAACAGCTCTTACAGTGATATGTGGATCCTAAGTTATTTTGCAGAGATGGAATAAGGAGACCTTCAGCTCCCAAACAAATTATCTATTGTCAGTGTTGTGTGAGGATCAGGTCCAGTGCTGACCAAAACACATCTAAAGTAGTGCTACTGAGGCCAAAGTGTCCCCTGGCTCGGGTGTGTGTTTATAAAAGGTTAATCCAAACCGACCATAATACAGACCTCTCACTGCAACCCTACAATCCAACTGGGCTGTGAGAGTTTAATACTAGAAAGCCAGATAAGATTAACCTTAGTTTCATCCAGAAAGAAACACTTCATTCAGATTATTTATTCTCTTCAGATGACAGGAACTGGGTTTAATTGAAACACAAAAAGCTGCCTGCAGGCTGGTGGACTGAGCTGAGAGGGTTATTATGATAATACCCTCCTAAGCCTGTCTCAGAAACTTCTGTGGCAGAAGTGAATAAAATCCTACTGAAAGGCACACAAAATAATATCATATATAACATGAAATTTAGCAATTCAATTACATTGAACTCCTTTAAAAGGGTATTTGTTTGTTTTGTGTCTTATTTTCATGCCAATAAGTAAAAAAATGGTCCACATTTCAGCAGCTCCATGATTATGTGTGGCACAAATCTTCTAGTAATAGCTTTACTCTTCTGGAAGACTTAATGTAAAGAAAGGCCCCAGCCAAGATTCACTTGAGTGTCTGACATTCATCTCAATTGTTTTGTTGCCACTGTCATTTAATTTTGTTATTACTACCAGCCAATTCAAGGCACAATACTCAACACAGGTTTGAATGCTCCGAAAGAATGTCCAAGTTTTTCCAACATTATATTGTGGGAGGTTATCCTGCGAGCTGGAGTTGACCAGTAACGCTTGTGCTTCATTTTCTTCTATTCTTTAATACTGTGTCAACCTCCAGCAATTGGTGTAAAAGTCTGAACTGCCCCCCCAAAAATGTCACACTGCAAAGAACTGAACAAAATATCGTTTGATCCCGACCAAGACCACTTTTTTATTTTCTGGTAAATTTGGTCTGTTGGTCTTGACGGAGGTCCAAGGCTCCTTTCACACCTTTAATTTTGATTCAGACTAAACAAAAAAAATTCCTGAGCAAACGGTGTGAAGGTGTGAAAGCTTGCGCCTCTATATTCATGGTACATCCAACAACGGGAAATGAGTGAGTTTAACTCTTCCAGCCCTCATTTTAATTTATACATTAACATCAGGTCACTTGCAGCAGCGGAACCAGCCACTATCTACACTGCTTATCCTTTGGGAGGCAAAGGGGGGACTGGAGCCATTACAAAGTGACATTGGGAGAGAGGCTGGGCACACCCTGGGCAGGTCGCCAACACATCACATCCAGAGACAACCATCCATGCTACCATTTACACCTTGCAAAGATTGGATTTCCAATTAACCTAAGCTGCATATATAAATATCAAAGCTATGCCTCTTTTATATTTGAGACCTTGCCTCTTGTCTGTAATCAATCTGCTTTTAGCAGCCTTTATTTATTTATTCATAAATCTAGTCATAGTCTCTCTGTTTTTGTTTTGTGCAGGACCATCAACCAATTGGAAACATAAATTGCTTCTTCCAAGCTGCTGAATAACAGTGCAAAGCGTTACTTGTACTGGAGAGCTTAGGTGTGAAGACAAGCATGAATATGAATGTGAATAAGAGGGGAGTGCTGAAAAAAAATCCTGAATACACAAGAATCTATTTGAAATTTAAAATAGCCAGTGGGCACAACTCCACTACTCTCCTGTTTAAATAAATATAATTGTTAATTAAATTAAACTGCAACTTGATCAGATACTTAAGTGTGAGAGTTTTCAGCCCACAGGAGCTAAACACTGGATAGAAGAAAAAGACTATTATATAAAAAATTTGATTATGCGGGACACAGGACCCATTTCAAACTTTGTGATTATGATCATAGCAGTCGAAGATCAGGTACAATGCTAATCAGTTCAGATCAGTGTTCGACAGTTTATGTCTTCATCATCGCAAATGCTTTCTTCCTTCCTTGCTCGTCCTTTGCCGATATGCAGCTTTAAGATATTACAAAGTGATCTCTAAACATCACATAAACAGGCACATCAAATACTTGATCTGTTCTGACCACTCAAACTTGTAAGTGTGTCCTCTACAAAAAGTGAATGAAAGAATGATATGCACGGCCCCTTTGCATTGAAATGACCGTGGATTTATAAGAAATAAAGCCGCCTTACAACATATGCCAATTAAAGTTTTTCTGATACTGATGCACTGAATTAGCGGGTTGTAAGTCACGGCTAATGATCAAGATGAATTATTGTGATAAGCCTGTGTTCATGCAGCACTAACAGTTTTATTTTTCATTGATTTCCAAACAAGAAGCCACCCCACACTAAGAACACCAGCTCTGCTGATTTGAATATTGTTCTATGGAATTTATAAACATGTACCTGCATGGAAACACAAATCTCTAACACAGGGGTGTCCAAACTACGGCCCGCGGGCAAACTGCGGCACGCCATCCATTTTTTATTTGCCCGCTTCAATGTCTTAAAATATACTATATGTTTGAAGACATATATTATTTTTTAAACAAACAATTTAGTAGCACTTATAGCACTTTTTTTTTTTTATTTTTGAAGAAATTGTACTTTCTTGATTCTTGTTGTTCTGGGTTTGTACCCTCGGGGTTGATGCAGTAAAGGCCGGCGCATGCTTCTGCGTTTTCAGAGACATGCAAGAAGGGGTACAAAAGCACACAAGAGCCCCTTGCGTGCCTCTTGTTTCATGCCTCATAATACTGGCAGAACCCACGGAAGATTAAGAAGAAAGAATATGGACCTAATAGAAGACAATTTGGCAGAGGAGGTCCGAAAGTATGGCCACTTGTATACCTGTCATTGACGGAATACAAGGACACGCAGATGGCCTGCAATTCCTGGAAGGACATCTCGGCTAACGTCGGTTTGCAGGTCGATGAGTGTACGAAGCTGTGGAGAAAGATCAGGGACAAATTTGTCCTCCAGACTGCCACACAAAAAGAAGGCGTCTCTAAGGTCGTCTTCGACAAAAAACGTTACTCCACCTAGTTGAGAACCATAGATTAAAACGAGTCCATCAACACAACTGCGTGAACAGTTGCAGCCGCAGTTGCAGAACCATGCGCCGGCCTTTATTGTAAGTCGCTTTGGATAAATGTGTCAGCTAAATTAAATGTAATGTAGTATAATGGACTATGTCCCACAGTATTGCACTTCTCAGCCCTTACTTGCCAGATGTCCCTCAGAACGCCGCCACACGCTATTAAAAAGTGGGCTTATATGTTTTCTACACCAGGGAATAAACATGGAGAGGACTATCTATTTAAACATGTGAAAAATACATTCAACTAGTAATTGGGTGAATTTAGGGGACTGCCAGCTACATGCACATAAGAACTCACTGACTGAAAAGTAAATATATACATATTTGAAGTCTTGAATTTAGCAAAAACAATGTGCGGTCATGTTTATTTACTAACTATGAAACTTCAATCCGTCAAAATTTGACAGTCACAACGTTTGCATCCCCAGCGGTGCAATGCTGGTGGCACAGGTTTGACGTGCCAATTCCTTTCCATCTGCCGAGATGCCAGAGCGAGAGATGAATGTCCAAGTAAAGACGACACTGCTTGTTTCCATCTTGTTAATATGCCTCTGAGAGGCCCACTGTAGCTAGGAGACTCACTACAAGCTGAACAAGATAAACATGGCTCTAGAAGGTAGCGGAGACCTTCAGAGCTGCGTAAATAACCCTGACGAGAGCAGAGGATAAGTTGTTCTTCTATGACTTCTACACATAGGGAATTATCAACTAACTATCGGTTATGATCGACAAAGAGTCTTATATGAGCCAGTCAAGTCTTTATTGCTGATTTCACTTTTAAAAAACTGAGCAGTGCCCTATCTGACCAAATTTGAATTTTCTTTGAATTTTTTTGCCTCAGGTTCTTTGGCCACTTCATGCTAGTCAAATAACTAATAATTGGTTAGTGCTATGTGTTTGTCAGGAGCAGCTGCCGAGGAGTCCTTTGGTTCATTCTAATAATACAAATAATAAATCTTCAGTTATGTAATGAGGTAAAGTCTGGAAGTACATTTGCCTATAATTATCCCTTTTTATGAAACTTGTTGTTCAGATATCAAATCTATTAATGAAAAATTGGAGAATGGAATTGGAAATAAAACAACACATTGAGTGTATCCTGCGAGCCTTGGTTTTGCAGAATCGTCTAATGCCAGTATTTTCTTATAGTGATTGTTTTGCATTTCTACAAGGAACTGGTTTATAGCCTTTTTAGTATTGTTTTTTTCACAGTGGTCAACCATCCTGGTCCATCACAATCATCACTGATAGCTAAAAGGAGGCTGTCACAACTGAATGTCTATTATTCATGAGTGAATTGAAACATGGATTGGTTTTAATATAAATGTTGAAAGTGCACAGAATGCTTACTAAAAGGATGTTGTTAGTTCTTTTTCTACAGATATTTTACATCTACAATTATAAGTGGAGTCCTACACCTACATATCAATTCTTATTCTGCATTCATGAGCATTGTCAAATAGAGACAACATGTAAACACAAAAGTGTCATCCTAAAGGAAAATTGCATAGTTCCACTGCAAGCAGGGAATAAATAGTGGAGGATAATATTTATATTCTTTTATATCAGGGAGTCTGCAGGGTATTTTCCAGCCTTGACATTTGCACATGTAAACACTGTTAGAGCAAATTAATTAGCACAAACAGCAAAACTATCTCGCTGCAGGTTTCAAGAATTGACATTTTACCTTTCTGTAACTAGGATGCAAAAGCTGTGGTTGCATTCAGATGCCAATGGGTGCAAGTGAGAATAACAACCAGGGCATGTGCGTTCATGCTCAGTGAAGGGTGATAAAAGAAAAAAACAAACAAAAAGCCTCATGAAGGAATGAAACCTATTTTTGATGCTGTTAGGCATTCCAAAGGTTCGTCCAAAAATATGTGTAATTAAACTTTAACAGATGGTGGGGGAAAGGGATCAGGTTAGTGTAGGCAGACCTAAATCCACATCAAAGGGCCTCTCTGTCGGCAGGTTTAAGCAACAGCCACATCCATAACCCAGGACAGCTGGTTATGATTGAAGAGGATTAGGGACAGCATACATATTTCATCAGGATTTAGCCTCGTCAAATTGTAAAACTCGATTGCTCTAAAGCCACTCACTTTATCTGCTAAATAATTTCAATAATTATGAAACTTCTATGGAGGTCAGCTGTACCAGTGTCCCAAGCATTTGGCACATCAGTTGTTATTACTCCCAGATGTCCTTCAGGTTTATCAGTACTAGAGGTGGATGGAAATAGAAAGGCTCTGTTTTCATTTCAGAATGACATCAATGCCTGTCTTGGATGCACAGTCTATCAAAATAAACGCACAAGGACTTGGAGGGAAGCTGTAGAAAAACTGCGACCCTGAGTCTGTGCAGTGCAAAGACTTTTCTTTGTCTACAGCGGTCTGCTGCGGTACGCTGAAAGATGAGGGGAATGAGGTCTACTTAAGTTTAATTCAGCTTTCATCCTCCATTCACATCAAAGTGCACTGAATAATGGTGGATCATTCATTTCACCCAAAATTAAGATTTTCTCCAAGTATAATAAAATTGACCCAACGTTGTTCAAAGCAGTTTTCTGATTTCCTTTCTTGTGCTTTGTCAAATGTGCTTCTTAAAAGGTTTCAAATAAATCCATAACCACAATGCACCAGTAACTGAAGGTCCACAGGCTGCTTGTTCCCTGTAGCTGCTTTAGATTACTCTCTTACATCAGACAAAGCCAATCAATGTTGGTATCTTATAACCACACTGTAAAAGGTCTACTTCAGTCATATTGCATAAGTGTTCTTTATCTATTTCTAACTTTCATTAAACGTGAGTAGTTGTAATTACATTCACTTGAGTAAACTGGACTAGTGTTTCTCGAGTGAAAGTGTGCAGTAGAGCATGACATTCATTAAGCCTTCAATGAAGGTGAGAGGCCCAGAGGCAGCAAAGCAGATTCCAAAATCTTGATGATCCTTCCTCTGAACTTAGCCCCTGTTTTCCTGTTTGTACGTGGTTCTCTTTTCAGACCACATATCTTAGGCACAATACCGGTGAAGGAGCAGGACACAATCTCGACCAGAGACCACAAACATGTGGGGTCTTTAACATGACTTTATTCAATTTGACATACTTACCAAGCCCATGCCTTAAGAAGATACATATATTTTTAAACGTTGCGACAGGGATTCCAGATTAAATTAAAACTGACCTAAGCAATGGACCTTCCCTCGGACGAGTGGAGAGAAAGAAGAATACATAAATGCTTTGTAATTGTTCGTTTAACTGTAATTTTAGAAGTTGTATAATAAATATTTATCTGTAATTTCAATATGTTATAACTGTATTATCAGTTTAGGAGCACCACCTGAGGTCCTTGGAAGGCTTGTGCATTACAGCGGTCCTGTTAAGTCAGGCCCTGGATATTATCTAACCCTGGCCAATGCCTCCCTGGACAGTCTGGTGCTCCTAAAGACTATTCTTAGTCAGACTCTGGAACATCCAACTCTAATTTGAGACTCTGTCATGTCCCCACAACCTTATCCTAACCCTAACCCAAGTAATGCACTTCCCTACTGCTACACTTCTAGGCATTTTGCCTCAATGACAAGTGCCTAGAAGTGTATGGCTCATTCTGATTGGCCCGGACATTTCGAGGCATTTTTACTATAATGTTAAGTGCCTACAAGTGTCCCAAATATTGCACTTCCGTAACCACTAGTGTGGGACATTTCTAGGCATTTTGCTTTACTGTAAGGTGCATACAAGTGTGTTTTTCGCAAACAATTCATCTGTTTATAAATTCACAAACCATTAGTCATTAGCTGTTATTTTGAATATCTTCTGGCTTTCATTGATCATTCTGCGTTGTGCTTTTGCATTTATCTTAGCCAGTGCCGACTCCTGGGGTGAGCAGCCACAGAACTGAATCTTCTCCATTGAACGACAGTCTGACTGCGGAATGATAAATATCTAAACTCTTTGAGGTGACCCTTTCCACCTTCATTCAAATTAACAATTCTTCTGAGATCTTTCACATCAGCATATAGTTCTTGTGAATAGAAACAGTTTTAATAAGTCAAAGTGACACAAAGTTGCGCCCCCTTATCCCATGGAATGGACTCCTGACTTTTATCAGCTTTTTTTTTGCATTTTTGTATTCACATTAGACTAGAATTATACAATGATTTGGAAATAATATTTTTTTTTCCATAAATGCAATTGATTCTAAATTGTAACTTTTACTATATTTTACACAAACAACAGATTAAGGATATAAATACCAAACATATGACCAGTTTACGATATAGTTTTATTAAATTGCTGTACAATCGATTAAGTAGGGATGCAGTAATAACCATTTTTTTTAATTATGTGAGTAAATGACACAACATCTAAATATGTTTTACCATTTGGGTGTAAATGGATGTAACTTGTAACAGAAACAAGACCAAGCAAATATATCTACTGTGGATTTGTCACCTTTGGACAATATCTAAAGTCAGTATCATGGCACACCAATGCACACATATACAAAGACACTGGGATAGACAGGGAGAAAATATAGTTACAGATATAGAATGTGTAAAGAGTGGTATGTGGACCAGGTGCAGGTATGGACAGTATTATGGCTCTGTGAAATTTGATCTTTAAAGAAATGTAGAATGGTTTCATCAGGCTGGAAAGGCCAGGTGTTCTGTCTGAACGAACAACACTGGTGAACAGATTCATGAGTCCTTCTGCAGTTCACAAAGATATACACTCACACACACACACACATACACACACGCACACACACGCACACACACGCACACAGTCTCTCTTAAATATCATTCACTTCTATTTTGTGGATTTTTAAAAACAACCTGAAGGCCCTCCAGCACATTAACCTGCACTCTGCCTTGTTTACATACTGAATATGTAAATATGTATAAGCAGTGTGACAGGGTTATATCTTCATTGACCAAAAAACAACTGAATATGAAAATGAATCTAATAGAAGATGAAAAGCTCTGAGCGTGAATACAATCTTTTTTATGATGTGGTGCACAGAGACGATTGGGCTAATTTAGATCAATTACGTGTACCTGGTGAATCTAGTGTCAAAATGGATACAAGTATGGAGCTTTGTTCTTAATGTAAGATTTAATTTGAAGACTAATAATAAGGTGAGAGATGGCCGGGTGGGAAAAAGCTACAGATGAATAGTGATAGGCTGATACATCATAATTTCAGTCACCCTTTTGTGTGATGAGATACAAAGTAGTGAGATATGCTCACTGAAGTTTTCTTTTTTATGCATTTAAGTGATCATAGTCTGTGAAATTACACTAATCATGGTCAGTGTGTCATGTTAGCCGATGAACATTCTGTTTTGTCAATCAAATTATTTTATTTCTTATATTTCGAACATGAAGCACCAGGGAAAATATCAAGTGAATGTGTAGATCCTCATATCACAGCGGATGGTCTGAGGTCATAAATACTCATTAGGAGAAGATATTGAGAGTTGGGGGAGACTGGCATATTAATGAGAATCAAGAAGCTTGTGCGTGTGTGTGTGTGTGTGTCATTGTAATGAGTTGATAATATTCCTAACCCTGCAGAACAAGCTCAACTGATATAACCTGTGGAACATAAATGTTATTTATGCTTTGGAGGGGAACAGGGGGGAGAAGTTAATTGCAGATATATTGGGCCTTACATTCTCACAGTGATGCCCCCTGTCCTCTAGTGGACTGTGACAACTGGTTATTCATTTAGCATTGACACTTCATCGCCACAAAATAATTGCCTCTCCTGCCAGGGTAGTACGAGATTAAAATATTAATATAATTTAGCCAGATAAAGCATGCAACACTTTTTTTTATGAACATTATTGGTTTTCCAAGGAAAGATATTTTTAGCTGCACAACCTCTGGCCAAAGCATAACTAGAGTATGTGCTTGAAATGTTAACTAGTAGACTGGTAGACGCTCCTGTCTCTGTAGCTGTTCAAGTGAAGTCTCCTTATGAAAATTGGCAACAACATCAGCCATGGCAGACAAAACTGGAATGGCCCTCAGAGCCAAACCTCAGCCAAGGCTCAGTAGTACCCTTATGAAACCACATTAAAACTCATCAGATCCAGATTCTTATTTGGATCTGCACCAAATTGCGCACACATACAAATTAAGATCCATAATTTATTCTCTGAGAAATCAATACAAATGTGGAGGAATGCTCCTAATACACAATTATCAGGCCTCTAAATATGTCTGATTTGTTCCGATCAAGTTTTCTGCATTATATCTCGAGAAATTTTCAAAAGAAGGCAAGTGGAACAAAATCCTGGACCAAACCCTTCTGGATATGCATCAAAATGAAATGGGTTCTTCCCTGACCTGCACCACATTCTTACACTAAGTTTCGTGATAATCTCTCCAGTATTTTTTACATAATCATGCTAACTAGATAGATAGATAGATAGATAGATAGATAGATAGACCGGTATATTTGAATATAATAAATTACAATACAATAGAATAAAATAAAAAAAAATATTGAGGTAGAAGAATAAAAACAGAAACACAAGATAAATAGGTAGCAAACGTAATAAAACCACAAAAAAACGCCAGTAATACTAGGAGCTGCTACGACAGGCACCCGTTAGCAGACAAATTTCCATAGATGAAAACATAACCTAATTTCGGGAGGTTATAAGTGAGCTAGAATTCCATGAGCTCCTCATTATGGATCCTCTCCAGTTAACCTGGGTAGAGCATTCATGCTGTCAGTCGCTGTTAAGGCCAATTTATGCTTCTCCGTTTTGACGGACACGGACAGATAGGACCACTTCTTTGTCGTGGAACGCCCTCTCCAGGCCTCTCCGGGCCTCTCCGGGGCTCCTTGGAGAGCATTTCGTGCAGCTCTGATTTTTCTAACTACACGTCGGCATGGCGGAGAGCCCACGGATAGCCCTTGGCTGTGATTGGTCCGCTAACGCCAGCATTTCGGGACGACATAATTTCCGGACCTCAAACTTCCTGTTTCATTCCCTAAATCACAATAAACGTAAATCACAACTACGACTCTATGATTAATGTGACAAGTGTGTTAAGCCAGCAGCGTTGTCCGGCTGACGGTGGCTGGTTAGAGCACTTACGGCATGTGTGTACGGTCACATACTGTTATAACGAACTTTCATAACGGGGCTAGCGGGTTAGCCACCATGCTAACTGCAGTGGGAACAGTGCAAAAACCTGCTGACTTTAATCCAATGGCTCTCATGAAATGTCAGGTTAGAAGCAAACACTTGGTAGTAGTTAGTATTGGGTGTCCTTGCTGACTGTGTGTGGAAGCTGGGGGGAGACTAGCTGCTTTCGTGTAGCTTCAAGCTGTTGCAGCTGTTAAATTAGCAACGCAGTTTGGAAACCAGACCGGGGTACCGCTGCGCTAAGACACGATTACAGTAGCATTATGACCCACTGGGTGTGACTTTATTTCACTTTATTTCAGCAAAAACTGTCGCGTCATGCGCCAACTACTGTTCTGGCGGTGAATTGTTTTCAGAACAAAAAGGCTCGTAGAACTATAAATCAAAAAGTGTCCGTCCGTCCGTAACGGACTCGGAGAAGCATATATCGGCCTTTAGTCTCTGCAACCATACAACAAGGGGATGGCGGGAACCCCAATCCTGGCTTTTCCTCCTGGGCAATGGAAGTGACAGGCAGGAAGACGTTTTCCCGTCTATTCTTACAGACAAGATAATTATCTTCAGTCACTTTCCTCTGGGGTCATGACGACCCAATGTCCTGTTTTTTTAGGCTTTTGTCAACACATTTTGTAAAATAAAGAAACTTATAGAGCATCATCCAACAAGCATTAACCACCAGGAACTTCCTCCAGGATTGATCTCTCAAAGGTTCCCGACTATCAAAGTAAAGCTAACTCATAGCTAGCACATTGATCAAGCTCCAGTGCAACTTATGAAATCAATGGCTGGAAATATTATATGGTCATTTGAATTTGTTTTGAACCGAGCGTGATTCATATTAAGCTGAAAGCTGACAACCTGGAAACTGGAAGGCGACCGGGAAAATGTTGTCACTCCTAACTCCTTATGATCCACATCTTAGCAAGACCCTAACTAGCTCTTAATGAGGCCCGCTTGCTCCTTGTGTCTTTTAAAAAAGCACTCTACGTTGTTTTCTTTGTTGCGTCCTGACTATGGCCGTCAGTTTTTCCTAAAATCCAATTTACGTTGACTGTATTTCTAGTTATCACCCAATATACCTAACCTTTTAGATCACTACCTATCCACTTCTTTACACTGTCTTCACTTTGTATTAACCTCTGTGAACACTGCTCATCATATTGACTCAGAATCTTTTCATGAACTTGCTGAGCATCTCCATTCGAATCCCCATAGTCCTTCTTCCTTAACAACTTCACAGTTTGAATCTCACATTTAATTCTGTTTTCCCATTGTTTATAGGAAAGCTATAGAATAAAACTATAAACAATGATCATGAAAACTAAAATGCAGAAAACATAAACACAAAGAGAAGATCAAGCAAGATATCTGTAAGCGTGTGTGGTCTAAGAGGATGCTTTAGGATAAACATGCTTTTTGTGCTTCTAGAACTGCTCATTTCTCTGACCTGATATACAACGCTCACTTGTCACTATATATGCAGGGGTCTCCTTGATATTCCAGTAGTAAATAAAACATCAGTAGGCAGCAGGGCTTTCTCTTAGCAACATCCTATTCTCTAGAATCATCCTCTTACCCAAATTCGAGAGGCTCAGTTGGCTCCTTCAAAAGTCAACCCAAAACCCAACATTTACTTCAGCTTTAAACCACAGTTAATCTTCTTTAAGCACTAAACTCTGGTTATCCAGCTTAAGTTTTCTGTGTGCAAGGTTATTTATCTTATATGTTACACATTACTGTATGTGTGTGTGTGTGTTTTCTCATCTTTATCTAGGTTGTGTACGATTTTTTGAATATATGCATATTTTACGTGCGCCTTTCACAACACGTTTAATATACTTTTATATATAATTATTTAATTTTTTTAAGTCTGATTTGTTGACGATTGAAAGTGTGACCTGGAGAAGATTGATGCTGTAGATTAATCAATAATCAAAATGTTCAACCATATACTCTGGACCATGGTACAAATCAAGCTTAATGTCTTTGTTACATTGTTTACATTTGATCTGGCTAGTTTGGGTTTTTAAATTTCATTGAGGGATCAGACTAAAGACTTAGACATAGAGATATCCTGTCCCATCATCACCTAACTGTGCTGGTTTACCTTGCGTCTACCTTGACGTTGATTTATTTGTAGACGGGGTTCTGATATCGGTGTGTTTTCAATGTGGTTGTTGTGTTAGCAAACTTTTTTGAGTGCATAGGAAAAAGTACTCTTTTTGTTTGAACGGAAAAAATTAATACTAATTCATGTTTTTTGGGTTGCCACTGTGATAGCATTATATTATTACTAGCCAAGTGAATCTCCTGGTTGTTCACTTATATCATTTAACTTCATTTTCGTCTTCAGTTGTTACATGCTCACTAAAGTTCCTGCAATTTGTATGAAAGTCCAAACTATCTTAAAAATATATATTTCACATTGCTAACAATCAAAACCATTCTTCAGGTTGTTCAGGACTGAGAGGACCTCTTTTGGTCGGACCAACCCATGGTCCGGGGTACCTTTCACACCTGTTATTTTGGTTCAGACTAACGTCCAGAACAACCAAGGTAGGTGTGGTTGTGCCCTTTATTTGCAGACACACATATGAGTCAAAACATAGCATATCAAAAAGGACCTTAAAAAATACACCAATTAAAATTCATCTATCCCACTGTCAAACCTTAGACAGTGGAACATAAAATAAATTTTACAGTGGAACTCATCAAGATCAGTTCAAGGCCGAAGGTAGGATGTCTGCTCTTAATGTAGCACAAATGGAAATCTCTGCTTGGTCAGGTTAATGGTCACATATTGCTCTGGATTTTACATGTCCTTAGTGCTTACAGTATGTTGTAGATAGGTTACTTTACACAGGTACATAAAATGCGATGTATATTACATTAGAGGATGATTGAAAGGAGGGAAGCGTCAGGCTGCTCTTATATCTGTAAAAAATATTTGTTCTCTTTTTATTTGTGGATGACAGCTACTAATTAGGGAGGGAGTGGTATTGTATGGGTTTAGAATCATTAGTAATCTATTCTTGTTTTATTCGTATCTTGAGTGCAGGGGTGAAAAAACTTCAGTTTACACATTTAAAAGCACACAGACAGGACAACATGGTCTCTTGCCCAAAATATCATTGAAGTCCTGCTCATGAATGCATCTTGAATCATGTATCTTCTTTCTGTGAGCTGAACGTATTTGTTTTTAGTGTTACCAAAGATGAAAACACCTGAGAACTGAAAGTGGGGTGTAGGCCTCTCATAAGGACCTTGGACTTACAGATTCCCTAGGAACTGCTTTGAACAAACATAAGAAAAGAAAAACATAAGAGGCTTAACTAAGTCTACCGCAGCTTGTTATTCTTTGAACTTAATCATATTGGATATAGTGTTATTCCATGTTTAAGGATTTAAGTGTTCTTTCTTTGCTGGCATGGTCGGGGACTAGTGGGGGACTAGGAATCAGAAGTATTTTATTGCCAACTAGGTTGACACCTACAAGGAATTTGCTCTGGTTATTGGTGCATACAATGAACATAGAAACATAAAACGCAATAAATACAACATACATAGGAAAAGCAATAAAAAATAGAAAACCAGTATATATTAACTCACTGTTTACTTCTTATTTACTCACTTTATTCCAATATTTATACAAAGTAGCATTTATTTTGACATAAGCATAAGCATCCATAGCATCTTGGGACCCAGTTGGGATCTTTGCTCCTGATCCAGAGCGATTGGCTGCTGCGTTCTTCAGTGTGTGATGTTTCTTTTGTGCTTATAATATAAAACAAGATACCTGATCTATTAAATCCTTTCCTTACGTACTCTAAAGTTAGCATCTCTCTCTCTCTCTCTCTCTCTCTCTCTATATATATATATATATATATATATATCCTATGGATAAGTTAAATGTCATAAGAGTGCCTGTCAAAGTTAAAAATATATCTAATCAGTGGGATGAAGTCAAAGTGATGTACTGTAGTTGATATGAAATGAATGTGGGGGTGGAAAGCCTTCAGCAAGGAAACTGAGGATATTATCTACTTCTTTAATCCTTGCTGCACACAACACTGTGGTTAACTTTGCTCTGAACTGTGTAGTAACTAAGATTTATATTTTATGCTACTGTACATTTTATAACGTTTCAGATTGTTCTCTGCCATGCTATATATATATATATATATATATATATATATTTAAAATCTGTCTGATTCAAATTAAGTCTCAAAACTGAAAACACATTTTTTTCTTATTTCCTCACTTTATTTTATTTGCTGAACTTTTATTTACCTCCCAATTATCATTAGTAAATATAGCTATCTGAGAAAAAAGGAAAGAAAAGGTTGTGTCTGTGGCCCTCGCAGGAATTTAATAGACACAACCATTTATTATGTACATTCTGATCTGTCACTAACTGACCTGCCTGCCTGCACGCACCCTTCCCGTGCTCTCACTACTCACCACTAAGGCTTCAGCCGGAGAGACACACACCACTGGAGCTGAGACAATAGACAGAAGTGAGAACTAGCTCAACCTCCAGTTGCTTTAACAGTAACATGCTCCTTATACACTGATTATTCTGTAATAACAAGCTAATGATATCACATATAATATAATATTTTTGAGATATTGTAGCAGTGCTTTTACCTAAGTAAACCGATACTTCATTCACCACTGACCGACCCTTACCTTCTTTACAAAAAATTCATACACTGCCAAAGTCATTTAATGTTTCCTGAGGGACTTTAGTGAATTCCCACAGCTTGCAGTTGTCAAAGAGAGTTGAAAATGACTTTGAAACACATCCTCCTCCTCTACGTCTTTTGAGTACATCACAAAGCTTCTCCAGAGTTTGTTTCTGGAAGGCAGTGTGCTCCAAAGTCGAGGATAGGAAGTGATCCTGGTAGTTGCTGACTGGGATTCAGCTGGGGGAGGAAATTCATGCAGCCTATCTTATCTCGCCTCCCACTCGCAGTCATTACTCGGCTCCATTGCTGATAATACTCATTGCCCAGTAGTGCAGTGGCACACGGATCACCTGTTTGCATGGTCCTGCTGACTGCAAACCTATACAGTAAGGGACCTGGCATTCCACAAATCAGAAGAAAGCCATGACTTGTTATCTCGTTCCTGCTTTTCCCTGGCCTCTGCCGATGAGCCATATCTCCAGCTTTGAAGTCGGAGCCACTGGCAATGTCTCAAACGCTTCTGCCATCAAGTGAGCGCCTCTTCATTAAATCCTTGAGCTGCTTCTAATTACTGGCTGTATCAGGAGGCTCTCTGTGGGCACTGGGGCAGAGAACAATGTTCATGACATAAATGCCAAAAAGCGCATGGGGTGGGGGGGCATGAACCTCAACAGACAACAGAAACTGTACTGTAACGCTACTCCGTTCCAAGAAGGAACTTGAAAACAGCAGTTTCACAACACTCATTAATACAGCTACTGCCATAATTATCAATTGGCAAGTGAGCTTTTATAAGCACAGTTTTTTGCCTGGCCCATGTTTCAGAGTCTGAGTCTTCCTATAAGTTAGCAGATCTGCAGCAAGAGATTGTGGGGTGGATTTCATCTTTTTCTTTTATCCTGAAACTCTCAGTTCCCTTGTCACCTACACTCCTAGCTGCTCTATTTATAACGTGTAACCATAACAACTGGTCTCTTCTCTTTGCCAAACGAAAAATAATTCCTGTCACTTGGTGTCTTTATGCTTCAGAATGAAAAAGAGTGTCACGGTATGGCAAAACTTCCATCAGCGTTCTCAAAGCAGATACTACCCTCACAACATATTAATGGGGATAACTGCGGCTATTAGCAGGGATTTGCATTATTATCTTATAGACGGAGCATCTTCGTGAAATCAGTGTCTTTTAAATCCAAGGGAACAAATCTAGAGCACTTTGTTCCATCATGATGAATAAATTGTCAGTGCTGAAGGGTGACTGGCAGAGATGAATCAGGCTTTGAAGAAGAGTATAGGCGTTGCTTTATAAAAAGTTTCATCTACTTTGCATCAGTTTTTAAGATGGAGACGAGCTGCCAGATAGTTTTCAACCCCACATCTAACGTGCCTCCTTCCTCCAGGGTTTTGATGTGGTACTAAAAAAAAAAGTCTTAGGCATGTTTGAGATTTTGATTAACAAACAGGCTCCTTGGGGTTTGTGGGTGGTTGCATTTTAACACAACACAATAGTGTTATTGATTTTGTTTGAGCAGCTCTGTCACATACATGCACGCACACACAAAAACACAGACATACACACACACACACACACTCCTTGTCATGACATGACATTGTGAAGCAGGTTATGTTGAACAGAGTCTGAAATCACTCTGAGCACCAGTGTGTGCATCAGGGGAGTAGTCACGCAGAAACACAAAACGCTGGCAGTTCACCCTCCCAGCAGCCGGGGCTAACAGGCGCTTGGCTGATGAGGGTTGAAGCCATTGTTTGACATCTCGCTGCTCCCATCATCCCACATCTTTTAGTGGAAACTAATTGCTCTCTGAGGGACCAATCCTGTGGTCACACCTAAATGAACCTGACCCAAGTGCATCGAGGGGTATGGGGTGGGACCGTCTCTGCTGTCTTAACATAGCAATCATTTTTGCATCCTCGTCACACGTCTGCGATCAACTACACAACACTTGCTGTAGGGGGCGAGGAGGGTGCCGCGGATGTGCTCGTGCTTAGAGAAAACCAAAAGTGTTCATTCGAAGCAGTGTGGATGAACAACAAATAAGCAACGCAATTTGTCTCATGGTGCCACAGGGAGGGGGAGGGGGGGATTTAAAATGATTATCAAAACATTATTATTTCTGAATGTGCTCTGACCTTGTTTGTAATGTAATTTGGAGCGTCTTAAAAGATTATGATGAGATGACTAATGTTCCAGTTCTCAAATCAGGGAACAGAGTGGTCTGCTGAGGGGCCAGTCTGAGTGTTGTCCTAAAAATAAATTATCCAATCAGTTTCAATGCCAGTACAAGGTCGAACAGTTAAAGGCTCATTCTGTCATTCAGAGACATCAGAAAAAAGAAATAAATGTGGATACACAGCCTCATTCATTCACCTTGTCTATTTAACATGAAGCAATGTCGTGAAGAAAAACAAGCCTGGTCAAATGACTGTAGAATACTGTATAATAATATGAAATCTGTGGACATACTGCTCGTCTCATCTTATTTACCTGATTGATTGTTACAGATCTAATTAAGTAGATTCCTTGCGATCGATCTTGTACCGTTTCTTTGTCAGTGTCAGGAAATGCATTGTCAAAATGTGTTCATGCTGTTATTTACATCCAGTCAGTCACGACAGAGATCCACACAGTGAGGTACATCAGTATTTACTTCATGACCCAGAGGGCATTAGTAATGGATGTGTACTTGGTTTCTGCTGACAAGCTGAGGCATCAGGATCAGGAGACAAGAGGTTGAGTGAGATTATTCCCACTTCAAGTTTATGGAGTTTGTGACATAAGTCAACTTTATGTAAATCCCAATGAATCTTAACAAACTACATTTACTGTACAATTCACTTTTAACAGGTTTTATGCCTCTGCCCCAGCGCCAGCCATTGACCAGAGGCATATATATATATATATATGTTGTGGGTTGTCCTTCCATCCAATGGACATCTTCAGAGAATCCTTTCAAATTTGGCACAAATGTTCACCAAGACTCCCGGATTACTGATGCTATTTAAGAGGTGAATAGTCACGCTGGCCTCACAAAATATCTCTTTTGTCTCAATGCCTTTAAGGAATCTCTTCAATCTTTGACTGGTCGTCCGTTGGAGCTAAAGTTGAACTGATTATATTTCAGTGGTCAAGGTAAACGTCATGATGAGTCTGAGACTGTACTGATTAGTGAGTGCAGTAATTCTAGTCAATTTCTATTTATATGCAACCTTACTCACACATGTAACTTATTTTATGTGAAGGCCACCTGCCTTCTCAAGCTTAATCTTAAAGTCTTAACCCTTTATATTGGGGTCACAAAATACCAGAAATCCTTTTGACCGTTATTATATTTTGCACATCCCTGACGCACAGTAAAGGGAACCACACGTGAAATGAAATTTCTTTTCTTCTTTATCAAAAGCAGCAGGGGAATGGTGAAGGTGCCTGATGATGGACCTCCATCGGGAATAATAGCCTTTAATAGTTTTACAGCATTGTGTCTTACCAAAGGAGTGCACACACAATCAAAATGTCCAATCACATTATCGAAAAAAAGGTGATGATGTGATGATGAAGACTATTGTCCAGAGGCTTTAATGTGGAAAGAGAAGAAAAAGGAGTGCAGACCTCTCTATTGTTAGTTACCTTTGCTTTGCACACAAGCTGTTGGTGCAGTGCAGTACAAACACCATTGTTTGGTAAGCTGAAATAAGAAATATGATATTCAAACAGACATATTATAAGCAGGACTAATGAGACCTGAAACTATCTTTGCAATAAATTAAGCTCTGGAGGAGGTAGAGCATGTATTTCTATAGCTGAGCCGTCTGAGTGTATCTGAGGCTTTCCCCTGTATTCTAAAAGCTTTTTGTTTGCTTGCTGCAGGTAAATAATCTCCACTTTGAAATGTATCAGCTTAACATGGAGCAGCTTCCTTTTCATTTCATTCCTCCCAATGCTCTAAGAATCACAACAGCAATAAGCATGGAAGGATACACAAACACGATTACATGGTGTGGGCAATCGATTCAGCACTGTTTCAGCTGTAGGAGCAAGTAAGAGTTATTCATTTTCTCTCAGAGCACTGAACCTCCAAAATATTTTGAAGCTGAAACATCCCATCTAGTCCAGTCTGAGCTTGTACATGGATATCATTTTTGGGTTAATAATAAAGACACTTTTTCTCCATGCGCCTTAACCTTGTGATACGCATAAATAACATGTATCTGTTCGCAGCATCTCTTCTTCTTTCTTAGCCCCTCTTTTAAGCTCCTGTCATCCTCTTATATTTGTGTATAATATAACAATTTTGATTATAGTATCATGTAGCTCAAGGACATGGGTATAACTGGAATTCTATATTTGGAGCTATATATTTAGAGTTTGGATAATATTCTCTCTATAAATTGCTGCATGTCAGTTTACATTAGCTCGGATGAGCTCATATTCCTACCATGAGAAACCTAAATCAGACACCTGGGATATGCCCATATTAGCTGGGTTACTGAGGCGTGTGCAACCTTATGCCCAAGGTTCTCCTGACCGGCAAAGTGCAGTTGCCATAGTGATACCCTGAAAGAGACAATGCTGCTCATTCATTTTGCGCCTTGACCCAACACCAATGTGGTTGTGTTCACATTTGTTCACAAGTGTGGACAATAAGAACAACCTGCCTTTGTGGTATTCACAGTGTTACTGCCTGTTGTGTTATTCTGCACAAGCTGCAGGCTCCAAAGGGCAAACTGGAAGGATAAAGAAATGTAGAATGTCCATTCACTTCTCACTAAACAATTGAAATGCTCAATGCCCCTTCTAAAAACTGTAGTTGTAAATTAACAAATGGGACAGACATGCAGAGTTAGGCTAATGTAGATCTGCTGCCTGACAGTCAACGATTTGAATCAACAGTCGCAGACCCCCGCAGTTGACTGAGAATCGCCAAGTCAAACATTTGTTTTTCAGTGTGCCATCTACTTCAGGGGACACATCCGTCTCCAGAAGTAGCTGCAGAGAGTACGCTTGATGCTCTTAACGGTGCTCTCTGGGGTAAAATCTTTCCACTATGTCAACTCCTCCTGTCTGCTTGGTGAAGATGTCTTTGATGGGTACAGACCCCTGTGGACCAGGACCCAGGGTGAATCTGAGTGGGGCCGAGGCAGCTGCTCAGTCAGAGGTGTTCTGTTTAAAAGTAGTGAATTTACAATTCTTAAAAACTTAGCATGATCAAATGTCTGGCATTTCTTTGATATCTTGTGTCTGCAAAAAAATACTGTTGCACATTTTCTATTTGTATAGCGTAGATAGCATGCATTACCTTGGAGGGATAACGTGGTTTGTTTACTATACCATGTGAAAGCTGCTTTCACAATCATATGGACATCAAATGTGTGGTTGTTTAATAAAGCATTGTTTAGTCTTTGTATAATCCATCTATAGTCCATGACAAAAAGGAGAAATTTCTTTGGAACAGTATCAGTACATGTTGATCAGTTTGACTGTTAAAATCCTCAGTCTGGTACAGCTCTGTGTTTTTAATAACATTTCATTTGTACAGTATTGGTGATGTCAGCACCTTGATTTGTTTTTAAGTGCTGAACATGTGGGTAGGATCTCTGCAGAATTGTCGAATGAGAACAAATAGTCCATTGTTAATTTGATGATTTTTCACATCCTATTTAGCTAAATCATTATCCTCTGTATCATACAGTAAATTCATACAATATTATTAATAGAAATTAATAATGATATTGCATTCTGCATTTAAATGTAATCATTGTTATAAAATCTGACCAAACAATGGCAATATGGATAGATCTTTACAACATTTAATTTGTCCAAAAAAATTCAAATTATGTTAATCATAGCAAATGGCTATTACTGCACTTTACCGTTATCAGTATGTGAAAACAATATGTATGACAACATGAAACTGAAGACCTCTTAGATAACTGAGACATAATGATGACAAAATCATGTTCCAACTGTTGGCCATGATGCTCAAATGACAAATTCATGACCTGAGGCCAGAACGATTCCTTGGAGCGTGATGTGAGGATTCAGTCCATGCTGTCCACATGCCCAGCTGGTATAATCCTTACAAGAACGCAGCAATAGAGACGCTCAGGGAAGGAGGAGGGCCGGACATTGGCATTGAATAGCTGAGATGAGACGATGACGTTAATCACAGTTACAGATCCAACACAACATGTGGCATGATGCAGGGTTAGGAGGGCAGACAAACTGAAGAGTTTGAGCAGAGCTGACATGCAGAGAGGCAGTGTCCCCTTCCCATCTCGGATAAGAACCACCAGCTGAGGACTCTGTGTGATGCTGTAGAAATGGTCATAGCACAGAGCATTGCTTTAATAGGATTTTAGGCAGGGATACTTCCATCAAAAACAAAAAACATTCCTGGTTATAAATAATAATCACTGGTTAGAAAACTAACCAGTCCCACTGGTTCTTAATTCAAATGTGCCTCCATTTAATAATAAAAAGAGAGATTTAAGTAACTTCATGGGTTGGTAAGTTATTTATTTTTCTCTTATTTGTTAAAACCTTTCACATCCCGATAGCCATTGAAACACACTAAGAGCATCAGACACTGGAAATCAATAATGGTATATAATCTGTGCAAAACAGGCTACTCAAAACATGTAGAAAGGGAAAATATCTTGTATCAAAATTCACAGGGTGTTGACTACAAAGTCTTTGTCCTGATCACACAGTCTTTTGTTTGACTCTATTTGCTGGAAACACACATAGGCCTTCACATTATGAGGAGGTCATGCCCTGACAACACCACATCCACCACAGACATCAGGTTAAAGATGATGTGTTGGTGTTGCCCATGGTGTTTACCAGCTTACCGTTGGCTCAACTAGTACTGTGCTGCAGTAGTTGGTTCCATTAACACACTTTGTGTGGTGAAGGATTGTGAAAGCACTGATGCTTTATGTAAACAGTAACATTTGGAATAAAAATAATAATTATAATAATAATATCCGCTGTGGTTTACCTATTCTGAGATTCAGATGATCAGAAATGTTGTATTGCCACATGGTTTGAACAGCCATACAACAAATTCTGTTATATTATATTGTTATAAACACAAATACCAACATAGTCATATCAGTTACCATGACTTGTATAACAAGTGGCTGACTGACTACTGAATCCCTGTTTGAGTGCTTTCTTGTTTGCAGAAATGCACAAGGTCAATAGGGGGCAATGAACCGCTTGTGTCAGTAATGCACCACAGAAACTGACAGCGTGTCTTCTATCAGTGCCAACCCTCAAATGTCAGACAGCCGCTGCCAAGGGAAACACTCCTCAAAGGCCTTAGACTGTGCAGACTCAGACTCACACCCAGAAACGCTGTGCCTGCTCTTCTAAAGCAGAATGAACGCTCGTTAACCGCCCAAACTTCAGTGTTCAACAGCGTCTAGCGTATATGCCTGCTTGTTTCACTGTTAAAGCTTGAGGCTATCATTGTCTTATCAAAGTCATCCTTCGAGCAGAGCTTTAATAATTACTTTCAGAGTAATACAATTTTCCACCATTGTTGACTGTGGAGACCCCCTTACTATCAATGCAACCAAACTCATTAACGCAATAACTCAAAATATTTGCATCTTGACAGACCTCAATCCACATGCATGGATAACAAGAATCCCACCTCTGTCCTGTCCCCATTTTTGCGCAGCTCAGTCGGTGCACTTCCAGATTTATTGGTTTCAATTCCACTGAGCCCACCGGTGCTTAAAATGCATGGAATCGCTGAGATGTAAATTGCTTTTTCCAAAATGAATGTAGTTTCCACCACATACATACAATGGTTACTTTTTTGATACTCTAATGTTTGAAGCTACACCCGGCACATTTCAATGCAAAAATACTCCAGGCTTATATAGGCCTGACAACCTCACCCACCAGGAGCCTGTGGAGTCACTTGATTTGCCTCATCTGTACTTCTCTGCATAAGAATCCTAGCATTGTTCACTGTCACATTTAAAAAAATCAGCTTCTTATCACAATCAATGTTGGGGAAAGAAAATCCAGTCTGGTGGAATGTTTTTGGAATAAGCTGGTAATTCTTTCTGTAGCCATTTGCTGAGATATAAGCAGGTTGGAAACCAGCAGGTGTGTCGCATGAAAGCTACGCCAAACAGAGCATGGTGTGTCAGGACACTGAGTGTCGGGTCACTGGCTGTGTCCTCGTGTCATAGACTTTCCTTCACAGTGAGCACACAGCTGCCTTGGTTTGACCTTTTCACAGATCCCTGCAGTCCCTCTCTTTCTCCTTCACCCATACCTGCTCTGCCGCATCCTGCCTGCTTTCTAATTACCTCGCAGTCATTAGACCTCTCAAGTGCCCAGTGCAGTATCTCAGTGCCCGAATGAAACAGATGAGAGATTAATGAAACCCTAACTGGCAATATGGCTTTTCTTTTATAGTCATCAGCTCTCCGGTCAAATGCAGCATCAACATGGGTAACTTGAGAATAATAGGTAACAGATAGGATCACAGGTAAAATCCCATTTTATCATGCACCGGTACACAAACAGGACAAGCTGTGCACATAGTGGAGAAGCTGATTTCAATATCAGCAGAGATCTGTTTGATCCTGAGACAAGGAGAGCAGCTCTGTGACATGTCTGTGGTCTCTAGTTGCTGTTTTAACACTGCTGATGGCTCTAGATACAACGCTGCCGCAGATCGGCCAAAACAATTACCCAGGTATCTCTACTGTTTGGAATCATCCATTCATTGGAGACAAAATCCAGCAGAGAAATCTTATCATGGCTTGGTTTGATGAGCAGAAGAAAGTGTGGGTAGCCAATGAGAGAAGTGCTGTGGCTGTCCTAACTGTACCAGGATAAATATACTACCACAAGCATGGGAACGAAGGCTGAAATTGATTATTATGTTCTTTTGATGGAGAAAGAATGGTACACGACATTCAGCTTCATTTTCTTAACTGTCACCCAACATTCACTTCACCTTTCTCTTTTGAAAACTTAATATTATTGTTACATCTGCCAAGGACATTATGATTTAATTTGGTCTGTCTGTCTCTCTGTTGGTTAGCAGCAAAACTATAGGACGGGTTACCACAGCACTTGCAGTGTGGGGCAGGAAAGAAACCACAACATTTTGGTTTGGGTCAAGGGTGGGATGCAGGAATTTATTTCCACTTTCCCTGACATTGCAAGAATGGCTGTTTTGATCTGCTCTCATTTGCCCTGTTTCCCCTCTCCTCCTGGAGACAGTAACTTAATTTAGAACTTCAACAAACATGTGAAATTGTCATCCGTTTTATGAGTCTGCAGGAGTTTTACACAAGCACACGCTGGTTAAGGTCATAGTGAGTTGTTCTGGAGATGCTTTCACTAAGCAGTCTCAATAATTATATTAGTTTGTCAAAAATTTGATAAACTCATGTAGACATAAATACTTTCTGAGAAAAAACATGTTATGAAGCCTATTAATATATTTTATAAGTAAAAATGTCCCTCATCATTGACAAAGATATATTATTATTACACCGGTAGGACACAAAACCTCTAAGTCCTGACAAGAGATGTAGCACATCTATAGATAGATTTACACATTCTTGTCCTCATGGGGAAATTTTACTTGGATTCCACAAAGCTCAACCTGTTAACATAGATGGGTCCCCAGCACCAGCGAACAAAAGATGTCAAATCATTTTGTGTTTTTTCACTAAAGTCAAGGATAATGTGACGTGAAGAACAGAAGCAAAGATGACAAGGTTGACAGTCTTTTAAGAAACACACATTTTTGGCTCTTGATCGTGTCGCTGTTGAATGTGAAGAAAAACACTGAAATGCACTTAACTTGTCCCTCAACTGTCCCCAGAGCTAGCGACTCGGGGGGGCTGACAGCTGAAATTACGGCTCTCTCACTCCTCAGCTGGTCAGATACTCCTCAGCCATGTTGCTGAGATGACAAAACGTTGTTTGGTCCATTGGTCTGTACTCAGCAGGGTTACTTTCGAGAAAATCTAACAAATGGAACATTTTATTTCACTCACTGCACCAGCTTCAAATAATGATTTCACTACTGGCTTATGACTGTGACGGATCTGTAGGTCTGAGTAACATTTTGCAGGTTTAAAATAAGACAGAATGTTTCCAGAAATGTTACTATTCTGACACCCTGTCAATCAAATGCCGTCCTCTGCTCAGGGAGCTGCTCTGAGTAACAGCTCCAGCTTAATGCTTGATATGAATAATACACCCTGTTTCCAGTAAGGACAAGCCACCACATATAGTTCACACCTAATCAATTCAGTGGATATGTGGACACCATTGGTTAATGGAACGGCTACAGATTGGGTGGTTAAAGGTCGATTCAGGTTAACTATGCATTTTAAACTCTTAACTCAAATCGTACAATGAATAAAATAAAGCAGCACTTTGTAACATATGTGAAAAACTCATGTCTTGGGAAATAAGTCAATACACTGTCAATAAAATGAAAGTGACGACAGGTACAATGGAGAGCACATGCGGTAGCAAGAAAGTTTGCTGTGTCTCTCAGCACACTCTCAAGAGCACAGGGGAGATAGCAGGAGGCCGGCCGTGAAACAAAGAGAGCTGGACATGGACGTAGACGGGCATCAACCCAGCAGCAGGACCGGTATCTGCTCCTTTGTGCGAGTAGGAACAGGAGGGGCACTGCCAGAGCCCTACAAAATGACCTCCAGCAGGTTACTGGTGTGCATGTTTCTGACCAAACTGTCAGAAACAGACTCCATGAGGTTGGCGTGAGGGCCCAACGAGCTCGGACCTGTGCTCACAGCCCAGCAACGTGCAGCTCGATTGGCATTTGCAAGAGAACACCAGAATTGACAGGTCCGCCATTGGCGCCCTGTTTTCTTAAAAATGAGAGCAGGTTCACACTGATCATCAGTATCTCCATACAGACTGTGCAGGAGCTGTCTGATGCCCTGATCCAGGTCTGAGAGGAGATCCCCCAGGACACCAACGACTCATCAGCAGTGTTGTTGAGCTAGCCTACAGTCACATACACACTACTGAGTCACATTGTGAAGTGTAGATCTGTTTTAAGTAGAACATCTATGATAACAAACAGTTACTTTCCTGTTAAAAAATAATTTTAAATCAGCACACTTGCTCTGACCTTGAGCCTGAAACACAGCCGTGACAGTTTTTTTGGGGGGGGCTTTGTACAGCAGACTACTTCATCATGATGATTTTAATGCAGCTTAGCTAAAGTGGCACAATCTAGGCCAAGCGGTTGCAAATATTTGATCTAAAAAACTGCCTGATCTCCGTACATGGCTAAACAAAGATTGACCAGTCTTGGGAGAAACTTTATATTTTAAGACTGAGCCAGGGTATGGAAAGAGGACATCACATTATAGTTCAGGGAGAGAGGGAGGGACGTGATCAGATGCTTAAAAGAGGCTCAGGTGCTGGAAACTGAAATTTAATGATGTCCCAAGAGAAGACGAAGCCAGAGCAGGCTGACCCTGTCAAGTCAAAGCCAAGGATAGTTACCTTGCCGGGGCACAGGACATGCAAATGGGCTTGTCCCTCTTCATGCTTTGACATTTCAACAAACCAAAATAATCTGCCTCATTAAAGACTTAGTCTATTTAGAAAAGTTGAGGGTGTGTGTGAGTTTGTTGTGCTCTGTTGTTTGGTGTCAAATGTGTCGAGAAGTTTGGGTCAGAAAGAGCAGATTTCTCTCCCAGCATCCCAGTAACATGAAGAGGAGTCGAGCAAAGCAGACTGCCTCACTGTCATTGAGCCTCACTGTCACTGTAGAACAAGCTTGTTCTACAGTGACAGATGGTGCAGTCAGCTTGAAAACCATGGTGAAGGACACAACAGCCACAATGTCACGGAGCGTCCCTGCCTCCATCTTTATTGACTTTGCGTGAGTACAAGCGAGACAACCTAACGTTTGGCTTCTCTCATAACACACTATATCAACTTTATACAGTTTGAGTCGTTGCTGTTCCCGTGACCACACCCTGCCCAGCACCCTCTCATCAAGCAGGCCCAGGGGTCAAATGGCCACCCAGTCCACCTCATGTCAGATTTACAACATACGAGAGGCCTTGAGACACATTCTTCCATTTCTCAACACAATGCGTGACAGAGTGGCCTCTCCTGGGAGATACAATCTCCATCCTCCACACTGGCCTTGACTGTGCTCTTTGCTTTACCGAGTCAATTAAACTCAGCACAAAATACATCAACCACGAATAATGTGCAGCCCTGCCCACTGCAGTCACATTGCTGGTCAGGCTAATCTGCAATGCAGTGTTTTTAAATGCAACAGCCTTCGACATATGTGGTGGAGGTGAAACTCTGACGGATATTCAGAGTGACTGCTTTGCCTCTATTGATGTGAGATGACACAAGGTTTAAGGTCAATGGTTCAAGGTTTTCTCCTTAGAGAAATTCTGTTGGCTGAAAAACAAGACATTAAATCTCATAGATAGATTCCACACTAAAAAGTGATGCCTCCTCACCAACACACACCTTCATCATCAACACGCTTCAACTAATGTGCTCGTCAGATGGTTGAACTGATTCAGGAATCAGGAAAACCTGGAGATGTTCCTTTATGTGTGTTGGGATTAATCTGGCAATTGAAAACTAGATAATGATGCAAAGTAGATGGTAACGGATGCTCATCGCATGCACCATTTCTGTGACAAGAAATTGAAACAAACCCATCTGTGTTTGTGTTCTCACACAAACATGTTTCACAGAAGCTCTTTAATTCTTTTCAGTGGCCAAATTGGCGTTTCAGATACTCCCTTTAATTTTGATATGATGCTCAGTGGTGCAAGAAATATAATAAGGACATAAAAAGCATTTGCAACTATATTTTATTTTAGAATAACATGAAATCATTCTAAGGGACAACAAAATTCTGATTTAAGAGAACTTTGCACCATCTGTTTAATTTATGAGCTACTTAGCGCCACAAATCTGTTGGGTCATGAAAACAGTGATGGTGCTGATTTAATGGCAGGGGCAAAAATAGCACAGCAAAATTGAGATACAGAATAGACATCATAGGAAAAGCACATGTATGTGATAACCATCACACATGCACCTACAGTAAGTTATCGAAACAATCACAGGAAAAATAGTAACTCAGTTGAGACGCATGAATTGTAGTCACACAACTTCAAAATCAATTAGCTGCTGTATAACAAAGGGGATTCAACTCAGAAATGTAATTAAAGCTCTGCTGTTTGACAGACTGCTGAGGTATTTCCCGTCAAAATATCTGTGTTGAGTTACACAAACCACTAAAGGCACCCCAAAGGTGTTAGGTGCATAATAACATGTTTATCCAATTAAGTGAGGATGAAAAGAAGGAGAAAAGAAAACCATACCACTGTCCAGATTAATAACGTTAATTGTGTCCTGTCACACTGACAGGCTGCATTTAACAAGTATCTGCTTCTAGGGTCCAGTGAGACTTCGACCTGACGCTACTTTAACTCCCTGAAGGTGCTTCCACACTGATACTATTCTGCTCAGATAAATATGCACAGGCCTGCCCATGTGCACTGGCCTTAACCCCAGCCACGTTTGAAGACAGAAGATTATTTTCTTTCTCCAAATGTGGAATCTATTGGTTTTTGCCCCCCAGAGCCCTGCACTTCTGAAAGTATCCCTGCAGCGATAAAAGAAAAAGTCACAGCTGGTGGAAGCCGAGCAGATATTAGTCTTCATCAGACCAGTGGTACAATGACACTTATGAAGACCTATGCCATTTAATATACATCAGCAGCTTTATCGCTGAAAATGGGAGGAGGAAGCACAAGCCAGTGTCTCTGGCCGCTCAAGGCTGGAGGCGAGAGAAGAAATCAGCCCTGTGTTTCAAGGCCACCTCTTTTATTCTGCTCCAACAATTTATACAAAAACAGATCGCTGGCCAATAAGGAGCAGGCAAATAAGGAGCAGCTACAGGTTTCAAAGTTCAGCCCACATCTCATTGAAAAATAACACTGGAGTTTACTGTGGAGAGGACAGTAAATCTCGATGTGGCAGTCAGTGTGTCAGATGAGCAACGTATGTACAGTATCTGTCTCAGTGACAAACTAGGGTTGGGGGTTAACAGCTACACTGACGGCTTTGATTAATAACTGAGCTTCTGATTTCCCCCGCTGATAGCAACATCTCAGATATCAAATGTACGGCATGTTATCAGGCGGTGTTGTAATTTACTCATCATCCCCACATCTGTTTTATGTACTTTTCAATAATAGGCTATGCATGTATATCCAGGTAACTATATACAACTGTATATTTTATGAGAGAAGCATTGCAGTGGAGATGCCTGTGATGGATGTGTGCCACTAGGAAAACATTAACTTGCTGTCCTCACTGTAAAATACTTAAACTATTAAACATTATTGTATTATGACTCATATATTATTATTCATGATGACAATATTATATTGTCACAGCCAGTGATTTAGTAGCATCCAGCAGTGAGGTTGCAGATGAACTGAATGCCCACTCTATTTTGAGGCGTTTATAGCTGAACCTGTGATGAGCTTCTGGTAATGTGAAATCATATAAGACCTCTCTAAAGCCAATGTCTAATATGCCTCTTTTGGTCGGTTGTAGAAACACGGTGGAGCAAAGTGGAGGGGTCCGTGGAAGAGTAGCCGCCCCAGCTAATCTAAGGTAATGAAAACAAGGTGATGTTTCATGTGACCACACTAATAAAAAACCCATTATACGATAGATGGGTGCTTGGAGGGCACACACCTCCACTAAGGCTAACGCTTTTTCTTGACATGTCAGAGAAAGAGACACAAGATTCCTGGATCTGCTACTTTCTTATCCAATTAAAAATTCTAAGTGTGCTTCCTGGGGACATACCCCACTCCTCCACAAAAATCCGTGGAAATTGGTTTTCTAGTATTTGAATAATCCTGCTGACAGACAGACCAAAAAACACCGAAGACTATAGTTCAAGAAGACTGTTGGACAGACTAATCACAGTTCCTCCAGTGGTATCTGTCATCACCCTGGCATGGAGTTGCATCTTGGACCTGCACTGCACCAGGACCCTGAAACAAACTCACAGAGATGAGTGCAGTCGTTTTCAGAGTTATCAGTGACACCAGTGCATCCATCCTGCTATGATATATCACAGATCTGCAGTGGAAACGGTCTGTAGAGCTGCAGGCAAGACACAGCAAAGATTGAAGATTGTTGGTGTTTTGTCTGTGAAACATTGTTTGAATGTCACACTTACTTGAGAAATAGTCAGTCGAACGTGCTGTATAACAGAGCAGTTCACATATGGACGTGAACTGTGTCACTGCTAGTGATATGGACAGGTTAGTATTTCTTAGATACAGTTTAAAGAAGCAGTAGAACTCCGTGAAGGTTGGGAAATGAATAATATCCTGCTGGCAGTATAATGTGAAGAATATAGTTTTGTTTTGGGGGGGGGGATATGTTGGGTTTACAGCCACAACAGCACTGCAGCGGTTGTATTCACAGCTCTGTGTATGCAGGCTGGCAAGAAGAATTATATTTGGACTATTTGAACAGCCTCATTCAGTTTCCCCCAGTACACCGTTTCCTGTGTCTGCAATGTCCTGGGATCACATCATTTGCTCACACTGTGACATGCAGGCCTGATAATCATATTTGGATGGGGTTAAAAAATACCCACCTAAAGTGCTGCACTGGACCCCAGCCGAGAACATTCCAAATCTGCCAGCCCTAATCTCAGCTGCTGTTGAAGAGCTGCTCAGTGGAGTGAGCGTGAGTGAGGAATCCAAAATTTGAAGCGTTCTCATCAGACACGCTCACCTAATGATAAGAAGAGGGCAATAAATACAACATAATAAAATCAACACTCAAGAAAGCTGTTTTGGCACATGGCTCAGTTTAATACTTTTCAACTGGGTTTGTGTTGCCAGAGGCTCACAATCAATTTTATGCATTAGCAGCAGCATCCCTCTAACAGCCTCAACGCAGCGCAGCAGAGGACGCCCCCCCCCCCCCCCCCCCGTCTTAAAATATGCTCAGAACATGGGTTTTAGAGAAATGTGATGAGTTTGAATAAGGAGATCTTCTCCCCTGTGGCAGGTCTGTCCAGCCTTACACGCTTTTTACAATTTAGCAGGCTTGACTGGAAATCCTGTTAGTGCAGCGCAGGACCTCCAGCTCCTTATCCGTCTTAATCGCAGGCTGCGAGAACAGACAGCAAACAGAAAGTGTGAGATCTGCTCCCTCTGATCACTACATCAGCTACTTACCCGGAATATTTATCAAACATCTACTCCAACGTGCCTGTGTAGAGCCAAGGAAAAAGCTAAAGTTTGAAGTTACACTCAATTGACCTTTTAAACCTTTTAAGTGTCAACTGGCTTTTTTTTTTGATGTTATGATATTTCTGGGGGAAATATATTAGCAGGCTGATTGAGGATTGTTCATCTGTTCATCTAGCCTATTTCTATTCATTTATCCATCAATTGTCAAATATTTTTGAAGACGATTCCGACTGCCAACTATTTATATCTCTGGCATTGCTTAAGGGTTTTTTACAAGCTTTTTTCTCATCTTATTCTACAGAACAATTCCACGTGCACTATCTCATGTGTGGAGACATTTCACCCCAGCCAATGTAGAAGGAAAGGCTGTGTGCATTTGCAAATATGATGCAAAGACCTATGTTAAGAATGACACAAAGATCCAGCAGCATATAGTCAAGTGCCTAAAGTTTCCTCAGGGCTCAAATCAGCCTATGACAAAACAAAATGTTTATATTCATGTCTGTATATGACAAGGTTAATACAGTTAGTACCCCCACAATTTCCAGTTTATTCCCGTTAATTTCCGTATATTCCCATATATTCCCGTTAATTCCCATGGAAAGTTTCCAACTTTGAATATTCCTGGAATTTTTGCAACACTAAATGTGACACAAGACCAGTAAAATCTACAGATTTAATGTTTGTTGCTCTTGTCTATTTATTTTATGTTTAGGGTACCTACATTGAGAGTCATTCATGTAGCACAGCATTGTGATTTCATACTCAGAATCATCTTTGCAAAGTTATCTATATGTGTATTTGTATGTATGTCTGTGGGTTGTGTTATAATTATATCAACCTCGCTGTGTTGTACCGCCGTCTCTCATCTTACTGACAGGCGGACTTTGAAGCCTTCAAAATGTCAGGGAAATCAGTAGTTATCTTGTTAGCGAGATGTTCCTAACAGTCTATCTTTAGTCGCTCTCTTATGACTCCCGCTTGGTGATTCTTCAAGTGACACAGCCTCCGATGACTCACTGAGCAACAGACTCCAGAGATCATTAATGGTTGTTTTTTTTACAAAAATAGTTGCACAGAAATATCAGTGGCGGCCGTAACCCGTGGTTACTGAGACGACATCACCTGGTGTCATTGATCTCCTCTCCGCTTCATTCCCAAGTTCCAATTAATCCGAGGTGACAACCTGTCGTGTCGGGATGTGTCGTCTCTAAAGTCTTTTTCATTTGTAAGACAAAAAAAACAACACTTTCAATTCACTTGCAGCCACCCAACCCTGCAAAATATAAGTCAATATTTGTTCCTCGAGCGGGAGATGTGCTTGACTGGTGCCCCGGCTCATTTGAGCAATGTTGCATCGTCAGACGGATTCAGCCCTTGAACTCTGTTTGGTAATCTTTGGTAATAAGCAAGGGGAGTGAAGCAATAGAAAGTTTGCAGGGGGGAGAAGCGTGGCCATAATGAAGCTTCATCCTGCAGGGTAATAAAAGTGTGCTTCTAATGCCAAGAGGCAGCCAGGCAAGCGCCGAGACCATTACAGCTGAGCGGGCTGGCTTGCAGCTCAGTCCGGGAGGCCAAAAACAGCTCGGAGAAAGCCCCCCCGCCCCAACGCCTCAACCCCCAGCTGCTATTGACTGCAGACATAATTATCTTGAAAGGTTTCAGCCAGTATTTCCTTCTGGTGCCACAGGTGAAGATATGTTAGAAATGTCTTTTTTTTTACGAAAAATATCTATTTCTCAAAAAGAACAGGCGGTGAGTGCAATCCCCGGAGGATTTGTTTAGGACAGCAGGACCGAGAGGAGAGGCAGAGTAGGGCAGACACACCACAAAGAGACAGTGCACTCGAGCTGGAGGCAGAGGGGCTGATATTTTCTGAAGTTGCCCTTTGCAGTGTTAAATAAAAGAAAAAAACACGACAGCTTCAGAGGACAAACTTCACTCTTGAAAACTTGAAGACTGCAGTTAAAATGCACGCCCTCCCCCCTCTCCTGAGTAACTAATGGTCAATTCATTACAGCATGAGATGTAATTTCAACTGATAGTGTTTGGTCGAAAATAAATCCTTGAGGTCAGGCATTTTCAAAGCTGATGAATAACAAAACATGAAATGCGCCCCAACTTCTAATTGCTTAAACACTTTTTTTGGGTTGTTCAATAGAAAAGAGATGCAATGAAGAGTCACACTGTGATCTTCTAGCACAGAGCAACATAATTTGCACATAATGAGATGCAGGAAGTCATTTGAAATGGCACTGAGGCTTAAAGAGGAAAATTGCAGACGGCGATTTGTTAAGAAGTTGCTCTAACTCTGAATTGAAAATTTGCTTGGACTTTGACAGCACACATAGTTAGTGTAGCCTGTCTCACACTGCTGCAAAAGTGGTTGCCAGCTGAATAAAAACCTACCTCATAGTTTGAAATAGAAACTCTATATTGAAGTTGGCCGACCTGACCGACTGCATCACTTTGGCTCAAGGTTACATCATACTGAGGAGGTCACACAGAGAGGTCCTGATGTAAAGGCGTCCAATGGCCAACCAAACCTAACCAGTACTTTCACATAAAACACAACTGACATGAAAACAATTAAAGAAGAAGGTGAACCAAAAGGCAGGGGTTAATTCCTTAACACCATGTCTTTATCCCCCCCCCCCCCCCCCCCACACACACACACACACACACACACACCCTAAACCATAACAAACGGCAGCCTTCAAAAGGTGGGGTAAAAATATCTTAATCACCCCCTTCTTGTTGGCTGCTATGTTAGTGGATAGGAAGGTCACATTTGTGCTGTGACGCAATTGGTCTTCAGTTGCAGTTCTCCCTGAATTGAAACACAGCTATAGGGTAATTCTTTTTTCTAAAGATGGTTTCTTTCATTTGAGGTAGTTTGTATCACACTGATGTGTGTTGAAGTGTCCTTTTTCAGGCAAGTATGCTTTTAATTAGTTAGTTGAAGCTATATAAACAGGAAGAAACATCAGGATTGGCAGCTGAGACTGAGTTTGGTTGAGCATGTTATCTGCAGGCTTTTACGACCACTACTGTGCGAACTGAAGTACTTTAAAACATCTGCAGATGCCTGCACAATGTGTCTTTTTACAGCCTCTGGAAGGTGCTTTTGTGACCTTCTGTTCTCATGACATCCTGGAGCTTTTCATTTTCGTCACTGCACAGAAGTAGCTCTTAGTGCACATGACTATCGCAGAGCTAAACACTGTCGACTGCACTTCCACAGATGCAATATACACGGTGTGTCACAGTATTAAATGAATATAAAAACTGAATCCATGGGTGAAAAGAAATCTCGCAGTTTCTCTTATAGCAAGCAAACTTTGAACGTGCAGTGATTTATTGCTGAATGTACATTTTACATGATTCATATTTTACTCTATGTCCTTTGTGCTCTCAAGTGCCAACAGCGACTCAGTGTTTATTCCCGTGCAGCAAGAAGTTCTCTCTTGGACATTAGGAGCCACCAATTTTATACTAGACTCAAGAATACAGTAGCTATTGTTCATGCACTGATAAAAAAAGATCTTGTCTTCAATGTAAGTGTCAAAGCATCTCCTACTCTCCACATCCACAGGAAAAAGAGTTAAAGAGATTAAATTATTTTTCCGATTTCTCCACTACATGGAAAGAGACACGTAATATTTAATCTTTTATCTTTCATCAAACACTTCCTCTCTTTTGGCCATCGTACACTGGCTATGGGAGGCAAACTTCTTATTTTCTCGTTCAAAACTACTTGGATTCAATAAGCTGTGTGTGTGTTCTTTGATTCAGTGAAATGAAATAAATGAAATGAGAACATCACATTTCTTTCCAAAACATCTGTAACATCAAAGCTGGCATACAATTAGGCCTCCCTCCAAATATCATCTATTTATCTATTACTGTGCCAATGCCATTAGCTGATATTTCATGGTTTTGATTTGATTTTGCTTTTGTAGGGGAGGCATTGCAGTAAACAAGATGTCACATGGACATTTTGAATGGGTATGTTTAGTCTAGGGTCAAAGAAGGTGAGACAGATTGTCATAAGAGGACACCGTAATCTGAAGTTGTGTGTCTGCAAGTCACGATGCGCATTTTAATGGCAAAATCAACCCCATTTTTGTTACATTTGAATCCCAATTACTCCAAGATACACAAATTCAAATACGTACATAAAGAAATAGTCATACACATATTTGTTGTGGCCTTCAAAGAAAAGAGACCTTTCTCTGCACAGATTTAGAGATTAATGTACTTTTATCTTTGCAAAATAATGATTCCATCTTTAAACCCAGTTCTCTGTGAAGTGTTGTATGAAAACTTTCAACTGAATACAAGACCTCTTATTGTTTACCTTAAACCATGATCATCCTGTTACCCTCTCCTGTTTCTTTTTTTTTTATTTGCCTAAACTTTGATAACGAAACACAACTAATTTACAAGGTGTCAGATTTGAGGCAATTCAAAGTGAGAGAGTGATGATATCATTTTTTTATACAAGATTCACGATTAACTGTGGATATTTCAATGTTATATCTCACTGTTTTCCTGTGTGTTCCCCCCCCAAAAAATGTCCGGGTCCCTCACCGTGGAGACTACTTCAATTAAGTGATAGTCACTAAATATACCTGTCTCCTTGTGTACCCTGTACAACACTTACTCCACATCATATGTGATATGTGTCAATATAAACCAAATTGATACTATATATCATTTTATACAATAATATTGTCTATCTATCTATCTATCTATCTATCTATCTATCTATCTATCTATCTATCTATCTATCTATCTATCTATCTATCTATCTATCTATCTATCTATCTATCTATCTATATATCTATCTATCTATCTATCTATCTATCTATCTATCTATCTATCTATATAGACCAGTAACAGAAATATGTGACTGATCATTGTCCTCTTACTGTAATGATCTTCCTTTGGCATTAAGACTCTGAGCACTCAGACCCTGTAATCTGCTGCTGGTGTCCATTAGTGCCAGCTTCCTTTAATGTGCCAGACAATATGCATCAGCTGCCGACTCATACTGGCTCGACATTAAACAAACATTGTAAATTCAGTTTCTTGAATTAAACACCAGCCATGACTCATGAGAGGCTCATTTGATTATCCACAGTCTACACATTTAACAAAATCATTCATTTTGGACCCTGCAACAAACTGATGCTGCTTGCTTGTCTGTGGAGGTCACAGATTTCAGACGATATTATATTTATATATATATATACATATATATGTAGTCATATTATGTACATAATATGATATACTGATTGAGGGATGAGAGCTCATTATCAGCCAAACACAAAATTAGGCCTAAACAACAATACTGGGGTTACCATAGAAACTGGAATATAAATGGAATATTCTATCAACAACTCATGTAAACATAAGAATTAATATAATGTCCAATTCAGACTGGTTTAGTTTTTTATAAGTTAGAAGGAAACAGAGCTGGAAAGAGAACAGTTCCGGCAACTTCTTCTCAGGGTCATTACCTGACAACATTTTAAATTTATCTCCATACTGGGAGTGGGTGTAGGAGAGAAGAATCCAACAGCATCTTTTTTTAAAGTGATTAATAGTTCAAGTAGAGCGTTTATTTGTACTGAGTTGTTTTTGTTATCTGAGCAGATTACAGAATTAACACTATTCTCTTTAATCACATTATCACTGACATGAAATGCAGGCTTTATGTGGTACTGTTGCTTGTTGCATTTATATCTATGTTTACAGGGTCATGCAAAAATGATGTTGTTTATGTGGTTCTCTTAACAAATCCCTAAGTGTTCTTTATAGAAACTGATCCAAACAAAGCGCAGTGCTTCACCTTGTTTTTGCTCTCATTGGGGTGACCTATCTACCTGTCTGTCTGATCTGTCTGTCTGTCTGTCTGTCTGTCGGTCTGTCTGTCTGTCTGTCTGTCTGTCTGTCTGTCGGTCTGTCTGATCTGTCTGTCTGTCTGTCTGTCTGTCTGTCTGTCTGTCTGTCTGTCTGTCTGTCTGGCTGTCTGATCTGTCTGTCTGTCTGTCTCTCATATTTTAACAGGCATACATGGCTCAGCCCCATGTGTCTCACATGAGTAGTGATGTGGATTTATGGCTCCCCTGGTATGGAGCAGAACATTTAAAAGGCACAGATCAAATGAGCTTAGCACACTTTATTACCCATCTGCAAACAGATTAAGTGTCACGCAGCACATCCTTGAGTTGGTAATGTTCACAGGCATCGCATGAAAAATGAGGGCAATTAGGCATGAGATGCACACATGGGTGGGACATTAATAAACAGCACAGAGCTCTTATTCAAACGAAGGTCTACAACAATGCCAGAGTGTCCTATTGTACATTGTCTATTGTGTTCAGGAATAAATGGAATAAGGTTTTGAATGAAGCCTCAACTGGATGATGGGTGTAAGGCAATTATCTGCTCCAGTTTGAGTGATTAGGGGATGTCCAAGATGCCTCTAGGCAATACAGATACCAAATTGCGTGTTTGATAGTTTGTTGTTTCTATCAAGTAGCAGAGGTCCTGTTTCCCTTTCACAACTCTGAGTTGTCAGTTCAGTCACGATAGCTTACAGATAGTTTCCCAACGCCGTTGATAAGGATCCACAGTCTAACTTCAGTTCCAAGTCTGAAGGTCATCGAGATGCCTTTCAGCTTCAAGCAATAATTTTTCAATTCACAGTGCTGTTTTTATGTAGGACGTGTTCACCTGACCCAGTAAGGACTCTCACACTCAAAGGTGATTCATCAAAGTGAGTTTCAGCTCAGACTTACATTACTTTTTCATTCCTAACTGCAAACACAGAGCAACGGAGAGCTAAACTAATATAATAATATGGGGTCAGTTTGTTTATCTGAAGCTTTGTTTATTTTTAGGAAAGGTTTTAAGATGCATAAGGTCTGATCCCAGTGTCCCTACTTAAGCCCCTAAGCACCTTCACACGCTTTAATTAACATAACATGTGTGCTCAGCAGAAATGTAAATGTGCAATAGGGAGGCGAGCACTCAGAATGGTTTATAGAGGTGGGACGGCACTTGGTGACATCACATGTAACCTGGGCATCCCCTCGCATGAGGCCGGTAAAATTAGACTAATATTTGTTGCTGACGTTCGGAATCTTTATTCAGGTCTGAGGAAAGAGAGAATCGATGCTTGGCTGCTTTACACACCTATTGATGTCATAGTAGGACAGACCCTGTCCCGCTCAGTCCCTGTAGAACGTAGACTGCATAGAGATGGATGTCACATTTACACTTCCTCACTATCAGGAAATAGAACCAAAGTATCACTGGATACAAACACTGCTGTTTTGTGCTAATGACGTCATTTGGAGTCAAAGTCTGCCCAAAAGCAACTGAGCGATTGAGCCAAGGAATGGAGTCAGGTCACATGCCCGCCAAATCACATATCAATCAATTAGGACATTTCAGATGCTTTTTACAGCATAAAATATAATCTTCCAAGAAGAATGAGCACAAACCATTATTGGGGAAAAGTCATTTAATGTGTTGTTTGACTTTTTGAGTTTGGTCCATGTCTCATCAACTACCATGGACAAGGTTTTTATTGTCATTATTATTTTGAGCGATACTGAAGCTAGCCACCAGGGACTGATCAAGATGCTTTGGCTTCACAATTGGGGGTCATGTCACCCTGATAGTTTGTCATGTTTCATCCATTTACTACACGTGAGTTGTTTATATAATTGACTTTTAAATATTTAATAAAACATACTACAGTGTTTTCAGTTTTTTTGTATGCCTGGTCCTTGCTGTTAGGACACCTGCTGGACATGTGCAGATAGTCCAGTTAACATCCTGTCTGTCATTTCAAGACAAATATGTAGCAAATGACCTGAAACGAAACATTTTTACATTCAAGTGGCAAAGATGGATGAGGAAAACAAAACATTGGATTGCATTTGGCAAAGATATAACACATAGACAACATAGAGGTGTTTTAAAAATGCCTTAGGAGTCACAACTTGTGACAAAAATGTAACTATTTGGTGCCATAACACATTCAAACCTGAACACTCAGAAATGGTAAACATATTTAAATTCAGTGTGACTTAATGCACATTAATCCCTTTAACCTCTTAACTGCTATTCGAAATGTTACATTTTTAAATTGTCTCCAGAATCAAAATTATTTAGTGACAATTGTTTTTACAGCCATGGGGACATTGTAAGTAAGAACAATGGATAACTTATTCTGCCTTCTTTTACAGTTTTTCTCCATTGCTTTGGCTCATTTCACGAAACAGAAATGACATTCTCAAAACAACACGTGCAAACCTCCAAACCACTGGGCACTTGTTCACAACAGATTGGAATATCTCATTCCTTTAATCAAATTGTAATTGTATTAGCACATCCTTGCAATGACAAGTACAATTTCCAACAGCTTGCACAAATTTCAAATGATTTAGCACACCTTTGCAAACGGTTAGGTACAATTGCCTTCAGTTAGCCCAATTACCAATTGAATATATATTGCTGGTCAAAACTGACTGTCGCTTCTCATTGTTTACATCATCACCTGCACAATAGTTCACTCCACTGTCAAAATCGTACAGGCACATAATACCATGAAAAACATCATGGTATATACTATAATAAGGATATCTTTGCTCATCGGCTTAATTTTCAGGTGCAACTAGAACTTTAGTAATCAAGGTTGAGTTTCACACATCTGATCACCAATCACACAGTAAGTTTACAGTTCTTCTCAATTGCTTTGGCTCATTTCACGAAACAGAAATGACATTCTCAGAGCTCTAAGTGCAATTGGCAAAATAGCCCATATGGTTCAGCACAACTACATGATCACCTTCAAAAGGTCATATCTCACTATAACAAATTTTAGTTTTGATGTGCTTATTGTTTGACAGTATATTGTGCTGTACACATTTTCTGTTACTGTAACCATGATGTATGGCAATTACTGTAACAATTTCCATGGCAGTATGAGTTCAATAAACATATTTTATGTGAAACCTTGAATAAATCTTTTTTCTGTTTGATACACATAATATTCTGGAAAGAAAACATCTACTGTAACCATTCAGTGACCATTCAAGGACTGAACCAAGATTGAAATGTGCACATGAGGGATATTTCTATGGTCCACTGCCATACTGACAAAACATCTAAACATTTTGACCTGTATTGTTTAAACAATGCCAAAGGGACTTTTCATTTTGGGGGCACTGACTATTTGTATGAGAAAAGGATTTAGTTTTGACTGATGAGTTGTCTGTTTTTGGAGAGTTATGACCTTTTGCAGATGTGCTATGGAGATTTGCTGAACCATCTATGTTATTTTGAGAGATGAGCCACAGCAATCGAGAAGGAAATTTTCATTTTGGGGGCACTGACTATTTATATGAGAAAATGATTTGGTTTTGAAACTTGAGTTAACTGTTTTGGGTGAGATATGACCTTTTGAAGGTGATCTATGTAGTTGTGCTGAACCATATGGGCTATTTTGCCAATTGCACTAAGAGCTCTGAGAATGTCATTTCTCAGAGCTCTTAGAAAAAATCCTGAAAGTAAAGTGAAATAATCAAAACCATCAAAAATAAGTAAAACTGCTGCAAGAAATAATAAATGAATTACCCGATGAAAATAAAGGTACCTTGGAGATTATTCTGCAGGTTTTCCAGGTTACAGGTGCACAGGGAGAAAAAAAGAATTCTCTAGACTCAGGACAAACAGGCAGCACCTGCAGCATAATACAAACACTGACAGGGAACATTTGTACACACTTTTATTAGTGATGCTCTCGAGTACATTGCTGATGATACAATAATGTTACCACCTTATTTTATATCAAATGTAATTCAATAGATACCTTGGAAGCAGAGAAAGACATTCAACCAATTCAAACCAATTTTTATGTCTCCTGAAATATTGTGCACTTTAATAAAAAAAAAAGCATTGAAGTCAAGTATTTGCCGAAGCTCTGGAAGGAGCCTCAAGTGAAGGAAAGTACACAATCTGAGCGTAGGTTTACTCAGCATCCACTAATGCAGCAGTGAGCGCTCACCTCTATGTCAAACATCTTGTACTAGAATCCTACTTATCAACATACTTAAAAATCACTGAAGGGTTAAGTGGACGAGAAAATCCCCACCATTAAGCTGATGTAGGAGGACTGCGATGGTCATTTAATTCTGCTTAAATAACCCAGAGGGATCCAAGTGGAGCCCATCATCTCATCATGACCCCTCTCAGGCTGAAAGTGCTCTGCTGCATGTGGCGATGAAATCTCACTGGTTGTTTTACCTCTTTTGAATTGACACATGATTATAAATCCATCCAATGTGCTAACATTTTCCAGTTGACTTTTTTAAATAAAGGATAATAATGTGATTAAACAGGCTTTCTACCATTTACTGAGCTTCCTCTTTGCATGTGCAGAGATCTGACATGTGATTTGTATCAAATGTCCACATCACACACTCACACTGTTTACTTTATGCAGATGTGAGATCTAGCTTCGGCAGAATGTCACTTGATGAAAAACATCTGAAAAGCCGATTACTAGTTAAGTGGAAAATGACGATCATTACAAGCAATCAAGATGGGCTTGTTTGCATTTTGCAGATAAGTTAAGCAGCTGTAATTGCAGCACTGCGCACAGGGGCTTTTCTGCAGAGATTACATGTGATAGAAGAGGAGGATTCAAACAAGATTTAATGCTTAAACTGTCATGGGCCCAATTCCCTTTTTAGTTTCCTCTTATGTAATGTACAGAACTTATACAACTGTGTTGGTTTCTAGTGTTGAACTCTCTTTACTTGGTTTTAACAGTTAAAACTGCATTTAAAAAGCATTTCACATCAGTTATTAATGTTAACACTAGTAACACACTACTGGTCAGAGTGTATACTGGCTCCCCGGTAGATAATCTTGACAAAGAATATGACTTTACTTGATCTTCAAATAGAAACAACCTCGCTGCACAGATTGCTCAAAGGCACTTTTTAAACAGGCAGTGGATCTCTGTAGATTCTCAGAAAATGTTTCTGACATGTTTCTCCCCAAAAGCATCAAAGGTTATAATCCTCATACTTGTGACCTTATAGAGTCTCAGATACAAGTATTTACGGTGCATTCAAATCCATTTGGAGTGAGATGACCTGGTAGTATTTCAGCTGCCACAATAATTGGAGCTGTTTAAATTCCCTTAATGATGAGCAAAGGAGCTTCAATCCTTGCTAATATATCGCCTTCAGCCAAGGAAACACTGGATCATGTTTTATGAAAGGAAAGGAGACACTGCCATCTCACTATTCATTGTGGGAGCAATGTCTAGTTGGGTTGTCGATGTGGAGTATCAGGTGTTTAAATGTTCCTTCTGTATAATCTTAAAACATCTTTCATTAGGAGGTGTCATTCTCTTTTGGAATCTATCCTTGAACTTTCCATGAACTGTAAAACAACAGCACAGTTTATCACAGTAGCAAACATATCCTCTGTTGTAAAAACAAACAAACATGTAAGTGCAGTCCGATTTTCTGCACACCCTGGAACCCTTCTCTCCTTATGGCTTTCTTCTTCACTTCCTTCCTTGACCTTGTGTTGTTTTCCATGGGGGTAAAGGAATAGTGGTTAGTAAAGAAGGTTATTTGACTTTCTGACCGTAGCCTCGAGTGGACTCTGGTTGTTTTCAAACCCCACAGGTCGAAGGACAGTGTGCGTTGCTGAATAGATTAGAGGTAGAGGTCAATGTTGTGTAATTACTTTCATTGTGATCTCTTTCTAAACACTGTTACTGCATGTTCTTCGTGATGCAGGAATGAGGATCGGTGAACTTGAGTTCAGTATTAGAAGCTTAGTACAGTGTATTTCTATGTATGTTTAAATGCAATTTTAATATTTCAATACATTATATAATGTATTTAATATTTGTGTAGGTAATTTATATTCACTTAATGCAGTCATGGGGAAATACTGATAAGATGCTCATGTAGTGTTGTCACTGACATGTATTCTGTGTGAATGCTTTCAGATAACACATAGAACACTGATTTGTGGTTAGGTCCCATTTATGAGTCACAATCAAAACACATATTATTAATGCAAATAGAAACGATAGAGTTAAATGCTAATGTCCTTAAATGGAATAAAAAGCTAATGTTGTTTGTGAGCTATGTTTTCAAACAGTTTTCCTCTCAGACAGATCAGCTGGTCAACGTCCATGGCAGCTGTAGATCCATTCAACACTTTAACAGATCAGTGCATCTCTGTTTTCAAAATGAACTGCTCTGGATCTTCATGAATGTTTCCAAAGAAAAACAAATAAGATATTATATTAAATTGTCAGACACTTACAATAATTGTATCTTGTTTTGTATCAGGGAAAAAATACATGAAAACAATTAGTGTTTAATTGAGACTGTTTCTACTTTTTACATAAGGTTTTATCAAAATAACCTAAAGGTTTTGCAGATGAAAGCACAGATTTCTGTGCACTTTTGTGGAAAGCGTGTGTATTGCATTAGTGAAAGACATGATCTGTTGGACAAAGGGAAATTGAGTGCTGCAGTAGGCTGTATACTCCAATACAATGAGATACACTCCATTCAAAGCTCTCTTTCACCCCTGCCAAATGTGAATAATCATGTGGTAATTATCCAACTGTAAACTCTTCACAGTCTGCAGTTGCTTAATAAATACGTTGTCATATTCTCACAGCAGTGCCCAGTCGCTCACATGGCCCTGTTACATGGCAGGATCGAAAGCTGTGAGGGGACGATATGAAACCCTGCCCGGATCTGTGTGTTGAGAGGATTGTTCACCCTGGAGGCAGAGAAGAAAACACCTCGACTTTCATCACCAGCACAGGGTTCCCTTAGAGCGCAGCATGTGGAACAATGCTTGTGAGAAACCGGCCGAGCCTTTCCTCCTCAGTGGTGTCACAGGATTTTTTGTGTCATGCTGAAACGGAATACTTTAATGGCTGTGTTCTCTTCTTAACAGACCCAACAGGTCCCTTCCCAACATGCAGCCCTGTAAGATGCAGCAGACGGCTTGGGATCGCTGCCAGCCGCCTCCTGCAGTGACTCACAATACCCTGTTGCAATGCTGCTGAATTATTGACGAGCCAATAAAGATTATTCAGACTAAAGTCTGCGAAGTTGAAAAAAAAAAACCTACAGGAAACCTGATGTAAACTCATACTATTTTCAGACTGAGCTTCAGATGTATTTTTGTCCAAACAGCAGTCCCCGATGGAATTTAATGAGTCACCTCCGGTTCACCCCTCCTCATTCAGTATGCACCTGATCAGACAGGACATAAAATTCAGTATCGTCAGATATTAAAATAGATTTAACACTTAACTGCCCATGTGACACCTGCCATCTGATAAATATGAAATGAACACCTTCTCTTTCAGTGCAGGGTGCAACTTGGCTTCCACCAAACATGTTGCACAGATACCTCCCTGACAGGAATATGCTATATATGCAAAAATAAAGGATTAAAAAGCCATTAAGAAATGCTAAAAAATGTCAAGACATCATTAAAAAATAAACATGGTTGTTGCTTAGTTACAGTGAGCGAGCTGAACATCTAAATAGTCAAGCAACCAAATGGCTACTGTTGAGCCGATGTCCCGAGAGTACCTTTGTTAGTAGAAAAGTATTATTGACTCTGATGGAAAGCAATTGAAACTGTGATTGGGAACATTCCGTTTTTTACTTATCTTGCTAAAATAAAATAACAGAATAAATTCATGTGTAAAGTTCCACTCCCATTCACATACTACTGAGAGAAACTCTCTTGCTTCTGATCTCAACAAATTTCTATGGAACCATGTCTTTGACCTTGTTTCCCAAGAACTGTGTTCTGGTTCTACTTTGCCCTTCTGTTTATGGATGTGATCGTGTCACAATTAATATTTGTACCATAGGCAAACTGTATCTCAATCTCGATTCAAGGGCAACATCCCTCAGAGGCTGCATTTGTGTCACAGTGGGGCGACGACAGTATCCTATCTCCAAGGCTCCTCCAAATGCGCAACCAATCTGTTAAACAGATCACTCTTTCTTTACAACATATCAACACCGGCGGCTCATATCACTGTAAACTATCTTGACATATCTGTCTGTGTGCTCTATGTGGCTCCGCCTTTTCAAGCAGACAAATTTGAATCTTTCAGTTTTTTAATTGCTGTGTATGTCGCGTGATAAAAAATGTGTTTTAACAGCTATTGTAATTCATGCAATATGTGCATACGATACATGCATCTTGATGTGGCTTTAGAAGGGCGTTCAAAATGAACCCTTTGGCATTATATAACTCTTCAAATAAAGTAAAACAGCTAATGACTTATATTATGTTGACACTGTAGAATATATGCATTATTTTTAAGTGAAAGATAATCAAATATTGCTGTTAAAAAGTCAAAATAAAAGATAAATAATCAGATTCATAATAAGAAGGAAACAAAACCTGTAATTTGGACTTAACAAATGTAAAAAAATAAACATAAAAAAAAACACTAAATATCAGCTTCAATTTAAGTTGTCTTGTCCGCCAGTCATCGCTGTGACACTTTGTCCAGTTTAACTCATTTTCTCCAAAGCAGCAGGTTTTGCATCTTAAGTCACACTGTGGAAGTGTCAAGGCAAAGCATGCATATTTAATCTTAATGTGCCATATGCTGGAGGAACACGGCTAACATCATGCTAATTGTCATGCAGCTCTGCAGCAATACAGGCTGTTTCCATGGACATAACAGCCTGAGGACTTTGGTCTCTCTTAGTGGAAGAACGAATCGAGCATAGATAGAAACATTTATATTTGTCTCCCTGACTATGTTAGTGTATAAATATGAGAGGAGTACTTTTTATTAGAAGTCTGAATTATAAAATATATCTTTCACATACGAATAACAGAGAGAAAAATATGTTTTGCAAAATAAACAACAGAATATTAATTGAAGATGACTCTCTTTTGTAGGCTGATAATGAGGTCAGGTTGCTTTTGATCAGTGGCAGCACAGACGAACCAGACAGTTGCTGTGACAATACGCAGATAAAAAAAGAACAGCCTCCACTCATTTGTACAGCACCTGACAGTGTTTTTGTTAAGTTATGCCCTGCTCACATGCCGCAGAACCTGTCAGCACAGGCAAACACAACCTCTTCTAATGAGCGGGCCGCGGGGAGACAGGAGGGAGAGGCTTCTTGCAGAGTGGATTAGTGAATGCTGTGGTTCGGCTGTCTCCTGAGGGTGCTCGCATCCACACTGCCGGAGTCACAGCGACTTCCTTGTCAAGGTCAAGCAAATGAGTCAGGTGGGATGGCTCAATGCGGGGAGAAGGTGCAACTGTCCTCCATCCGTCACGGCGAGAAACAGCTTGACTATGATGACACAATGCCGCCGTGTCACAGCCAGAAGGACAGCGGATTTATTTAGCTTCTTTCCTGTAAGACATCTCATATTGTTTGCACGCGCCTCGCCCAGGAGCCACAGTTTCAGACAGGGATGCTCGGGTAAGGAAACCAGACAAGTGACAGAATAGTGAGGACAGTCAGTGCATGCAATGTCAAAGCTGGCTACAGCACAGGCAGTGGCATGGACACAGTGTTAGTTTAAAGTATCAGTTTGTCCCTTTTTTCTTTCAAGCTGATTTCCTAAAACTGGCTATTCAAAGTGTCATGAATGAATATGGCCGTGGCCATGGCATATATATATATATATATTTGTTTTATCAAGCCTTTCTAACAGCATGTCATTGGGCAACGTGCCTCACAAGCTGTTTGCAGGCAATTAAGAATATAACAGCTAATACTTTCTTGTTGCTCCCAGTACAGCTATATCAGCAGTGGTGTCTGGGGGAAATAAGATGCTTACTGTGTGAAAAATAGTGCGTCCCAATAGGCAAGATTCCATAACCACCACAGTAGTCAGAGAGATAAGCCAGCACTGTTCTAATTAGTCCAACAGAGGAGCTTTTAAAGGCTGCATCTATGCCAGCAGATGAATACATTTATATGAATGTACAATAGAGAAAAGTGTAATAATATCATTGTGATCAGCCCTGTGCTGAAGCACTCTTCTATAGGAGCTCTACCGTAAGTCTTTCTCTGATAAGACGATACCCTCTATTCAATTTGCTGATTAAAGTCATATCATGCGGCGCTCCTGACAGCCAAGCACCTGCGAAAAGATGAAAGTGTTCAGACTAAGAATCAGTTTAAAACAGCTTTTGCTGCACACACCAAAGATAGATGGTATGCACATGCATCAAAATAAAAAAGATGGCATATCCATACTGAAAATGTTTTCATTTAAAAATGTAGCTGCTCTTTTCCCATGTGATGAAGCTCAGGCGCCTTGAATGATTTACTCTCTGCATAGTGCTGGATGCTCTCAGGCTTCCCGGAGAAGAAGAGGCTGCTCCATCACTGCCTCCATCACTCTAACAGCCCAGTGGAAGGCCAACGTCAACGCACAGGAGTCGTCATCCATGTTGCAAGGTCTCAGTCCAAAGAGAATATAGATGTATGTTTGTAATGTAAATCAGAAACACAAACATATATGATGGCAGAGAGTGCTTTTAAGATAAGATATAATCTTATGGAGATTTAGATTACACTTTTTTTTTCTCAGTTTCATATTTGGGGATTTCCATAATTTAATGAATGCTAATTATATACGGTATACAGTATACGTAATGTATTCTGCTCCTTAATTTAGCACGGGGACTTTAATATGTGGTGTACCTTAGATGTATGTTATGTGAGTCTTATTTTTCATCAGGGATTTGGATAATAAACGCAGAGTTGCACTGACGAAACTGTCAACGTTCTCTTGCTTTAGTCCTAGAGTACTTTATAGTTGATGCGTGGAAGAAAACCCTGCCTTACATTAGTCTTAGCAACCACTCAAAGTGCTTTTACACTACAGGTCACTTCCATATACAGCACTTCTCTATCAAACATCGATCAGACCCTGGCCTTTGAGAGCGTGATGGAATCCTAAATTGGCCTTTTGCCTAAGAACACTTGGAGACGAAGAGTGGCCAGATTCAGAATCACCATTTTATTTTATTTTCATCATAAATTATTTCTCGGCTTGTTTGATAATTAAGTTAATTATCTACATGAATTTTTTGATTGAAGCTAGGGTTTGTTATCCTGGAAAAAGCTAACTTCTAAATCCGGGCTATCATATCTGATTCAGCAGTGTTGTGAGTGACAGACATATCCTTTAGGAAGCTCAAGAGGCATCTGTTTAGGTTTTCTTCATTTTATATCAATGTATTTCTTTGAATAAACCATTAATGTAAACCCTGGAGTTGTAAGAAAACTAAACATTTGTTTGTTTTGATACAACAGCAGACAATCTGCTGCTATTCTAGCTGCTAGATAAATAAATGACAACCTAAGGGGTAACCATGGCGTCTCTTAAGCAGTTTCTTCATAACCTACCATTATCTAACAAAGTAGCCAGCCAAAAAGTATGCTGGCAGATCAAATCTAAAATATGATTGAAATTGTGATTTCTTAATGCATCACAATGCAAGATTTGCTCTTAACTTAACTCGGGCTTCACCTACAGTCGGGATGCAAATTTCTCTTTCAAAAATACAAGTTTGGGTCTGACTACCCTAATCCTTATGTGTAAATCGAAATGTTTCACTGACATGCCTTCTTAACCTCTGTCACAAAGGTTTACCCTGCGTGTGATGATACACTGGTGGTAAAGGAGCATGAGGAACAGCAAAACGAAGGAGAAAGCATAACTGCTTCCCCAACTTCTGTAGTTTGAGTTTAAGTTGAGTCAGCAACATTTTGTAATGTCTTAAAAACGTGTCCTCAACCCAATTATGCTTACAGAGCTTCAGGGATCTGGCAGTAAATGTTTGCAAATTTGCTGTACTAAACTCAGAGTGGGACAGTAGCATACAAGCTAAACCAGCAAGCAAGTAGCCAACACAGTTATCAATGTCTAAGCATGAACAGCAGAAGACATAGCACACAAGCTTGTAGCAAAAACATTAGCTTTTGAAATACGCTCCATTTCTCACTCAGTCACTTTCCTTTCCCTTTCATTATTTCCTCTGACCACGTCCTTTTTGGTTTATTTGTGTTTCTGCAGTGATATCCACACTGAAAATGGTAAGCTAGTTTTCTCTTATAACTAGCTGCTAGCTCCGGTTGTTGCACTGCACAATGGATTGTGCAGCTTAAGGTATCCAGGGATGCTGTGGCAATGGAATGTGCTCTTCTCCCTATTTTTTTTTATATTATGAAGCTTATTTTAAGTTGTAAAACTACCTAGTGTTGCTCTCAGAACATACAGCTTGGAGCTTCTGAAAATTGAAGTAATTTCCTCTGCACCATGAAGTTAACCAAGCTACCACGAAGTGAAAATGATGCAGGGCAACAGGATCATGATGCAGCCTCATCCAGTGAACATCAGGGTCATGCATCAGTGAAAACATGTAACGCAGATTTCTCTCTTTTCGAATGAAATCAGGTTAGGGTAAAAAGACAACACAAATACTCCAAAGGGAGCCTTTCATATTTCTGGGAGCTTGGCATATATGATCTACGGTTGAATTATAACAGACTGAAAACAGCAGTGACAGCAAGCAGTGCGGCGACAATGCTGCTATCCATAAACGTAATGATAACTCCACAGCACTAGGATTGCAAATTAGTCCACATAAATAAAAGATTGAAAAACTGTGCAGAGCATTTTAAGAAGTGATGAATGAAAACAGAGTCAAAAATACATTAAAATTTTAAGCAGAGCCATTATAAGTGAGTTTTAGTGAAACCTGTTGTTCATGGACTAAATTCATTACCGACTTTAACTCTGCCTCACCGCTTCTGGAGGCTGATAGATAGGATTGTTGCTCACTGCTCTTTTCTCCTGCCCACACCCAGCGGACAGGGTGATGGATGATTGGCTGAGGACAGCTGCTGCTCTGTTTCTCCGGGCAAGTGGGCCGTAGCAGTGAGTGAAAAACTGAACAGAATGCCCCCCAGAAAAAAGAAACATTTCTTTCTCTTACCATTGCATAAAACAAACCCACAGATCTGTGAGTTTCATAAAGCTTCCTCTTCATGTGCTAATATTTCAGACACATTAGGTGATGAGTGAGATGAGGCTGCTACCTCAGACTGCATGCTTCATAAAGTCTCCCATTCAGAAATGTTCCCAAGTCGTGTAGGAGTTGGCAAAATACTGCTCATGTTATAAATTCACTGGACCCTTTGGAAAATATGGGCATTCGTGATCACACTAGCCTATAGGTTTTCCTTCATGATAAAATAAACTACCATACATACATTGATGTAAGATGAATTTTGATACTATTTGCGTTGGTCAGTTGTTGTTCCAATATTTTAATAGGGGGGGTTCAATGTGTGGTGCAGAGTATTCACAACTCTGGGCTTAAATGCACAACTCAAAGGCTCATCTTTAGTATAGAGTTCTTCACGGGTCCAAATATTTTAATATAAAACAGGGAAAAGGTACAAAAAACAAGTTAAACACAAAGTAAAACAATGTAGTCCCACTGAGAAGCACTCACAACACAAAGGAATGAGATAAATTGGGGCTAAGGGGAAAACCACCAATGGGAAGAAAATATTATGTATGCATGTATGTTCAGCTAGCATCAATAAGTAGCTTGCAGGACTCATAGTTCAGAGGACTACAGTGACAGTGCGTTACTGTCCAGACGAGCAATTACAGTCACAGCGAGAGTGAATTGTCCTGCTGTGTTATTATGCAGTGACGTCAAGTCCTCATCACAAATGGACAAGGAGCAAATAAACAGCAGATGCCCATACGAGAGGTCAGTGAAGGCTGGATCTGGAGACACACGGACACAACCAGAAGGATCTAGTTGACTTGCTGGCCGGAGAGTTATGTGCGTATGGATGATCCAATGCACAATATTCCACCAGGACTTTGCCAAGTAAATCCTACATGCATCCCAAAGCAAGGGCCATTCTACCTTTCTAAAGCATGCGCTCGCAAAGTATGAAAAACAATTGCCAAATGCAGCCTCCCTGCTGTCTCCATACACTTAGTTCTCATTAACATTGAATCCCTTTACTGCACAGGTGACAGTTCATTTGTAAATCTCATGCATACTGCAGTGTGCACTTGGTTTAATCTACCATGTATTCACACTCCCCTGAGGTTTCACAGTTGAGATTATAACAGCAGGCTCTTTGCTGGGTGTGGCTGGCTGCATCCTGCACACAATGGGAACAACACCGCCTCATCACCACATGCAGGAGCAATCCCCTTACCTCAGAGCACACAACTGCATCATCAGCTGTTTCACCTATAATCAAAACAATGAACCATATACCAGTGACAAAGAAACAAAGGTAATATTGCAGGAGAGAGCATAAATACTTGCACTGCTTGCAGTGTCAGTGATCCCAAAAGGCTCTGAAGACTCAGAGCCGTGACTTTAAAGGCTAGATTCGATGTTGAGCTGCTCTGGGCCGAGCTGAAAATATAGAATGGTTTCATTTGGGTCAGGTCATTCTTGCAGTTTGAGCCCTAGAGTACGTTAGCGAGGGCTGAAATAACGCTCTTAGACAGGGCAAGGAGCTGAGTTGAGTGCCATTGTTGCCCTACAGTGCTTTTATCAGGCCCTGTGGATCCTTTGGGTTTATTAAGCAGTTTTGGGGTTTGTGTCAGCAGCCTCTCCGAAACCTGCTATGACATGGGGAAAATGCCCTTGACTGGGAAAAAAAAAGGCAAGCGCTACAGGTAATGCCAGTGGGGAAGCCTCAAAGGCACTTTCTCTAAAAGCCATTTCCTGAGTGAAAAGGTAGCAAACTGAGGGTAGAGGATGAAGAGGGAAAGCAGAGCTCATTCACAGTATGTGACTTCCATGTCAAAATTATATACATATATATGGTATTTTATAATTGTAACGATTAGTCAAACTTTTTGTAAAAATAAAACTTAAATAATGTGAAATAGCTCAAGTAGCTGATACAACTTATATTTCTACTTCCAGTGATCTTACACAAATCTTTAATGGTGGATATTCTGCTTTGGAACAAATTCTTGATATTTTAAAATCCCAGACTGTTGCTTCTGAGGGCCTGTCTGTGCCAGTGATCAGAGAGAGTGTGATTTAAGGTGATGATATGCAGAGGTGCCATCCTTGTCGGGCGGTATGAAAGTACTCCCTTCGGCAGGGAGTGTACGTGCTAGCTGCCTCCAACTTAGAATTCACCAGAGATAGACAAGGTCCATTGGCACTTGCGCCAGAACCTCACAGCTTCAGGTATTTATATTTGTTCAATAGTTGATGTACGGTAAGATCCAATGAAAGTTTTCTTGAACTTTGAAGGCCGAAACTGAATAGGATTTGTTAGAGTTCATTATTTTTGTTGCTGTATAAGAAGTTTTCGTTTTCACAGGAAAGGAGGATGGTAAATAGTAATAATGTGCTCATTCATTCTATACATTCTCCATTAAAAGATACCAATCTGCTTGTAGTGTATTTAAATCAGATACTGAATTCCTGTTTCTTTCCTGAAAATGGCTGGTGGATCAATAAATACAAGGCTTTGTCGTTCTTCCACTGACAACTGTCTGATATGTTGCCAGTATCAGAACTTTGAATGTTATCGATGAGCAATGTTAAAACCCTAAAAGTATACAGATGAAAAAACAAACTTGGAAAGGTTTGTTTTTGTTTCGCTTTTAGGAGAGAATATACAAATAGCACTGCAGACTGCATGATTGCATGTTTGCATGTTTTCAAGCATTATCATTCATGTAGCGAGAAGCAGTGAAATGCACCAGTCCCTCAATTCAATGCAAGACTAACTCAATTCTCTTTTTTGGATTTAAGTATAAAAGAGGATCTCACTTAATAACTAACTGCTCAGTTTGATGTTACACACCAGAAAGAACCAGGTTCCAAACCAAGGTGGCAGAAAAAATGTCAAATTTGAATTAATCACAAAGTCGCAAAAGCACAAAGGCTAAAATGATTTAAGTAGCAAAGCTTTAGGACAAGATACTGAACCTTCTTCAGAGGTTCTCATTGGCAACTCTCCTATCACATGAATATAAATGTAGATATACAGTTCATAGTCCTTATCTCATCCTGTTTTTACTTCCATAAAATGTGGGATTTGGAAGCAGGTGGCCTGGACACTTTGGAGGGTTGTAAGGTCATAGATAAGTAGAGTAGTCTTAGTTCACTGTGTCTTATCTAACGGTGCCTCTTACATGTGACGAATTAGCTTCTGGGGGCAACAGCCAGTATTTTGGGGCTACCAGTATAGAAAGTGGATACCCAGGCCAAGACTCTGTTTTCTTTTTGTTCATTGTTTACAGTCCGACGGGAGTCTCTTATCAAACGAGTCGATACGTTTCTCAACACCAATCCCAAACAGCAATGCTTATTGTGAGGGTTTTAGGCTAATCTCTATAAACAGCTGTCTGAAAATGAATGCAGATAAATTAAACCGGAGATAACCAATGCATTTTGGTCAATGTGTTCTGTCTCCTCTGCTCTCCACACAGACTGTTTACCTGCCGGCAACAAAAGCCTGCTCAAACGTGATTGGTCAAACAAGAAGCAGCCTGAAAATCTTGTGTCCCTCGTGTACAGCTTCTGAAAATTCACATGGAGAATCTCTTTATAGAGATTAGTAAAATAGTAGCATGTGTCACATTTCTGTGCAGAATTTGTTCCATATTTACATTTTTCTGGAGCATCAAAAAATAATAGATGTAGCCACCATCGAAAGCACCTGGCTGGATATAGGGATGTCCCAGTTAGATTTGTGAGACAACCTGAAATCAATATTTAATGTTCATTTTCACCCTGTCTACTCCTAAACTATATAGCAAATTGGTTGCTGGGTGCCAGACACAACCCAGCAGATGCTGGAGTCAAATATATGACTGTCGGACAAGTAAAGTCGCAACTCATCACTTTGCACTTCTCTGGAAGAGACAGGTCATCCTGTGGTCCTGACACAAACATGAATCCTCCTAACCCAAATACAGCCATCCCAGGGCACATCACCTAGTCAGCAGGCAGGTGCTCTCCAACAGAAGCTCAGAGCCACTGAGGCCGTTTGTTTCCCTCCCCGACAAAAAGAGGTTCCAGAAAAATATCTGCAGCTAAAAGGAAACAGGGCTGTTCAACTACAAAACAACACTTTAGAGAAAACACACTTTATGACACACAGTAAAGTCAGTTCACTTTGCCTTTACACAGTCTTTATCTTTAAACATTACTTCGAACCATGTGATTAAACAAATGATAATACAAGGGCAGAGGATGTCAGGGCTTGTTAAAGCCCTATGAGACAAATTATGATTTTCGATTGATTGATAGTGATAAGTATATACTGGTCAGGTCCAATCAGGATGTACACAACACACAGGAAGCTATTACATCAACCCACCCAGCATTACTGAGACTTTACCATTGAGAACAATTTGACATGGAATGTTCCACTTTACAATAGAGGTGGTCAAATTATGATTTTTTTGGTATGCCAGCTGAAATCTGATTGGCCTCTTAAATGCCCCTTTCAAAATATATGCATGGTGTGTGGCTTGGCCCAAAGCTATAAACCAAACAGTGAAGACAGAATGGCTTAAATGTGTCCCTTACTGAATCAGGGATCTTTCACAGATGCTGGACATATATTCGGCCTCTCTGTGTAAATTGTGGCCCCTTCATGGCATCAGACCTAGCAAACCCGTAGATCCTCCCCTGCTCTCTGCGTTCCATGTGGGGCCTTTTGCCACTGAAACAGAGGCTGTGTTAATTAGTCTCTGTGAGCCCTGCCTTTTGTAATCAAATATATTTGCTCTGTGTGTACACATAGGAAACCTGAAGACTAATTAGAGTGCATTTATTGAGCAGATGGAGACGTCACTGTACGGATGTCTGACAGAGACAATGTTGTGTAGGCAGGTTCAGCTAATAGCTTAAGAAGTTGAACCCTCCTGGATTGGTGTGTACGTTAACATGGGGCCAGGTGTACAAACATTCACAAAGAGCGTTCATTACATGAGCAGTAAAACAAACAAACATATTTGCAAGGCTGTTTATATTGAAACCAAGCGATGCACCTGATGACTTTCCTTAGTATATGTTCTGTTCGTCCTCAGCAGACACCCAAGTTGGCGGCTCAGTTGGAGACCAGCTATCACCGTGCTCTTTGTCAAAGCACAAGGACTACAGCTCCACTCAAGTAGGAATGACCCAAATGTGGAAAACCAGGCATGAGTCGTATTGGTGTGAACCTCGAGGCACCTCTTGATTCGAAACCATTTAGAGGGATACCATTTAGTAATAAAATGATTTTCGATGCATCAAAGAATTTAATTTCTATACATGATTTTTCATCATTCATTTTAGACCTGTGTGCTGCATCTTTAACCTTTTTTGTATCAGACCTCCTACATCCCCCTCATCTTTTTTCTAATCTCTCACAGTAAGAACTGATCTTTATAAAAACCTTCTGAATTCATATTTATTTTCCTGGATAAACTGCGTTGTGTGATAATCAGCAGGAAGCACTTCTTTCCTGTCTGCAGCCTGTGTGTATGTGTGTGTCTGCCCGTCTCTGTCGCTCATAAAGACGTTTAACCACATGTATTTGGTTATTAATCGATGGTGTCAGGTTATGAATCCGGATTGTTCCGGTCTTTAACCCTGATGTCCTGCCTGAGCAGGACATCAGGGGTTAAATGTTAAAGGGGTTCCATTGTAGCCTACGCATGGCAGGTACCCAATGCAGAGCTCTAAACCCTTGGTAGTTACATTTCCCCAAAAATGTAACTAAACGGTCGAGGCAACACAGACCTATGATTGATCCGCTTGGCACCATTGCATCTCCAGCAGACTCACTGCCATTTTTGAATTGAGTTGAAGGAACGAACAACGAATGCTTTTCAATTTCTATTAGCTCCAACTCCATCACGATCTGCAAGTAACACCCACCATTGTTCTGAGGTATACAGAGACGCCAGAGAATTTTTAAATTTCACAACATTGCATAAAAAAATATGCGTAGCCGGGAACATGATGGATTATGTTCTGTCTGCACATCAATGCAGATTTGTTCACGTCTGAGTCGCGATGCATCGGAAAAAAGGTTAATTTGCATCATCTACATTCCTACCATGTGACCTCAGACGCCTCCACAAAGAGAAGAAGCTCCAGCCATCGCATTTTCAAAGTGAGGTTGATATATGTCTTTAATAATTCAGTATGGCCTTCAAAAGAATGATATGAAAATTTAAATGCTCCTCGATAACAAAAATATTTCCCCCACTCCTGGTCTATGCTTTACCCATACACGTCTATATGTTAGGACCTTATGATTTCTCTCCACACCCTGATTCTGGAGTGCTCAGCCGGGGGATGGGCTGCCCACACAGCGCCTTGCCTGTCAATAGATCAGGGCCTGACTCCAGCTTAGTGCACCCTCGCTAGAAACCTCAAATGAGGTGCAGCGCAAATGCATTCATCTTCATCAGAAGAGCACGGGATAAAGTATCAGGGAGTTATTGTGCTGCAGAGATGGTTTCGGGAAAAGCACTGGAACCATGTTTTATTTTTGCCTCTATTTGTTGCCTCGCGTGTGCCACCACTATCTCATCGTGCCTCTGCTGGGATATCTAATTATGAGGTGTCAGATCAGTCTTTGAGTTCACAATTGCATCTTTCATAACTGTATGAAAAACGTCATGCTCAAAAAGGTTCAGGTCTGCTTTTTGATGAATCACCGCCCTACCAGACACTCCAGTGACTGGGGTGAAAACACAGAGCGCCTTTGAGGCTCCGACTTGCGATGAAAAGGGAGACGGTTTGTGTGCAGTGTTCCAGTCGATACCGGAGACCAAAACAACCCACTGAGATGGAGAATCCTGGATTTGTTCTGGCCAGAGTAATTCATTAAACTGTTGCTCGTGCCTGTTTATCATAATCAATCAAAGGGCAGCTGGGCCAGAAGAGCAATTTAGAGCACTGCAGAGTTATGCAGTGGCTGAGTCTGTAATAAGTTTGAGGAAGATTATATAAGGCATTATTGGACCTCGGAGTACAATTGGTGTCAGAATCTAATGAATCATTCATTAAGCTGCTTGATATCCCGCCTATTGGCTACAAATCTGTCCACAGGTTAACGCAGAGAACACAGTAAAAAATGAAAGTGAATTAAATGTGAACATACAAATACTTTTAAAGCAACAGAGACGGAGTGGACCAGGTGGTGAGACCATATGTAGGTTTAAGGCAGATTTTTTCAGCAGGGAAAACAAGGTTTTGTTTATTTTAAACAGCACAGAACTTTTCTGTCGCAAGTTTTCGGTCCAGCTCAGACAAAACAGACGTACTTTTATCATGAAGGGAAAAATATTCTGCAGACCCTATATAATTGGCAACTGCTTGCTCTGGGCAGACTTTGGAACCCAACAGTATTGATTGTGAGTAACACCAGATGCCAGGGTTGGATGAGCAATGAGCAGTGAGAGGGATAGAACTGATGAGTGTGCCACAAGGGGGTTGTTTGTCTTTTGGCCAGGGAAATGTGTCAAGACTCGCAACCTTCAAAATCCATCAGGATCCAGCTGTCAAACACACTACATGTTCATTAATGTGCACGAGGCATGTCCAGGAAAATCCCCCCGTATCCACTTTAAGAGTTTGCCTCTCGAGCAATGGCGTCAAAACCTAGAAATCAACATCTCATCGATCGATCACCTATAATAACTAATCACCTCTCACTAATTTCCTCCCATGTTGATAACAGGATGCAATGTATTTCTTTAATGAACAGCATTGAGATGATGCATTCTGTGGGAATACAGGAAGGATTTGTGAGATATTTGTTTGAAAGCATTATTTTGTAAATGATGCGGAATAAAGCGATATAGCCGACAGATGATTCACCGTAACCGATGCCAAATGAGCAGCTCTGATCATTTTCAGTGTTTTTTCCCTCATCAGGTTTGCTGATACCACACGCGGTGAATGAACGGCCCACAGTCCCAGCAGACACACGCTGCAGCTGCTGTGCTGCTGCCTCTTAGATCTTCAGGACTTGGGCTATGTTTTGCCCCACTTACATGCAGCAGCTTTGTGAATTAACAAGGCTGCACAATAAAGCCTGCTTGTGCTGCAGTGGTTACCAAAGCCTTCCTGTGGGTCTGCATTAGTGTTCTTGGACTTGTACCCAGAGTCCCTGCAGCCAGAGGAAGCTGACAAGAGAAAAAGAGAAAAAAAAGAAGAAGCTCTTTGCTGCCTAACACCAGCAGAGGGGGGTGTGCTCAAGTCAGGATGAGCCGGCTGAAGCATGCTATTGTTTCTGAGCGGCCACACCCTGAGAAAAAAAAAAAAAATTCACTGACAAAGCTGAGTTGTTATCTTGTATTTGTTTGACGATACAATGATACAGCCTGGCACACTTCAAGGATCTGTTAATCAAAGCCCTCATTCAGGATTTAACATATACAACTCTAAAGAAGACATGTATCCTTCACGGGTGTATGGAACACAAAATAATACAAAACAGTTCATAAAAAGACACAATACATCACCTAGGAGTAAAGGTTCATACAATCACAAAATACTGCATAGTAACAGGAGCCATCACATAAATAAAATGGATAGATACATAGATCAAGATAAAATACTGTACTTCTTTTAAATATAATAGAATAAACCAACGGCACTCAGATATTGAAAAGATTTGACAGACTCAAATAGCTGATATTTATATCCAGTTAATAGAGTTGAGCACACCCAGCAGCTTGAGATGTGAGTTACTTACTCATCATTTCTGCCTTGTACTTTTCAAAGTGTTCTGAAAATAGGTTTTTAATTGTTCTGGCTGTTACTCAGGAAACAAACCTGAAAAACAAACAGTAGATCCAAGTCAACCGCGTCCCTCCTGTGGGGTGCTAATATTTAGAGCTTTTTGTTTTTTTAAATGGGGGGGAAACAGGCAAAGAAAAAAAACTGGTTAAAGAAAGCCTTTCTGTGTAGCTTTGTGAAATAGTCTGAGATGAATTATGCACATCCACTGGATTTTGATATCCATCCCAGAGGGCCTTTTTTTCTCCTTTCATTAAAACTCTATTTTCTCCAACTATGCATCCTTTTTTAGAGAAAATGACAGGGGTAAAATCCTTTAATTCAAATCAGTGCAAGATTCAATTTGTAGTTTAATGTGTGTGCCTTTTTCTGCGGCCTATGCTTGGTCACTGGCTGAAGGCTGTAATGTTTTACATTAATGCTTAATTTGATAAGGCCGACCTGTTGTAGCGGCAGTTCCATGCTATCACAATGAAACAGAATGAGAGCACCTGAAATCAATACAAGCACAATCGCACTGAAATCAGTTGTGCAGTGTGCACGTGTGGAGCAGTTGTCGGCGGTATCAAACGTTAGGCAGGGAGGCTCTCACCTGTGGGCTGTAGCTCTCTCTGTCTGCTGCTGGAAAAGAAGAAGTGGCAAGGCCGAACAAAATGCAATGTGACTTAAGGGACTGAACATTTTGTAAGCGGTATAACATTTTTTAGCTAGGTTTATATATTTCCAATCATCAAACATTCACTCATACATTTGTGGACTTGGTGTTTTTAAGCCCTTCATGTCTCTTTAGTCCAACTTTAGACCAGAACTTCCAAATGAGCCAACTAAGCAGCCTTTTAGGGTCCCAATGCCACCACCCCCCCAAAAAATAAACATCCACTATTTGCTGATTTCTTTGCTGACAGTCTTGCATGATAGCATGATGAGCATGATGAGCAGGGGTCCTCGCACTTGTTTGATCAAAAACTGTCAACAGTGGCACACGGACTTGATGCAGGCTGTGAAAAAAACAAAAGAAAAGATCGTGTGCAACACAGGAAGAACTTATATAGAGACAAAATATTTGTTTTATACTAACAACAAAAAGTGGGAAATAATTACATTGTTTTAAGAATGCAATGTGTGCTTTAATCATAATAATTAATATAATCATTTGCAGTAATAGGCGTAAAATTACCCTATATAAAATAACTACTTCTCTATGAATATTTCACTGTCTATCACAGCAAGGCAGGGCCCCCCAAATCTGATCATGCTGTAGGGCCAGCAGATGTACAGCCCTGCCCAACTCTAATCATAACCGAACCCCCGTTAAGCACGTTGACCTTATTTGACTTCATGGTAAATTGCTGTATCTAGCAGTAGACTGGAAGTAGGGCTGATGAGGGCTTTGCAGAAACCCCTACTGATGAGAAGCTGTAACTACAAGGTTAGAACATTTTATGAAAATGCAATTGTTGTTCTTGTTTTTTATACAAATTTCATTTCATTTTAAAATCAGAGCATATGTGCAGCCTATCTGACCTTAGGATGAAGAATAGCTACTGACCGTCCACATCAGCTGCTGTGCTGCCTTCACATACAGCAGGTGTTCAGGTTTACAGTCTGTTGTAAAATCCTCTAAAACTAGTATAAATTGTTGTTGGCCATTTAAATGAAAACTAAAACAAGGAATGTTGCCCTGAAGCACTGTGTTTAAAGCCCTGCCACTATATCAACTTTCTATCAGCACCCCCTACTCTAACTGACTTCCAGCATCTATATGTCCACAGACATCCCAACATGCACCGTGGCAGTGCTTTCTAAATCACAATTCATGTATCCAACAAAAACAATAAGTACTTTATAATTGATGACTTAATTGGCTGGATATATGTCTGTGTGTGTCATGTGTGATGGAGGGGGGTGCATGTAGTTTAAACTCTGTGCCGGATCAGACGCATATTGCAGAGCGCATTGAATAGTGATGCGCTTCACAGGCAAAAATAAACTCCCCGGGTTGCGTGGAGGGAAAGACACGGAGCTCATCCATACTAGAAGAGTCTTTAATGAACTCCGACCGTCAGAGACACTCCTCCTCCTCCTGCTTCGCGCCCGTAGCCAGTGGATGCGCGGGATGAGCTCCACAGCTCCGTCCCTCTCAGCAGCATCAGCAGCAGCAGCAGCAGAAGCGGCTCCGCCTTGGAGACAAAGGGAAGCGCCGCGAATCAAAGTGTGCGGGAGAAGCCAGTTTTTTCCCCCAAGACAACCCCCCAGTGCAGCCGTGCTCGCCCGGAGGAGGCAGACAGACGCGCGCCCTGTCCCTGGAGACTCCTCTGGACTGCGCAAAGATGTGAGAGTAAAAGCGCGAGCGGCATCGTGATTGGCCACCCTCTCTCTCTCTCTCTGTCTCTCTCTCTCTGAAAGCACCGGGCAACCGAGTTATGCTTCCTCCAGCCACAGCATCATCCTCTGCGAGGCGGCATCAAACTTGAAGGAGCTGCGTTCGCAGTGTGCACGGTGGAGGCGTTCACCGCGGCGACCGTAAACTTGCATCATTCATCCTCTCCTCCCTCCTCCTCTTCCTCAAAGAGGCGGCGGTGCTGTCACACAGGGACTTGGCTGATCAACTAGTGAAGAGGAGGAAGACGCTCTCACTTCTCGCCCCTGCTCCTCAGCTCCATGGTATAGGAGAGCTCCACCTACAAGGTAAGTCCAGAGCTGGATGCAAGGCACACGCAAAGTGCTGAGAAGCTGGTTTCCCACTCAGGGCTTTGAGGTTTTGTTGGCTGTTACATCCTCAGAAGCTTCTAGCGTCTGTTGTGTTGCTGGTCTCAATGTTTCTTAGGTGAGCGTGTAGCTGCACAAAGTACAAAGTGACAGCTGGATTAACTCACATGTAGGAAAGTATCGACCCACAGATCGCCTGTTGATTCCACTGATCATGTTCACCATTAGTGTTGAATATTTCAATGCAGACACATTTCAGCTGTTTTCTGCAAAACGTGCTCACTGAACAAGACATTTCTTGGACCAACTTAATAAAATAAATTATTTATTATAAGTAAAGTTTTTTTTCATTAAAGTTAACAATTGTGCTACTATAACTTTTTTAACTTTAAGTTGATCAGACATTTGATTGGTAGTTAAAGTAATTATTTCAAGACGGTTCTTTTTTCAGTGCTTTGTTCCAAGAAAGTTTGACCCTAATCTGTTCAATTCTGCTCATAGGTTGCAGCACATGAATTAAGAGTTTATTTGATTGAAATCAAATATGCTGTTGAGTTATTAGTTTGTTTTCTCTGTGCTCTTTCATATTTTCACACACGTCACGGTAGGACTTGTGTGTCGCATTGGATTTCTGTGTTTACTAGACTATAAAAATAGCCACTGCACGTTAACTGGCCCGGGGCTTGTGTTTTTTTGGATTATGCCACTTTTGCAGCATAAATGATTTTGCTCCAGCATCGTGAACACAACCTTGAGCTTTGTGGAGACTGTAACTCTGGAGATGCTCCGGCAGTGCAGTCCAAAGAAATCAGAATAAAAGCTGCCCGCACCAAATCTAGACAAAGAAAAACACAAACAAGCAAAACAACAACAACAGAGGAAGCAACTAACACAACATTTCCCGCTTGATTTCCTTTGATTGCTTAAATTCATTATTCAACGTCTGTGGTCAGTTAAGAAAGGCTAAAGTCTGAAAGATCTTAAACAGGCTTTGTAATTGAAAGTGCTGTGACTTTCTGGCTTTAATCACTTACTCTGTGGAGCTGAGAGGGAGCGTGGGAGTCATCAAAGCAGAACAAGCTCCTTCTGAGGTGTGAGACCTGTGGCTTGATGACTTGAGTTGCATTTCATTTCAGTGCAGGATAAGGCTTTATGCACATTCATATAAGTCTTTAGTATCAGAATCAGAATTGTTTTTATTGCCATTTTCCTGTATATTTGCACATAAAGGAAATTGCCTTGGTGTGGTTGGTGCACTGTACAAACAACAATATACAAACAACAATATAAAAACAACAACAATATCGAACAACAATATATACAGTAAGAGAGTTACGTGCGGTTCTTGTATTGAGATACATTTGGTATTTCAATCATTCATTTAATTCACTTCGAACTGAGGTTTGCACAATGATGGCTCCACACGTACATTTTTTTTATAGTTAGGTATAAAAAACTCTGACCAGCAGAACACTAGACTAAACTATGTAGAGTCAGATGATCTAACATAATATTTTTACAGGTTCTGCTGCTCTGGTTCTACTGCTGTTTGAGAGATTCGCCACTTAAACCATGGACAGATGAGCATTGATGCTTAGAGTCCGTGCCTGATTTAATTTGTCCTGAATGTCTTCACCGGAGGAAATAGGATTTTACTCCCTAATCCAACCACATGTCGTAATTTAGGCTGTATACAGGTGCTCTATTTTTTTTTTACCAGAAAATCTTGTTATGGTACTTGACCCCAGTGTCAGCTTTTAGATTCCCTCCTCATGTAAAGACAAACCCTCTGCAAGAGCATAAACAGAGCGGTAATTGCTAGTGAGGTTGCTCGGCGGCTTTAATCAATTACGGCGCCGTCCTCCATCCAGAGAGACGGGCGAGCGCAGGTGTCATCAAAGCAGAATGAGGCTCCTTTGAGGTGGGGAAATGTGAGCCTCAATGACTTCATTCAGCTGGGTCACTGGACACACAGCAGAGCTTTGACGCGTACAAATTGTGCTTGAAGATGCTGTGTTCATCCTGGGAGGCTCAGCGGCTGGCAGGGGACCAGCGGAGCGGGGACATTGCACTCCAGATGGCCCAGAGAGGCCAGAGGAAGAGAGCGGTCCAAGCCCAGCTGGGAGCGAGGGAAGCTGGACTGCCGGTGGTGTGTGAGTGTGTGTGTGTGTGCGTGTTAAGTGATTGTGGGAAGGAGACGGGATGAGAGAAACAGTAATAGAGGTACGTACGAGGGTGTGTGTGGGTGTGTGTGCTGAAGGAGTGATTGGGAGAGAAAGGGAGTGCGAGAGAGAAAATGAGAGGGAATGAAACAAGCGCCTCAGTGTGTGTTCGCGTGTGCATGCGTATGTGCATGGAGGTAGTGATAGGAAAAGTGTGGGAGGAAGACGAAATAAAAGAGAAGATGAAGGAGCTTGTATGTCTGTTGGGCTGTGTATTTGCATGGGAGTGTTTGTGTGTGTGTTTATTGAAGGAGTGACAGGGATGCAGAAAGGGTTGGAGATGCAGAAAATGAAAGAGAGAAAGAAACAGGCGCATGTGTGTATCTGTGTGTGGGAGGAGAGAGAAAATGAAACCACGAAAAAGCAGGCATGTGTGTCTGTGTGTGTTAGTGTGCGATTGGAGAGAAAGCGTTACCGGGAGAGAGAAAAGCAGGAGGAACCGAAAACTGAAAAAGAGGAAGAAGAAAAGGAATGTGTGTCCCTGGGAAACAGAATGCATGAAAGAAAAATGAAAAATAAGAAACTGGTATGGAGTGATGCCTGTGTTTGTGTGTGTGCAAGGATGGGTGCATGTGTGGTCTTAATAACAATACTAGTGTTCTCTGATGATAGTTATTTACATTTACACATAGAAAACAAGTCCAACGGCGTCTTACCTCACATATTTCATGTCAGCTCTGACCTCTGACTCTGTGAGCTCCTCTATTCACATGCTCCTACAGGAGTCATGTGACGCAGAGCGCTCGTCATGTATGTGCTTTATGGCACACGGCTGCAGGCGCACGACTTCCCGCTGTGAGCTCAGACTCTGATATCATCTCCTCGCTCTGATGAGAGGATTTGCTGCGTGTGGGAGGATATTTTCCCCCTCTAATTTAGAATCACGATACATCTTCAGAGGTTGGCACCCCTTCGGACATTAAGTCACATGAGAACCTGGGCAGTTGCACACGACAACAAAAGCACGCGGCGGCGGCGGCGCGAGAGAACTTGGCCTCACTGTTTCCATTTGGAGGAGCCGCTAGAGAGCAGCCGGAGAGAGTGCATGCTCTGTTCATTCCGCCACATCTGCTCTGTGATGGAACGAAGCATGATCTGCACTTTGATCACGATGAATTATTCCTATCCCTGACTATAAATACGGTCTCTCTCTATCTTGCCTTAAACTAGGAATCTGTGCTCGCGTCCGTGTGGCTTTCTCCCGAGTGTGTCACTGCGGTCGCACTGCTGCTCTGGTTTCCTTTCGCGCTCGCTGAAGGAATCTGTCGTCATACCTCAGTGCAAAGCTTTTCCGGACTTTCTTGTGTCTGGTCCAGAAAATGTTACAGACTGAGTGCAAAACAGTAATAGCAGTATTTAAAAGTTAAACAAGAAGAAACCTAAAAAGAAAGAGGATCAAAAAATATGTCCCAGAGGATGTTCACTCTCAGGCACCACTTTCAAGAATGTATTATTCTACATGGAGACTTTAACTTTACAACATAACAACTATGTTCAATATAAGTTTGTTTCCATCAGAACTGTTAATTGCCATTTTGCCTTACAGTACAAAGCATCTTCTAATGTCCTTCATACACACGTTGTGTATTTGCCGCTGATCCAGTAACTCTCAGTTACAGTTTCACAAATACACAAAATGGATAAAGTGATTGATTTCTCCTAATTCAATCCCACCAATAAAGCCATCCAAATCCTCCCTCTCTGTCCGTCCTTCGATTTTCTCCACCGCCGTTCATCAAATCACTTCCTTTGTCTTCCCGTTGTTGCAGAAAAGCCTCTTGAGACTTAAGAGCATCCCTGCCGACACATTGAGCTGCTGTAACAAACTGTTTCCAATTAATACAACACTGAAGTGTCATAATAAATAACTGGTCTATGCTGCTGATGGAAATAAGCAACTGTTCAGCTAACAGGTTCAACAGACAGGACACAAACGACAACATATCTTTGAGAGGAAGACGTGTCTTTTTAAAATCACGGCATCAAGTTGTACGTTCACCGGATGCTATGACTGCTGCTGTTTTGTTTAGCAACTTAATATATTGTCTTTTTAGTGGAATCGATTTTTTTCTGAATATTACAACATCAGCATGATCTTGTCCCACTGAAAATGTGCTTTTGTATGTCCCACATTGAATCGCCTGCTAGCTTGCTAAACTGTTAGCTCCTGTGGCTTCAGTAACATTAGCATTATTGTCGCGGTTGCCTAGCAGCAGCATTCTGATGACTTCACCATTTGAACGCCAACGCATGCCTACGCAATCTGTCTCGTCCTAACACACCATCAGTGATGAGTGATGCATGGACAACAGGCAGGACCCCATTAGACCACGTAGCTGGCCCAGCCCTTCAGTAGGGTTGTGCAAAAATAACCTAAATCTCTCTCATTTTTCACTATTTCATATCTGGATACAAATGGCTGGTTCCTGCTTCTCCTCTGTGTCATGACCTTCTGCATGTTTGCGTTGACTGCATGCAAACTCCCTGTCTTCACCTGAACACAAAGCACCATCCAAGTAATGAAAAGAAAGAGTGATTGAAAGAGTGATTTGTGGCACACCAAATAAAATGATAAAGCGTGACAGGGTATATTATATTAAATGTAATATAAAATAGCAGTGTCTATCCTCACACAACATGTCTTGTCATATGGCATAGTGCTACTATACCCAGGTTGTGCTAATCACTTTTCGCATGAAAAATACGTTGCACAGTCCCTCAACTACTTATGGCATCCTGTCGCTTTAAGCACATCCATCAATCAATCAATCTCCAAGGAAGAGCTGTCGTGCGTGCTTTGAAATACAGTCAATCTTTATGTAGACTTTGTCTTAGATGCCCAGTGCACAGCATAAGTTTTACATTTTGAATGTGCTATATACATTTGGTGATGTCCAGGGTTCGGTGATTCATTACCTCATTGAAATACAAGACTCCGAAATAGACCATAATTCACCGGAACACCAGCAAACTGGACCTAGGCGGCTGAGCTGGGATTGACTTTGTGTTAATACATCATTCCTGATTCACGGAGCTGACAACAGGCTCTTGACTAGCATACTCAAAACCCCTGTGATGTATGAGGAACAAACTACAGTACGATTCATATGAGAACACGGGATCAGTTAAGAAGAAGGGTTTCAGGCTGTGCTTCAGCAACAATCAACGGCGACTGCATCTACATCTTTGTGTATCGATGAATCCCACAGGGACGTGGTGTGTCTTTTCTTAGCGTCACTGCTTGTGCTTGAGAGTTTTAAATAGAGAAAATCCCTCATTCTTACAACACAACACCTTCACATCGTCAAACAGCCTCACCCACAAAGCATGGCACCGTCAACCTATCACCTCTAATGGGAACAAAAGGTCAGGCCTTAATTATTCATCCGGGATGTCAAACAATGCGTGCCCGCTGTTATTTAGGGTGGGGGAGACCCACTGAATAATTCACAGGCCGGATTCTATTTCCTTCCAGGGGCAGCTCGCTGGTTCAGATGTTTGTGAGAGTCTTATCTCCGCGCAGGAGCCCTCTGTCATTCCTTCGCTGACCTTGGCTGTCACTGCCGCGGCAACATGGATGGCACAGAAGGTGGCAGAGACTTGTGTTCTTCCCCTATCTGCAGGCCTCCTCCACAGTGAGTGAGAACGAGTAGGAAGGACTACAGGGAGCTGGCTGTTCCTAGTCTAAGTTCCCTCAGTGTCTATTTACATTACACCATGTGCCACGCTGTGCCGGATGGGTGCCAACGTGCAAAAAAACAGCAGATTACTCTTTTACAATGAGTTATTCTGCTTTTCACCCACGGTTCATTTCTGTCCTGGTACACTAGCCATGTCAATTGCGCTTAAGCGGCTTTCTTAAGATGTGAGGGGTGTTTATTGCGGCTGAAGAGTCAAAAGCAGATATTAATGCTATTAAAGTGCATTAAACTGAAGAATGCTGTAATGTGAGTCACTTCCATGGCAGAATTAGAGGGAGGCGGCATGGGCAAGATATCTGAGTGAGGAGAAAATGAAAAACGTTGATATGTGAGAGGCAGGAGGGAGAGACGAGGACAGATGAGCCAGAGAGCGAGTGAGAAAATGTGTGTCTGTGTGAGGGAGAGAGAGAGAGAGCGAGAGAGAATCCTTGTGTCAACTCTACCATCGCTGAACAATCAAATGCAGAGACACACACACAAATGCAGTATAAATCTATCATGCAGCGGATGGAGAGCAGCCTAGAGGAAATCAAATGAGCAACATCTTTGTCAGTGTGAATGCAATCAGCAGAATGATCCCGTCTTCCTGCGGCCACGATCTCACTGCTGTGTGTATTGAGGCACTCTGCGGCCAAGGAGATCATAAGGACTGACTGCTCTGCCACTATGGATAAAATACAGTGATCAATAACTATGGATAGAGGCACTTAGGTTATCAGATTTGTAACAGGATACTGGATCTGAAGAGGGTTTGTGCAGCTGTCATCAGAGTAGATAGACAGACATTTGGACAGGCTGGTGGATTTACATTATGTTACTTTACACATGGTTATATATGCATTAGGAGTATTTATGGTTCTTTCACTCTCTAGAATAAACCTGTGAAATTAAGTGTACTTTTAAGGGCGCTTTCACACGTACCTTGTTTGGTTGGGAGCTTCGGACCATTGAGTTTTATCCAAACCAGACTAACAGCTGTGAAAGGAGCCACGGACCACGGTCCAAACCAACAGACCAAAGTTTAGTCTCGGTCCAGCTCAAGCTTAACTTGTTCTGTTTGTTGTAACTTTGGTCAGACTTTAGGGCTAAAAACAGGAAATAAAGAAAGTATTAAAACAATAGCAGATGAAGGATTGCTTGAAATCTTTGCCTTGGACAATATACATTTTGAACGATGAGGATTTTCATCGGGCACATTCAGACTAGTGTCAAGTACTGCATACTCAAATTAGTGTTGCTGGTAGTAAAATCATAATGATGTTATTAGGATCAAATATTAGATAACAAACCATCATCAGATGTACACCTGCCTACAAACAAATCAATGTCAACTAGGTGGACGCAGTGCAAATGTGTGATGACCACAAGACTTACTAATGTCATTCAATATTCAGTTTTATATAATTTCAGTTACAATTCAATATAGCATGCTCCCTATTTTGCAATGTGAAACCAAAACTAGCCGGATTAATTGTAAACAATGCAACAAAGACATGAACCTTGGTTTGGAACTTGTGTTGGTGTGAACACGCCATAAGAAAACAGTTACCACAGCATCTTTCTCTTTGTCCCACTGTTACTGGCATGGCACTTTGATATAAAGGTTCCCTCCCACTCGGCCCTGACCATATGTACTTGTCTGATGTGTTTCTTGATGCTCAGCATGCCTCTCTTCTCTCTCTGCTCTGGAACATCAGGGCTGTGCCTCCTCTTAAATCGAATTATTAAACTTGGAATTAAATATAGAATATATTGCATCCAGTCTATATTGTCCACAACATTTTCCTATCAAAGTTGCTCGGTCATGGTAAAGCTAGTATTTAGATAACAAGTACCTTATATGCAGTTTCCCGGTTCAACAATTCCAAAGATTTCAATTTTGAACGTCTGACTGAATAAACAGCTTTTATCTCTTACTGCTGAGAAAAATGCACTAAGACGACTGAGTGAAGTGAGTGTAGACAACTGTAGCTTGACTCAATGAGTTCTGCTAAGGCTCCAGAATATGACAGTGGAAGGTTATTTATTGTAGAATATAGAACGATTACAGACCATCATCAAAGATTTCTTCAACCATTAGAAGTGTTTTACCTAAACACCATACTTCTCTAAACTGGAGCCCCTTATAGATACTAATGAAACACAATGTTACCATTTCATCATTGGCCTAATTAGAAAAAAGAAGAGAAAACTAACATATTTCACATTCAATTATTTATGTATGATTTGGTTGCTTTACCGTTTCTATCACACATTCAGCCAAAACAGAAAAAATAAATTAAAATGGATTTATAAGAGTGCATAAAGGCTGTTGCTCAGCCTTGTGCATGTCCTTGGTTAGATCCTGGTGTAAAGATTAAATGCATAAAAGGGTTATACCATTGCCTGGCTTGACAACAAGCAGCCATATCCAACTTACCACAGTTCTGTTTAAATTCACATATTACCATTCGGTCCCTGACATTTACTGTGGTGGTGTCTGTAGTATTTTTGTATCCGTGAATAGATATATGCAGTGTTTGTGCCATGTGCTAAGTGCACACATTAAGAGTAGCATAGTTAATGCTTTCCTGTCATCTTATGTTCTGCTCAGGATCCAGGCTGATGAATTGGGGAATGAAAACTGAATTTTATTCAGACACACTGATGCTCAGAGGTTGGTTTGTAATGCCAGTATTTCTTTCAGAGCTACTGACCTTATTGCCACCTTCACTGTGTTCAGAGCAGTGACAATGCTTGTTTATCCTGGAGCTGGAAAAAGGCCTGAAGAGAAGCAGGTTTTCGTCTGTGTCTTTTTGAAACCGGGGAGAATGTTGATTGCCCCAGAGAAGCTGCAGGCTGAGAAGCAGCCTTTTCTTCCAGGCTGACAAGGTGACTGGTTCAGATGCTGGGCCAGGTGCTCTCTAAGTTTGAAAACAGCAGGGTGCCTGGAAAACCAAAGACCAAGGACATGGACGTGCTCGCTGCCAACTTATGGCTGCACTGCAGGGCTCTTAAAACATTAACTCTCCTGGAACCACACGTGCCAAGGTGCCAGGGTGATGCTGACCAAGTTAATTACACTAATTTATCTTGCCTACAGTAAGCTTGTCACTAAAGCTTTGGCAACACATTTGGGTCTTTTGGATTCAACGGCAGCAAGGTCTGAAGCTGATCCTTTCCTCACAGAGCAGTCATGGAGTAGCGCTGCACCTGTCCATAATTTCTTTTATTGATTAATCTGTGTAAATCTTTTGCGATTGATCAGTTAATCCAATTTTTTAAACATTTACTCGATCATTATGATATTGAATCTATCAAAAATAAAATCTTGAACCTTGTGTCATTTACATTTATTTATTTTCTTCTCTTAAATAAAAACATATATGACGAAGAAAAACTAAGTATGCACTGCAAGGCAAAAAATGTTTTGAGTGAAATAAGGTTTGCATTTAAAAAAAACAAAGAGCTTTTGAAAAAGGCAGCTTTAAATATAGTGCTTAATTTTAGAAGAAAAAATAATGGTGTAGGTGTAACTCAAGGTGTAGTTTGAGTTAGCCCCTTATCTTTTTTATTCACAACTACATTTTCCCATATGAACAAACTCAAATATTTACAACTAAACAGCCTTATCCCTCCTTTTCTCTTTGTTCCAAGTTTCTCTTGTTCATTTAGAGAAGTAAACTCTTCAGTGTGCTCCCAGGATTTCATCAAGCAGGTTAAAATAAGACTACTGAAAATGCAAGAAAAGCTGCGCAGGTTAAAAATTGAAACACTCCATCAAAATCTAATAATATGTCTGGGTCTGTATAGATTACCTTTTGGTGACCTATGCTTTAGATGATAGTGGGTGATTATTTAGCTTTAGCTTGCTCTTCGGGTGATTCCATGCTTTGACTTACGACACGCCGAGGAACATTACCCAAATCAATGCGACGCGTCACCCCGGCCCTATCAGGGACAAACACTAATTAGAGATTTAGGTTGAAACGTTTTAATAGGGTCTGCCCAATTCAGTTTTGTGTTGAGTTTAAATTGAAAGCATTTCTATATGTATTGTCAGAAACAGAGAAGGCTGCAAATCCATTGATTTTTGTTGGTTAGCCAGAAAACAATAAGTGAAAGTTTAAGGTTATGGCCGAGCCCTTTCTCTCTGCAGAGGTTCACCTGGCTATTTGATGCAGGAGGCTGCAGTCAGAGAGGGTAAATATCGTGATGTCACACAGCATTACATCTGTGTGCTTTAGTTAGCATCAGAATAGGAATATTACTCAGGCTCACATTTTACCCCAAGATTGCTTTTCCAATATGTCCCAGTCAAGGTTTTGTGGGAAAGTTTTTGGGTTGTGAGGGTGGCTTCCTTTGTAGAGAGCTTTATTGACGATTCCTTAAGAGTCTTAGAGCAGTGCACAAAGGGCTTCTGAGGATTTTTGAGCCCTATGAAGTTGAGATTCCAGAAAAGGAGTGTGAAAAAATAACTTGTGTGACGCTGGAGTTTTGTGCAGGTACAGGGATGTTAACTCCGAGCAGCAGAAGGAGTTGCTGATGTTGCATATAAAGCAGCAACTGGTGAAAATGAGATTGAACTCGAAACAAGTTGTTGTCCCTGTTGACCTTTGCAGTAACTTACCCAGGTGACATATGGAAATGTGATGTTGTCATGTCATGTTGGTTACTGATCATATCAGCAACGTTTCTTCTGGCCACACTCATAGCTAGATACCGTTCTCCTCACAAACACGTCTCCGTCATGTCAGCTCACTGGCAATTCTGATCAGGGTGGTTATCTTGTTCTGAGGTCAATTCCTGCAATTGAATGTCATCTAAACGTTTGTTTGAATCTGTTGTTCCCTTATCCTCGTCTACATTCAACATACCTGTTGAATGTGTCAGGTAAACAAGACATCTGCATATCCACGTTGCTCCATCACCGCCGAGGCAGTTACCAGAGCATGGTCCCAGTTCATTTAAATATTTGGCATCCCTAAACTACTACTGTCTGACAGAGGTTCAACTTCTCATCCCATCTGTTTGCTCAGGTGCTTTAACAGCATCACTTTGCAAATCAGTGGCAGACCATGCACCAAGTCAGGGCACACTTGAACACTCTCACCAAATGCAGAAAACATTGCTGCATATTTACCTTTCTGAGCCGACAGGTCAGGTGGTGGAGGGGCTGTCATTGCACTGCAAATGCTCACAACACAACCGAATGCAGAAACAGTACAAAGCAGTGCGTTGCTTTCTCAAGGTCACTCTTATTTATATAAATGTACTGCCTGTATATGGTATAAAAAATATACTATATATTTTCTGTATAGTCAAACAAACCAAGTTTAGTTTGATGCACAATGAATTAACAATCATGTACACTGAAGACTACAAATAAACTGAGAAATATATCTGTGGTCTTTGTTAAGACCTTCAGATTTAGAAGTCAGAGACAATCTTTTGGCAAATTACTTTTTTTATTAACCCACTACATCACAAGGTGAGAAAAGTCAACAATTACATGTTGGGTTGTAAATAAGACACATTTACAACATTGTGTTTTACACAAATTGGCTGTCACCTGTTGCTTTAATTGCAAACATTAGTTGGCTTATTATACACTTATTCCCTATTGAAAAAATGCATTCACACATTAATTGTTCTTTGTCATTAATCACCTATGTAGTTGATCACGATTTAATTTGCCTTTAAAACGTTGTTTCCTGTTTCCTCTTTAATTGAGTCAATACAATCACATCTACCTTGATTGTTATTTAATGTTGATTGAAAAGTGATCAATTTGTGTGGCGCCATAATTACAACAACCCTCCTCGCCTCCCCGCTGAAAGAAAATTAATCCCATTTTTTTCATCTGCTTCTCTGGGATTAAACAAGAATCAAAAGCAGTGGGTCGCTCATTCAATTAGCGTTTCATTTACCACATTTAAATACCCGCAATATCTGCCCTCTTTGACCCGGCAGGAAGCCTCCTATGACTAATGAGTGCACTTACCTGATTTCCCTGTGTAAGAAATCACATCCGTGTCCTTTCTCCATGATGCGCTCACACGAAAGCAATGCGTATGGTGACACAAGATTAAAGGATTTTATTGGTGGGTGGAGGGGATGAGTATGTTTCGACCAGGGCAGGGGTTTCAAGTCAGTATTGAAAGCCCCTGTGATGAATCCAGCCGGCCACCTCACTCCAGCCTGACACTTTGATCTTCTGAAAGCCCATGAAGCCGCAAGTTGAACAAGTAGGACATTTATGCAGGCTGGATACAACATTAACTGTACTTGTAAAGTTTTATTTGATCATCCAATACTGGCATGTAGCTTATTTCAGCCTGCTTCACATGGAAATTGTTCACCTTACAGTGTGGACATGGCGTGTTGCAGTTTTGTGCCTTGGTTTCATCCTTTATAAGCCATTTTACAGGCTGTTTGTTCATTTCTGACCATATGATATTCTACCTTGTGTGGATGGAAGATGCCATACTGATGTTGTTTCTTACTGCTAGTTTACAGGCAAGTAACGGTTATAGACAAACTGCGAGATTCTAAATTTTGCTAAAGTATAGAATGAAAACTCTATGCAATGTAATGCAAGACGGGAGAGAATCGAAGGGGCCTTGCAGCAATAAAGAAGGCAATTAACTCGGACCCCAAGCTGAGAGGGGTTCCTGATTATGTTCGTCCACAGCAATTACAATTTTGTCAGAATCCCCTTATATTATATGATTGGCTAGGTACAGAAGAGTGCAAGGACACTGTGGTGGGAAACCCCCTAATGAGGCCCATGCCAGTAACATTCTGCCACTTTCATGATTTCAAAGGTTTGATTGAAGGCTAGAATGTCTCAATGTGTGTGTATGATGAACCTGGGAAGGTGGTGGAGGTTTGACCTTTCTTTATGATTTCCATTCTACAAGAATCGTTCTCTCCTGGTTCGATGTGGGGCAACACAGAGTCGCTTGAAATGCTGCTGATCATAGGTGTCAGTGAACCACCCCATCAAGGAAACACCAGTATTTTTTTTTGAAAACTGCACGATGGTGACCTGCCATGATTTCACCAACAGGAGATGACACTACCAATCACATATAGTACAAGGAGAATCATATCAGCCCATAACTTTAAAATTGGACATAATTTGCATGTTCTTGCAAAACCATTTGTTGTATTGGCAACACATTTTCAGAATAGGTATGGGCTATGTGTAAATACAATCTGTGATAGAAATGAGTCCCTTGAATGTTAAGATCAGACCCTAGAAGCTTTCATCAGCTGAATACTTAAAGTGCTTTAACAAAAACCTTTAACTGAAGGACAAACACAGAGCTCATTAGCGTGACTGTCTGACGAGCTGTAGCAATGTGGGTGGGAATGATTTAGATTTGTGAAGTGGTTTAAGGGAGATCCTATCACAAACTGAACTGCATGTTGTGCTCATTCTTGTAATTCATATTCAAATAATGACCACTTACTGGAGTCACGCAGATATGACATATCACATGTTAAAAAATATAAGACATAATACAACTAAATAAGTGTATAATATTGACAAAAGCTGATTTTACATTATAGAATTTTCTGCAATTTGTATCCATTTCCGCCCCCCTCAATTAATAACATTCAACAAAAGAAAGACAAAAAAAGAAGGATAGCGTTCCCAGGTTAAAGAGCCGTGCCTATAACTTGGGTAGAAAACTGAATTAAACTTAATATGAGCCATTTGCTCTCAGCCGTGTTGGTTCTCAGAGAAGCCAGTGGAATTAATTTTTGCATCTTGTTATGCTATACACCTGCTGTTAAGAAGTGGAGTATTATTTCCTCAATGTAAGTGCTGTGCATTCAATTTTAATGAAGGAAACCTATTAATATTTAAGATGAATTTAAGTATTCGTGTGTGAGCTCTGTGTTGATGTCTTCATAATCTGGTCTGTGGTGTTTGATACGTATAATGATATATTTATGCAGCCATTAGAAATTTACATTGTTGGAAGAATAGAATTATATGCAACTACTTCATTTGCTTTGTCACCTTACTTTTATATAGTAGGTTGGTCTCAGAATTTTATCTAGTTATCATATGACTGTCAGTTACGTCTTTGCTCAGATCAATTAGAATTTATCATATGATGGGCGTTCAAGTCTTTATTCATATGAATAGAAAGAACAAAAACAAAAACTAAAGGAGGAAAATCTCCAAAGCAGGTCGACAAGAGATAGTCTAACCACAGAAGGATGAAAAAGCATTAATTTTTTTTGACCTAACCTCTTATATTGATCTCTTTTATATCCTTATCATTATAGAAGTATCCAAGTACGATGGAAACTGAAAGTGTGTTTCCTTTTATTCTTTTTCTTGTGTTCAGATAATATTAGAGTGCATGATCATTGCCTATCTAGATGAAGTATTAGTTATTTATTATCATCATTTATTATATTTAATCAATGAATCATTTAACTTATATTTTGAGTAAGCCCTTTGATCTCATTTATCATTTTATCATGATTGTTTTGATTTTCATTTATTCATTGATTTATCATAATTGTTATGAAATAATTTATTCATTTGGATTGTTATATTATTTGTTTTAATGTAGTTAGAAGACAGCCGTCTGCCACAGACTCCAGTGGAGGCGTTATTCGATATTCATTACCTCAGCTCTGGCCAGAGAAGCCAAACTCCCGCACTAGAGACGAGGACTTAGAAAAACATCACGCTCCTGCCACACGCTCATGGGTTGTTGCTAACTCTAATCGATTCGCCATAATAGATGGCTTCCAACTTTAACAGCATCAAACCAGAGCACAGCAGTGAACGTGAGGGATAGAATCAGGAGACACTTGACACCCTTTGACTTTTGATGTAAACCGCTTTTGTTTTAAATTATATTTATTTTCGTAAATAGGAAAACCCCTGTAATCCGTTTCTTAAGGTTTAATTAAAAGCGGCGTTTGATAGCATCATCTGTAGTTGAGTTTTTCTCTGGCAACATCCCGTCACCAACGCATAGTTTTTTCTTCAAAGAGAGGACACCGCTACGCCCCTGAAGGTGAGCTGCAGCTCAGCCACACCTCGGCTACATTAGTGACGACCTCAGGGCTCACGCTCACCTCATCTTAAGGAAGGGCAGTGCTGACGTAACACTAAAATTTAAATTCCCAGAATGTTAGCTTTTCTCTAGTTTACTCTCTTTGTTTTTTGTTTTGTTCCTACTCTTTATTTTTGTTTCTTTTTCTCTTTTCCCTTTACCTAGAGGCAGATAGAGGTGGGACCTCCTACAGGAGAAAGAGGTGTGGGTGGGTATGCGGGAGGAGGGCTGGAGGGTTAACGTAAAAAATTGGAAAAATGTGAGCATTGTGAAATATCTATTTTATGTTCTCACTTTGTATCTCTGTTGCTCAATAAAGAAATTTATATAAAAAAAAATGTGCCGGCCGAGAGGTAGACTTTCTCCTCTCCTCCAATAATAAACCATAGTCCAAGAAGTCCGTGATTGCCAAATGCGGCAGATTAATGAGCGTGCCGTTGCCGGCGGGAAGGCCTCGGCAGCCCGTCCTGTCAGATCCCTGAAAAGCGTCACCACTCGCGAAAACATAAACATTGAATTACTGTCAATCACCTCAGTCTATTATGCTTTGGCAAATTTAATCCTGGAATTAAAGCAGGTTTTACAAAGGGCAGGTTCACATGGAGGAAAGGCAAATTTGATTATGCACATCCAGAATTACTTCACAGTCCACATTACCATTTCACCTTTAGTATATTATCAATAACATCTTTCGATCCAAAACTCATCTCAGAGATATCCTGTGAAGCTGTGTTTATACTCTTTAATATCACGGTGACCGGAGACACAAGGTTCATATTGTGTGGTTAGGTTAGGTTTTGGCAGCGAAAGCAGTTTAAGGTAGATTCAGTTAAATGTCAATGAAGAAAATGCATTGTCTCCTTTTAGACCACAATCTTTTCCTAACCTTGACTGAAATACATCACTCAGGTCGTGTTATAAATATCAGAGACAGTTTCTGACTAGCCAGATAAATTCATTTGTAATTTTTCATTGTTATGTTGATAAAAATTGTATTTGTAAAAAACTGTCCTGATTTGCCTGCTTTGTGGCTAACTGTGCCGTCTCCTGTTTTATTTTGTAATAAATAAAAGCTCATCCAGCATGTTTCTGACAACCTGTGGGTTAATGACATTCTTTGTAGTTATAAAAGTATATTCATTTTGCCTGCCTGCCTTTGTGTGTCTGAATATGGATTTGTTTTAGCATGATTCTAGTATTCAAATGTAAAGCCGGGGAGACTAGGTTGTAATATTGAGTGAAGGCTTTGCTTTATAATACTTAGTTCAGGTATTCAGCACTGCACCATAGATATTCCTACGTGGGAGCTGCCCAGCCATGGCCACTGAAGGCTTGTGAACAGCTTCTGAGGCTCAGACAGCATTGCTCATTTCCTTTCTCTGGCCAGACTTTTCCTAGCTACTTCTGGAAATCAAGCCAACACCTTCTTGTTCACAAACCTGTTTCTATCACCTCGTAGTTTCATATACTCTGTGATCCTAGTCATGTTTGAACCTCTGGCCTCATTAAATGCAGGTCCAGTTCTTAGTAATGACCTTAAATGTTAAATTTGTGTTGAATTGTTTCAGTTGTTGGCTTATCAACTGAGGATGAGAATTTGTTTTAGTACAAACGAAAAAACTCTCCTCTGAATAGCAGATATACTCTGGCATTCAGTGTCTTTGAGTTAATTCTAAGTTCAACTGCTGAGACTGAAATGACTGTTTCTTGGTAACAGCCAGGATCATGGTCACTCTTGGCAGGTTACTAGTTTTTGTCTGCTCTCTGGTTTCCTATAATGTTGTGCGATGCAAACAGTTGGACCATGTGGGCTAGGTGAAAAAATATGAAATTTTCTACAATGGAAGGACAGTATGTTATGATGTAGTGGAAAGAGAGGTTTTTAGTTTGATGTAGAAATAGATCTGGGAATTTAAAGATGTTATTTGTGAGATAGTGGATCTGATGTTTAATTATTGCATCTTTAAAGTAGTTGTCAAACTATAAATTCAAAGGATGAATGCTCCTATCTGCATAAACTGTAGTTACTGATACAATATACAGTTTTTCTGAATCAAAACTGCTATGTGTTTTATATACAAGAGATTTATTCTGAGTAACACTTTTAAATATTTAGTGAAAATATTCTACAACATTTATTTGGGAAAATCCAATTTTAAAACGAAAAATACATCAAAAACAGCAACACCTGCTACCATTAGTTAATTTTAAAACCCATGATGCAATTCAGGAAACAAAGGCAATGTACTACTGGATCATAACACTATATATTTATAGCGGCAGTCTCACAAAAGCAGCCGTGCTATCCTGTGAAGTCTCCCTCTCTAATCACATCCCCCATTTGTTATACTGTACTTGCACAGAAAAGACTCCATTCTTGTTTATTGATTAAAAAAAATCCTATTTTGATTTGAACACTATCATGAACACTATGACGAGCATTCATGTCCCCATGTAACAGAGACTGTGGAGAAGAAAAATATGGTTCCTGCAAGGCTACTCAACATTGGTCAATGTTAGGTTCACCACTTTGGTTCACGATGAAATATCTCAGCTACGACTGAATGTATTGTTAGGACATTTTGCACAGACTTTCATTTTATCCAACTGACCCTGGTGATCTCCGGACTTGTTTTCTTGCACCACCATGATGTTGACATTTTACATTTTTCAGACACTGATACCCATGGTCACCAGAGAATGATCCTGATGATAGCTATCCTCAAATTTTCTACCAACACTAACTGATAGATATTTTCTCGACACCTGATTTATAGAGTGGCACAATCTATAAAAATCCTGTGGAATATGAATTATTAAACAATTATTTTAGTTTGCCATGATAATACACGATCTTACATGAATTGTAGCAACTTTGATGATCCCAATGATCTTTTCATCTATGGCCATCAACTACTCACATTTTTATTTGGTTTATGACCAACTATTTGCTGATATTTTAAACTGAAGTTGTGAATGTTTTGAACACTAAACCTTCTTAGCATTCATTTTGAGCATATTAGAATTCTAATGCTGGTGCGTATCTCCAGCACTAAGCCCAACGAGAGCCTCCTAGAGCTTCTAATTTGACAGTACACTCTTAGTGTGGTTTTAACACACAGTGAACAATGTCCCTCACCAGTGATCGGAGTTATCGATGCACACTGCTAAACATTGGGGGGGTTTTCACGGTTTACTCACAACAACAATGGTCTGGCTCAAGTGCCAGCTTTGGCTGTGTGTGGAGTTTGCATGTTCTCACTGTGTTTTTATGCATTTCCTCCCAGTACTTCAGCTTCCTTCCACAATCTGAAGACGTTGTTATGTGGTGTAAGTCGGAATGGTTGTTTGTCTCTTAATGTTGGCTCTGTAATAAGCTGAGGACCTGTCCGGTATTCTAATGCCTCTCGTCTAATGTCAGCCTGGATTCCAGCTCCCCTCCGCGGCCCTCAAAGGATAAGATAATGGATGGATGGGTAATTTCTACGTAACTTAGCATATCAGTAGGATGGTAGTTAAGGAAAGAGGACAGCAGCAAAATGTCCATGCCCCTTGACTCAGGGACACGCAATATAATGTAAGACATTTATTTCTAAGTGTTGGCAGTGAAGCAATTGGCCGATATTTTGGCGGCTAACAATCGTTTTCACATGTTTGTGACTGTTTTTTCATTGAGTGTGCAATGGCCGTGAATATCTACATTATTAGAATTTAAGCACTAGATCAGGTGAATATACCAAGTATCTGCTTTTGTAAAGGTAATAGTTACAAGCACATCAAAAGATGCTAAAAGTAGTTGTTGTTTAACGGTTGTTGTCCTAGAGGCTTCAACACATATTAATACATTAACAAGAATGACTTCCTGTATATGTCCCAGACTTTCTTTGGGCAAATTACGCAAATGAGCAGCCCTCTCTCTGTTGGAGCAACACTTAACTTATTTCTGTTTCAAAACAACCCAATGAACATTGGGTAATTTACAGTATTATAAGGGACCTGTTCACAGAGGTATAATCAGGCTGATTTATCTCTTTCCACTGAGCATATTAATGTTCATTAATCAAGCCAAACATAATCCCAGCTGGTTTTGAGTTCTTAATGTCAACTGGGTTCCTCTATTAAAGCCTTCAGAGAAGTGGGGGAATTCTAATTATTCTTCAAGTTAATGGGCTCACCTTGAGGATTTCAATTTGGTCAGCGGAACCTTTTTTTGGATTGGGGTCAACCCTGAGCCTATTCCTTCTCTAACACTGGACAGCTGATTAAGTATTTCCAGGTTTAATCAATCTTTGTACAACTTCTTTTGTGAAAAGGTTTCAATCGTTTCCTGCAAAAATTACTTTTTTGCTGAGTCATGTTCAGTCTCAATGAGTGAATCGTGCTTGAGTCACAGGTGAAGCTTAGATCTAACAAAGCATGTTATTTTCTGTGATCTTACAGCTGATTTGCTGACTCTGGTCAGTTTTGTTCTGATTCGAACTTGACCATTGGCTCTTTGTACTCCGTCAGTAGGAGTTGGTACAGTGAGTTGGACAGATGTCAGCAGGGTTTGTGATGCCCATGCCTTAGGCCTCCAGCTCCCTTCAAACAGACTCTCTGGTTTAATCGAATTGTCAATGAGGGTTTTCTCAGATACATTTTGAACCTTGACGTTCTTTAAGCTGTAGCTGCATAGTTCTGGCAATGACCTACTGCTCTAGAGCCACCTTTGGTGCAGTTACTGGATTTGCTTTGTATAAACATGAATGGATCTCACAGGATGAATCATACTGACATTGAAGATCCTCTTGAACGTATACTTCACAGAAAAATTAAAGTTCACTCATTATCTACTCACTTACCCCTGAAACTCCAAAAGTGTTTTGTGGACTCAAAAACTTCACCCACCCCTCTATCTGCAGTGTTGAGTGGACCTTATTTTTTGGTGAACTATCCCTTTAATTTCCCCTTTGCATTACCCAAACCTTTGTGAAATACTCCATCCAGTATCTCAGTGCACTACCCTGCCCAGAGACTAAAGTTTGACATTGATTTCGATCTGTTCCGATTCAGAGAGGTGATGAATCAGATCAAAGTAAATAAAATATGATGTTACGGTTAAAGACAGAATACTGAAATAGGAAAACCTTGTTCCTCTTTGAATTCAGTGAGGTATCAGTTTGAAGTGCTATAGTGAAAGCTAATTGAGATACATTAATCCAGTGTAAGGGTTTGGCAGTGTCAATTTATAAGCTTGTTAGTGTTGACTAGACTGTAAACAAAGATGGATGGCTGACAACTCACCAAAAGTGAAGCCAAATCACCTGGTGGCTGGCTGCAGTAAAGGTTATAAAAATACGCCTCCTCTATATCAAGGGATATGACATGGACTAAAAATAATCACACACATTTATATCAAAGATGTTTTCTCTCTGTAAATGTTTTTCTCTGGTAAGTTTGGTTTTTATTTTGTTAATTGATACTATAAAAATCTTGTTAAAACGTCATGATTGACAGCTGAGCATTACTCGTGATTGGTGGAGCCCGTGTATCGACTGATCCTCGCTACCACGCCTCCATCCCCTGATCACTATTGCACACTCTCTGGCTCCAACTGTTAAACGTGATGGTGTTCATACATGGGATATTTTTGCTTAATTTTGTGGATAGTGAGGGGGACCTGGAGACATACAGTCGACACCATTGACCCAATGTAACCCTCCCCCCCACCACCACCACCACCATCTCTTCTCCCTTTTTTAAATCCCTGTACCTACACAGTCTCATTGAGAACTGATTATGGCTTAGTGACATTTTCCATTTAAGGCATCTACAGAGTGTGAGTCACTGTTATAGTATTATCTCAGTGAGTGTAGCTGTAATCTGGCAAAGGCAATTGTTTGTGACATTTCAAGACAGGCATACAATGCAAGATTGACACTCAATATAGAGCAACACATCAGCAGACCAGTACGACAGAGTGACACTGATTATACACACAGTACAAGGTAATTAATCGTTGCGGTTCAGCAGACATATAAAATGATATATTTTTGGAACGGTGTATTAGTCAGGGTCACGAGTACAAGCTGTTTCAACAGCGTAGAACACAAGGAAGATGCTGAGCATAGCGCAAAACAAAGTGACAAGAATGTGCTGGTGTCACAGATGTGCAGAGTACCTGGAATTGTGGCTTTCAGCTTGGGGAAGCTAAAAATGGCCGTGTGTGTTTCACTGTAACTGTGCTGTCGACAAGCTTGCTGGTGTTGAGTGTGACCTCGGAGCACATTGAGAGCAGAGGCCAGAGACTGCTAGCGTCGTCGTTGCTGTCCAGTGCGAAGCTGGGCTCTCTCAAATTTTTTTAGCTTATACCAAAGTGCTTGCTGTGTAGCCGGATAACCCAGCTCCAGCACCATCAAAGCAAACAACACCAGTTGCTGCCACCACTTTGTAGTGCTCAAGCCCACTTAATGAGGCCTGTCAGGAGAATTCTGTAACGGCAACGACCCATCAGCTGTTAGCTTGTTTTATGTCTTAAGTGGAGCAGTGAATCAGCGCAGGCTGCTCGCAGCAAGGAAGAAAACCCAAAAGCCTGAATGGTTGCAACATTTTTAAATCCAGGATAGGATAATAGAAAATTGATTGATTTTCCCTGCGGGGTTCATTCAGCAATCGTTTCATTTCTACAGGGAACAGGTGTCAATACTGGAACTCCTATCAAATTCCATTGTCGTCTTTATTTTGTCGTCTCCTTGTATGGTTGTTATAATGTAACATATACTTTAAATCACACACGCACACTCTTGATCTTTGGTCTCTTTACATCTCAACTTTGGTTTTGCTACAGCACATTCAGATGGAAAGCCTGCAGAGCTCAGCAAATAACCTTAATCTTGTCAAACGTCTTTCGTCACCACATCTTGAGATGTAATTAAAAAGGTTTCAGACTTTCCTGGGACAGATTCTCTTTGCTCAAAGGTAGCACAAAGACCAGCCAGTCTGCTTCAGTCCTCATCTGTTACACCTGTGTTTAATTGCCCCTGCCTTCCCTGTGCAACAATAATCTCAGGGCATTTACCACACATCAATATTTGAACAGACATAACCAACACTTACACTTATACCTCTTTAACACCACAATTAGCGGATATAAGCAGGTTTTTTAAATGCGAGTAAACCTACAAAAAAAATGCTATTTGCTTCAGTTTTTTTCCATGAATGCGTCAAATTCGTCTAAAAAAACAATGAAACCTGAGTTGTTTCCTCACCCTACTGATTTACCAAATAGGTACAATCCCCCAGGTTTCACATTACCACCTTTGTAGTTGGCCTCAATCATCCCTCACACGAAGAACCCCCCCCACACCCACCTTATAACATAATGCTGATAGTGCCATGCTTCCCAGGTATGGACGGTGTTAGCCAGGTTATGAAAAAAGCCATTTGTTTGCCACCCATAGCATTTGGAGTTCTGCCCAGAAAGTGCTTTTTCCCTCATCAGACCAGACAATCTTTTCCTCATGCTCCAAGAGTCGTTTGAATACTGTTTGACAAACTCTGAGTGGGCTGTCATATGCCTTTAACGCAAAGTGACTTTCATCTGGCCACTCTACCATGAAGCCCTGATTGATGGAGTGCTGCTGAGATGGTCAGAATGGTTTTATAGCCTTGCCTTGATCTCTGCCTTGCCAAAGTTTTATTGCAAAGGTCCACTGACAGTTGCTTTTTTTTTGTCTGACATGCAGTCACAATTGCGCATCCTTATGTACACTGGTGTGTGCCTTTCAAAATTGCGCAATTATTTCAGTTTGGCAAAGTTCTGGACACATTTCTCGGACAGGATGCACCTGAGAACAATGGAGTGAGTCAAAGCAAAGGGTTAGAATTGAGTCCGGTGATATTTCAATGGTGATATTTCATCTTGTGTGCACAAGAGTGTTAGATGATTTACAAAAAAACAACTTCAGAACTCAACTAACCAACTAAGTTTTATTTTCACCTTGAAATGTAATTTAATGATATTTGTTTTGCTTTGAGAAGCTATAAAAGCAACCTACCCTTGCTTTCTTAAAAAAAAAAACTAGAAAAACATTTAATTTAAGTTTGAAACTTTTTACATATTCAGAAAGAAAAGTAAAATGTGAAAATGTCTATTTCATGCATTTAAAATTCAATCTACATCACAGTGAAGTTTGTTGGAGTCCCCGGCTGAAGCCACTGAATGCCATGTGCTCTGCTCCGTGCTTTTAGACAGAATGTACAACTTTTTTACGAGCCAGAGACCTATTTCACAATCTGACCTATCTGACAAATTAATCACAGAAAATAGTCTTCCATTTCAGTCCCGGCTAGAGAGGGGAATTCAGAGTAATGGGAATGTGTTTCCCAATGGCAATAAAATTGGCTAGGGTCGAGTGAGTTTTTTAAAATGCTGAGATCCCCTTCCCTAAACCTTGGGCCCCTGTTCAACTGAATCGAATTGATAGCCATTCTGAGTATACTCTATACTGTCAAATTTATTCATTTTGCATTGGATTGTCTCCACCCTGGTGGGGATGAATATGAATTTATGCTACAAAATGTGATTATTTTAGTATGGTTCCCATGGTTTTAATTTTTAATGCCTACCTAACCACGAGGGATAGAGAAAATTGTTTATTTATTCATTTAAGTGGTTAAGGTTAGAGACAATATTTAAATGCATGCACATAATTCATATTTTCCTGGCATCTGTCTTCGCTTCAGCTGGGCATGCCTGTGGGAAAAGGGCGACTTGGGCCTGACTGAGAGCTTCTTATTCAAATTTCTGCAGTGAAGAAAACCACTGTCTGTTTCAATCCGGAGCTGTAATTGACATGCATCGTTTTTGCTTATCAAATGCACTGTTTCAGTTACATAACATTTTATATAAGTCATCGCATTTTATTATAGTAAATGTAGAGTGGACATTTTCAGTGTATCAGTAAGACTTACAAGGTTATAAAACAATAAAGAAGTACATATTAGACCATACATTTTATTTTATTATCTTAAAGATGTCGTTAGTGATTCTGGGGAACGACCGTTGTTATTTGAAAATGAATTTACCTACACTGATAATATTGCCTTTGTACCACTGGCGTCTACGACTGGCTGCTGCCTGCTTTGTGGACCTTACAAACTGGTGTGTGGTCTCCCCGGCTGGCATCCCAGTCTGGAAGCAACTCCAGGTGGTTTGTCCTCCATTGAAATGGTTTGGCGGTGTGCGCAAGGATCATATTTCATTATCTCCTTGGGATTAGCTGTAGTCTGTGTTGCCTCAGCACTTTGCTAGCATTTCCAGTGGTAAATGTTATCTGAGGCCACGTTTTTCAGCTCGTCTACCTATCCCTCGATAGTAGAGGGCAGAGGGATGATACATTATCTTGTTTCAGATGTAAGAGGTGATGTTTTTCAAAATGTTTTATTATAAATAAAATTGACTGGAAAAATGTTGTGCTCTTCTGGTCCAGCTTTCTCTCTTTCCCAAATGCAGAGGCAGAGCTGTGTATTTAAACCAGATTTTTTCTTCCAGCACAAACACAGAACCTACTGTTGGCTAACCGTAAGGAGATATGAGAAGAGTTAGACAAAAGCTGCATAGAATTATTAGCGCTTACCACCTTACCAACTTTAAGCAAAACCACATTGTTAACATCTAATAAGAAGGTAATTTAGGGTGGAACTGAGCTTCATTGAAGACAAAGAGGGAAGATGTTCTATTATGTCCCCTCGGTTCATTGGCTCAGGCGTGTGCAAAGTCATTGTTCCCTTCTCAGTTAAATATCAGACTGGAAGCTTTGTCGCATTCCTGTCCCATCTCTTCATCATCTTCCTCAATGTGACTCTACGATAAAGAAAAAGTTACATTAAATAATCTTTTGATGATGTTGCCCTGGGAACGACTCTTTAAAATATGGTTTTCAACATCAGGCTCTGTATGTTGTGGTGGGTGGTGCAGAGAGCATCAACTTTCTTGTGAAAGAAATATAATATGCTTGGATTTCAGATTCACCGTGCTATGCAAAATATTTACATAAAGGTGTGAAAGGATCAAATGCAGCCTGTAACTCTTTAATAAATCAAGCAGGACTTAGTTCAATCAGAAGATACATTAATTGAAATATGAAGCCTTGTGCAGTGAAGGAAAACCCCTGGAGTCTAGACACTGGTGGTGGTTGATGGGAACTAGAGAATCATGAGGATCTAAATGAGATGAGTGACTCAGCTGACCTGGACCAGGACACTGGATATGAAGACAGGAGAGTTGCAGCGAATCAGTTTGGCAACTATTATGTAATTGGTTGATTGAGATTATGGTCAAATCGGATTGGATTACCGTAACCACCCAACAGTCAGTGAGTTGGAAAAGGTGGAGAGAGTAGGAGAGAATTATGAACCTTAACCATAACCCATTGAGAAGGTCCTGACTAAACTCCTGCTACGCTTCATTTCTAGTTTAAAATGTTGTATCGAATGAGAGTTACAATCAACCTGTGTTGCTTTTTAAATTTTGTGTATTTCCCTGCACATTTCCCAAGTCATTGATACATTCATGTTAATCTTCAGAAGCGAAGGAGGTCGTTAAACATGTGACTTCAGCAAAAATACAAATATAAAGATCAAAATCTTCTGAAAGACAAGTGAAACATTAACTTAAGAGGAGGGGGGGGGATCTAATGTTACCTGCCCACTCTAATTGGATCAGTCGATAAATTCCCCTCTTGTTAGTGATTACTTTTAGAAATATTAACTTAACGTTAAATATGTTCTGCAGTTGAAAGAACAGATATTTGATGATATATGTTGCATAGTAAAAGTGAAAAGTAAATCGACCTAAGTAAGAACAAATACATACAAAATGTTCTTAAGTAAAATTGCAAAGTTAAAGTACTTTTTTATATCCCACTACCGCACAGTTTGTATAAGAAGACAAGTATTATGGGATATTTTTGGGGATATGCTCAGTGATGAGCCATACGCCCTTATTGAAGGTAAAGGAATACCAGACCTAAGTGACTTATACACCAATATGGCAGTGAAAGTGTCCTTTGCACTTGTTGCCTGTTTGTAGTGTAGCTCATTAAATGATCAGTGTGGGAAACTCTGTTTGAAGCTTTGGTATTTCAGGCAAAGAAATAGCATCTGCATACAGATTTGAGCAAAGATACACGTAGGAGCTCGCTGTATCCTGGCAACAGTTTTAGGCAGAGGCATCCTAAGAAAAAATAATCACAACTAATAAGCATATCAGTAAGCAGTTAGCCAAGCTGAATTTTAGTTTGTTATTTCAATTTAGTTTTTAATTAAATCCCTGACAAAAGATGAAGTGCACTGACAGGGGATCCATTGTAGGCATCTTGGTTTACTCAGCTGTATATTTTTACGATAAAAAAAAAATACTTAAAACCTGCAGGGATTGACAGACAGTTTTTATAAGACTATTTTCTAACAGTAGTCATGTATTTTTCACCATCCTTTATGTATGGAAGTGATTGATGTGGCAGCAAGCATTAATCACGTAGCTTTTATAAGGGGTCCAGTGTTCAAACATGGAGTCTGAATGACAGAAGAAGAAATGTAAAAGTTTCTTAGATAAAAAAGACTGACATTTAGTATGGGGTGGCACGGTGGTGCAGTGGACAGCACTATCAATTCGCAGCATGAAGGTTCCCAATTTGGATCCCGGATCAGCTGGGGCATTTCAATGTGGAGTTTGCATGTTCTCCCGTGTTTGCGCTGGTTCTCTCCAGGTTCTCCCTCTTCCTCCCTCAGTCCAAAGACATGCAGATTAGAGTTCAGCTAAATGGAGATGGAAAGTGTACGCATGATGGTGAATGGTTGTTTGTCTCTGTATTTCAGCCCTGTGATATGCTTGCAACCTGTCAAGCGATGAAGATAATGCATTGATGGACATTTAACACAAAGAAACAGACACAAATTTCCATCATCTCCAAATGACTTGCAGTCACATTATTCCCGTGATGAAAGAAACAATAACCATAATCAGATTGTATGCAAATGGAGATAAGTTTTTTTTTTCCTCATTCCAAAGTTTAGCGCAATGGATGCATAGATCCAGGGGACATTTTAGTTTAAGTGCAATGCACATCTACATGAGAGCGTCTGCATCATGTAAAGGATCATATATATAATATACATACAAATTAGTAACAAATAAATATAAAGATATAGATATATCTCCACTATACAGAGAATAATTCACATTTTAAGCTATAGTATTGTGTTTTTCCCAGATACAACCATAGTTCAGATACAGGTCAATATCCATAATTGGTGAAATACATCATGTTACTTTTTTAAAGTAACATGAGTGCTACAGAGTGACAGACACTCATCCTTTTTCTTCATTCTTGCATCTTTTATAACAACACATTCTCATTCTCAACTCGTCACATACACTCTCTTGGTCAAGACCTCACTTTGAATGCACCGAATATCCCCTTTTGGAACATTTTCATTGTTCAGAGGTAAAAAAAAAAAGAAGAAAAAAACGAATACATTTCTTTACTACATTAGACCTATACCAGAATCGGAAAAGCCTCAGATGCAGAAAATGCAAGACTGCAAATCAATTTACCGATGTGATACCACATCTTGTGAGTACAGTTGTGCTGTATTGGCACTGGGAGAATTTTTTTGTATCTTATCTTATATTAACTTATCTCATTGCTGTGTTACTCTGTATCGGCCGATTCACAAAGTGCAGGGATCGGGAAGGAAAAACTATATTTGAACCGAAAAATCCATTCCATCTTTTTTTTTTTCACAACCTGTGTCCAGTGAAACATTGGATTGAAGAACATGGTGGGGCGAGGATAATACATTGCTTCATTCTTGCAGAGTGCCCGGTAAGCCCTGGCTCCCTCTGGACTTGAGCATGTGTGATGTGGTCTGCACTCTGAGTGATATTGACGTACATTGTCAACATACACCTTTCACATTGTGCAAAGGGCACAGAGCTTTTCTCAGCCTGTGGGTCTCAATAGGAAGCAGATCGTTTTCTGCTAGCTCTGAAAGCAGCAGCCCATAAAACCTAACAACTATTTTCAATTTAGGAATTATGGGAGCAGTATTTCCACATTGGTTCCAATTTAGGTACAGACATAATAAAACTACTCTATCAATGACTGGCATCCAACCCAGGCTAAGCCATAACCTGAGGTGCAATCATGGAGTATATTTATCTTGAATTTGTATCAGAAGCAACTTTCATTTCATTCCGTAGCCATTTACCTCCATTAGAGTCATACTCAGAAACAACTTCCAGGTGTAAATCATGTGTACATGTTACAAAGAATACGTACATAGAAAATTAGAAAAAAACATAGTTAAAAACTGAACAAAACTCAACTTATAATAAAGCAAACAAAATGAACATCACATGCACATGACTTAACTCTGACCGCTTATATAGGCCCTTCTATCAGCAGAGGCCGATACAGACTCCACCATCCTCACTAGAATGAGGATGATGAAATCCTTTATACACCAAAGAAAAATGGTGTGTTCTCACCCACTTTGTCACAGTCTCAACAAAGTAGTTCCCATTACAACATCAGAAGAAAAGACTGGTGCAGTGGCCGCTGCTCCACTCCACTGTAACCACACTACAGTGATGGTCCAACCATCCATAAGTCTAAACAGAAGAACACCATGAATATAACATTTCAGTCGCAGGGGGATAGTGGACATGTTCACTGAAAATAATGTAAGATGAATTTACATCACAGAGAAAAACATGCTCGGTTACTAGTCACTGACCTCATGAATTATTGGAGAGAGGCATTTTAAAACCACTCTTAATGCACCTTTAAACCGGCCAGCCCACTGTGGACCTCTGGGTTTCTGTCTGTCTCTGTAATGCTTATTGACTGGCGCTAAACCTCACGTGCCCTGCATAGGTCCCCTTTGCAAAGTCGTACCAGAAATATGCTGCTCTACTCAGTTTGATTGTGATATATTGGAGCTGCCAACTCTGATCACCAGGAAGATGTGTGCAGTGCAGGAGTTCTCGTAATGCGTTATACAGTCCTTTCACAGCAGGAGGAGATGCAATATTTACAACCTGGCTTGTAACTGAAATCTATGGACCATGGATAACGCTTTGAATATCATTGTCTTACATGAGCTGTATGAAAAATAAAAATTTGGAAAAAGTCTCATGTTTCATGCTAAATAAACTATCCAGTATCTAAATAGTCAATTGATTATTCTGCAGGGCACCTCAGTGTTTGGCAAAAAAGAGTGATTTCAAACAGAGGATAAAGTTTTATATTTTATCCTCTCAAATCCCTACCATCAAGTCAGCCCATATTCACAAATCACACTCTGCCTCATAAGGTGTTTAACAATCTATACAATGTGCAACATCATCTGTCCTTAACCCTTAAATAGAGTGATGAAATACAAAAAGGAAACCTATTAACAGGGGACACACCATAAACCTCGGAGTCAGAAGTGAGGAGTCCCTCACCCAGGACAGACAGAAATGCAGAAGATGTCACGTGTAACAGTACTCGTCAACATAAAAACAGTATTGTAAATATTAAGGTAAAAAGACAGTGTCTAACCCACATTGAAAGGTGTATCAATGTTTAAAGCATTTAAAAGATTTTATGGCTGAAGAATTGTTTTTTAATAATGCGCTGATGACAAATTACAGAACAAAGTCAAGCCCAGCACCTGAAACTTCTTTCTATGTCGACACAGAAAGCATGTGTGAGCTATTTTCAATATTTTGTCATGTTATTATTATAATTCTTTTTTTTTTATATTTGTCTTACTGAATTCTCATCAGTAGTGCTTGCATGCCTCTTTTATTAATTTTGGAACATCTTGAGAGCCGAGCCTTTTCTGCCTAATTCAGCTCTAATAATTTGTTGTCACTGCTGGTCGAAACTCTTTGGACATTTAAGGGTTTCTGACAGAATTGTGTTATTTTCAGTTGCTTTCATTATTTTGGTGGAGCAGCCCACGCTCTACGGCACTAATGTGTTAGATGCTGCCTTCATTTTAAAGACGTGGAAATGTTGAACACGTTATTGTGTGCATGAATTGGAGAGAAGTTGTACAGAAGACTAAAAGAATAACAATTTATTGCTAAATTGGCAAGTGAGCTGGACTATTTTAAGAAAATAAACCCGCACCACGTTATGGAAAAAAAGATTTTTTTTTATTTCCACATATTGCTTTACCAGTTTTGATTTGAGTTTAGAGAAAAAGTCAACAACAACGATCTGGGAATAGATTAAATCATAATTAAGTGTATTTTTTATTTAGGTCAACTCCAATCGAAAAACCCAAATACTTCATCTTATGCAACCTCTAAAAAGACCAGTTGTGTTACAACATCAACAAAGAAAAAAACGTGTCCCAGAAGACTGTGGTTTCGGTCTTGCTTGTATATTAGTTATGGACTATGCCCAGAGGACCTCACTTGGACCTTGGAGCTTGGACCTCACTGGGCATCTACACACCCAGCAGGGGTCTTCATGGTCCTGCGGGGGTTTTGAAACCTGCTCGGGGCTCCTCGAAACTGCCAGGTAAAAGTACTCTCAGGTTGGAATGTAGCTTCTGAATGTTCCACAAGGCCTGTATAAAACAAGGCCTTGTGGAACATTCTGAAGCTCAAATCCATACCATCAAGTCAGCCCATATTCAGCTACATTCAACAGCTGCAACAGCTTGAAGCTACACAGAGGCAGCTAGCTTCCCCCCTAGCTTCCACACACAGACAGCACGGACACCCGATACTAAATACTACCAAGTGTTTGTTTCTAACCTGACGTGTTTGAGAAACAGTGTCATGAGAGCTGTGGGATTAAGTCAGCGTGTTTTTGCGCTGTTCCCACCACAGTAAGCATGGTGGCTAGCCCTTTATCAAAGTTAATTATAACCGTATGTGACCGTACACACATGCCGTAAGTGCTCTAACTAGCCACCGTCAGCCGGACAACGCCGCTGGCTTAACACACTTGTCACATTAATCATAGAGTCGTAGTTGTGATTTAGGTTTATTGTGATTTAGGGAATGAAACAGGAAGTTTGAGGTCCGGAAATGATGCCGTCCCGAAATGCTGGCGTTAGCGGACCAATCACAGCCAAGGGCTATCCGTGGGCTCTCCGCCATGCCGACGTGTAGCTAGAAAAAATCAGAGCTGCACGAAAAGCTCCGGAGAGGCCCGGAGAGGGCATTCCACAGCAAAGAAGGCGGTCCTATCTGTCCGTGTCCGTCAAAACAGAGAAGCATACATTGGCCTTGACTTTCCAGTGGCTGATTCACCCATGAACCCTTCCTCCAGGGGGGAAAGAACCTCTCAGGTAGAATAAAACCGCTGAGACATCAACAATCTCAGCCATTTACCCTGCTCTGAAGACGTCTCCAGGACCCCACCGGGTCTTCCAGATGATTTAGTTACTAAAGGGGGCAACGACCACAAACGTTTGTTTAATTTCATTTTCTTTTATTTCTTTATTCAGTCGACGTTTCATCTTGATAGGACTTTTTTGTTATTTTAACTTGAAAAAGATCGCCACAGGAAGTCCACTCCCAGGCCGAGCTTACAGACTACGCTTTTCGCACGTATCCTGAAACTCAACAACACGAGATTCACTGGACTTACGGGATATCCGCGCCGCTCGCACATGCAACACCGCAAAGGTCACAGTAAATGCTTATTGTCTGGGCAGAGACTAGTTTATATACTAGCGTGTCATTTTATTTGAGTGTATGTTTGTTTGAAGACCGCCGTATCTCTACTTTTAAAACGTGTTTTAAACCCGGCGAACCGAGACGTCACATCCGGTTCCTTTGTTTAATGTGTCGAATGTTTTCTCTGATCTCTCTCTCTCTTTTCTCTTAAACCTGATTCTACACACGTCCTGATGTCCATTCACACATTTCATGTTACATGGATAAATCTAGACTATAAGAGACTGAATAGATCTCAACGCCCTTTGGCGCCAGAAACACGAGTTAAGGATCGCTTTGTCTGAAACTCCTTTGTGTAGGAGAGGTCACAAACCTCCATCTTGAAATTACTTGAACGTGAGATCATCTTGAATTCGGCCAGACCTCATCATTACGCCATAGCCACTCCCTCTTTTCTTTCACACACATATAGACACAGACAAGCAGACATACATTACTGAACACATACACATAGATACCCTCAGTATTATATGTGTGTTTCTACATTGTGATAAGTGCTGCTGTCGTTGCTTTCTTGGAAATATTGGAGTTTGTTACAAGAAGAATCATTGAAATAACATTAACTTTATTTCCCCTTTTTAATAAATCCTTTTGTACTTAAAGTATCTGGATTCTGTGATTATTTTTGCATTTGTATGTGAATACAGCTGGATTACTATAGCCTGTGCTCGAACTTAAAACCCTTCATTGTTTATTATATAATCATTAATATTAACTATTGAGATTATTAATTTAACTTTTATCACTTGAGACTGATATTTAAAGATTGACTTGTTGATCCCTGTAAACAGGGTGGTGCCCCGCGACGATAAGGAATGATTACAGATTGTAGTATTCTTAGTTGATCATTTTATTGTTTTCATTAATTATTTAACTATTCTTAATTAATAGCTTTATAATTTTTAAATATTTTTAATACATATTTTTTTATTTTAATAATCATATTTCATGATTATTTATAATTAGGCAACGTCAAATCTACTACTACTATTGCACAGTACCACCTACCTGTTTCAACACAACACTAACTATTTGAACTCCCAAGCTCCCATTGGGCCCAAACGAATGGCAGCATGAAAAGAACCGAAAAGAGAGAATTTCCCTCTATACCCAGATTGGTTACTGTTAATCACAATTTGCTTGGTAACATCTGCGAGAAGAAAGGGTCTTTCAATTGTAATGTAATTAGCATGCTGGTGTTCAGAGGTTCCGTCATTTCATGTAGAGTTCTGAGCATGATTTCACTCAGAGGCAGAACCCAAGGGGACAGCTTTGTAGATACCGCAGGATTAACAGGGTACACTACATGTTCTGAGTGCTCGCTCCCTTATAAAGGTGGCGTTCTCTAATTACATTTCTTTAAATCACTATTTTCCATAAACAAGATTTAGACACTTAACGTGTGATCCTGTCTCTCTGGCTAGATAAATAAATCCAGATATTTTTAAAAAGGTAAATATGGGAATAGCTTTGCTTTCAAGAATCACAAGATATCTAAAAATCCAACGATTTTACCATAAGATGCTCTTTTGTACTGCACTGAAATAAAAAGGGAGACAAATCAAAATATAACAGCAAGGTTTCATATAGTTAACAAAGCAGAAAATCATCTACTACATGTGAAGAATATGGTCTGACCTCCCCATTGGCAAACCACAGAACCCTTTGACAATTAAAAAATAGCGGAGGAAAAATGAGTGGGATCAGCACAGATTCAGCTCTATTGATTTGTACAGTCTGTGTGTTTACCCATGTGGAGGACTTGGGTGGGAACACGGTCAGCGCTCGAGGCATAAATCCTGAGCAGGTCAAGGTTGAGTTGATGCCTGAATGAGCCTAAGGAATGAGCCTAAGGAACTTTGTTCTTTGTCCTGAGGCCACATCACATTTCTATGGCCACATTTTATGCCTTCATTTGGAGATTTGGAATCAGTTTCATCAGCCAGCCTTACATTTCTGGAGGCATGCAGCTAATGCAGCTAATCCACATTCCTAGATTAATATGATTTATTGCTGGGACTCTTTTACGCATTGAATTAAGGCCGATGTCAGGGACAAAGCAGCAGGAAACAGGAGATTTGGTCTTAATCTTAAAATGAGAATAATTTTACAAAAAAACAAAATATGTAATCATGATAACTATTTTTTTCATATTCCAACCACAAACCCACTCATAGGGCTTTAACTAACCTTTACAGGGTGTGACGCCTGCTTTGTGTTGCTGACTACTTGTCTTATATATATTCAAAACATTCATGAGAAAACACAATGTCTAACATTAATGAAGAGGTGTATCAATGTCAAAAGTATTAATGTAAAAAGAGCCAGGGGACTAAATATTAGGGGATTCCTCCTCAGGTTGCACCACCATTGCACCATCCATGTCTCAGAAGGTTAAAGCATAAAAGCTGCCTATCATATGCCTTCCAATATATGTCCTTCTTTCAAAAGTGAGGTGCATTTCAAAGCAGCATTGGGCAGTGCGTATTATAGATTTGGGTATCTCAGGTGACCTTCCTCCAAATGTAGCTTTTAATTAGAGCTGTGTGTTGTTGGTTAGATCCAGGGGACCGTTAAGAAAAAGAGCCCATTCTGTGTAATTATATGAGTTTTAAATGGCAATGAAAGCATTACACAATACAACCTCACTGTTTGCAAGACGAGCCAGTTTCGAGGTCAGGAACATTTTTCAAATTTTTCTAATTGCACAGAAACTAAAATGACAGTTAGAAGCAGCTAGATTTGTTTTTACACCTGTCGTAGTGGGCTGGTGTATTGCAATCGTGGTGTCCATCTGTCTTACTGTCGCAACCATAAATCAGGCAGATTTCCTCCAATTTGGATTCAACTTTGCCAGCTGATTGGGGAAGGGTCAGGGTTATATTATTGTTAGAACCTTACATATGAATAATTTGGTTCATTAAGATACCAGAATTATTCCTGGGAAATGGGTAAAATATACATCAAACGGGGGGAAAAACCCTTGACCTGCCCCCTGAAGCAAATATCTTCATAAATTTCTTGTCTTGGCAAATCATAACTCTTTTTTCCAATCTTCATAAATCTTGGCTCATGTCTTCAGAAGTTGGGAATAGGTCTATTATCACATTTTAGCCTAACCCATAGGGGGCAACTTAGTTATGCTCTGGAGGGAAGTATTAACCAAAATCTGAAGTGCCATATTGATTGGTGCAAGTGTTTGGTGCCTGTCACATCTTAATCATAAGCCAAGATGTCTTTGAGCAAGCGAGTTAGAACCTGCGAAATGGTCCCTGTGGCTATAATTTAACATGTTGTACTCTAGCATTGATATTGATAGCTGCTCACAAAATAAATTATAGTTCAGATCTTCTAATCTCATTTTACTGTGGCATTATCAGTGTGTGTCAATAATGCTGGTTTGTGTCTCTTATAATTGTCGAGTTATAATTTCATAATTTTCTTAATCAATAACATTCAATTTTGATTTGAAGTTCAGCCGTTTGATATCTTAACCTGGTAATGATGTGGATTTTACACTGAATGCATTTCTGGTCCCTCTGGGATTTTAAGGTTTGATTATTTTTCTTGTTCCATCTAATAGACTTGCATGCAATGTATCTACTCTCTTCTCTGCTGGTCACTGCGCTGCTGTAAGGCCCTTCATATAAATAGAAACTAATCCGTAACCTCATCTGAGAGCTGCGTAGCGGAGCACAGCAGTGCCCTGTGGCAGGTATGGGCTGACATGAAATGGCGAGGATGTGTTGTAGTTGAGCATGTCTGATTGTGTTGGAGCTGTCATCACCTGCCCTGCTTAGCTGGTCGCTGTCCTCAGGCCAGCGTGCCAGGTCACCGTCACACAGCTTTTTCATTTGAGAGCGAGTTGGGAGATGTTCTTTTTGGTGTGGCTGCACTTTTGCAGCCATTACTGTAGGTGGGTATAGTCCCATTTGATTTGTGGCTATTTATTCATTAGGTTTCTCTCCTAACAGTATTGGGAATGGAGCCAAAGGAACAGATGTGGTTCGGTCAACCCCCCCCTTCAGAAAACAGAGGGATGCATCACCAACAAAGATTATAATTATTATGATCAAATTTACAAACTGAAAACCAGGTGCCCGATCAGGTTATCACTTTATCCCTCTGATTATTTCCAGATGAACATTTCAAATAAAAAGGTGTTAACAAAAGTAGGATTATGTTGATCTCTGCATGTGAAGGATACAATTTGTGCATAAATGCTGCACAGCTCTGTGGTTTGTTTCAGCATTAATGCATTACTGATTCTGATGTAATCATTTGGGTGTAGGTACTGGTGACTTTGATTGTTATCGCCTTGCATTAACATAAAGAATGGAGTCACCATCTTCTCTTTGCTGGTAACCCTTTATATGTGATCGTTTCTATCAGTAATCAGCAGTGTGATAAAGCTGACAGGGTTGATGGCTGATGTATATTGATTTCAAAGGCTCATACAGACAATTAGCACAGCTTTGAACACAATCCTATACCAGCTCCTATTGTAGTCTGATCACATTCCCTTTCATATCATTTCAAATTGCTTTTCGTTTTATTATTCAGGCAAATTGGATATGGTTGTGGCAAAGTGGCTGACCCCACAGGCAGCAATTCCTTCTGGTTTAACCGATCTTTTACGAAATTCAGTACACACGTTTATCACGACTGGACGAAGAAATAAGTCCTGGCACCAATTTGATTGACGCGACAGGAAGTGGGCCATTTTGGATTTTGTGGCCATTATGGCTGTTGCTTTCATAAGATCAACTTCAAATGAATCTCATCCTAACAGGATGGAGATTCAAAGTTATTGTAATTGTGAGTTTTCGTCACATGCTGTGACGTGGCATGGCGTCAAATTGTGATGGATCACCATCAAAACACAAGGTTGTTGTATCTCGTACATACACTGTCCATTTGGCTCCAAACTGGAGATATATGACAAGAGTCCCGGCCTGATGACATTTACACAGAGGTCATGACCTAAAATCACAGCGCCTCCTTATGGCAACAGGATATATTTAGTTAATTACCAGGAGCTGAATCATCGGCCCCTGACAGCCCTCCCCGCAGCTGCATCCCGTAATAAGTTCAAATGTGCTCGGGCCCTGACAGTGCTGCTTTGCAGCCCTACTTTATTTTGAATCAGTCAAAATTTGTGTTTTTTGTTTTTTGGTAGCTTTAGTCAATGGAAAACTATTTTGCATGTTGTCTAAACAAGTTAAGGCTGCAGCCGTTGCCTTATTTGTTGTACACAGTTACCATGGTTACAGGGGTCCTCATCTGCTGTGAGGTTAGTGGAATACAATCTGTGGAATAGACGCACTTGAGTGTCCATGTCACCCCAGCCCTAGAGTAACATCACAGACTGAGTATTCAGATTGCTTTCTCCCCATCGTGACTGCTCATCCACAGCTGTGCTCTCCACTACAGAGCAGAGAACCATTCTGAGGCTGGAATCAGTGTTCAGTGTAGGGGGGAGAAGCTCAACTGGGATGTATCTGTAACATTTAGCAAAAAAAATTATATCTCTGGCAAACACTTAGAGGAGGATCTATGTGGTTGAAAGGCTTTAACTTATTCATTCCCTCTGAATGCAACAATTATACAGCAAAGTGAAAGTAATGCCATTATGTTACATCAACACTGGCAACATCCCATAATGAGACATAAACTTATTACACACGTTGATGAGCTCCTACGCCGACAACAGCCAGTGGCCACAGGCTTTGTGTTTTCAGGTTGTCCATCCAACTCAAGGATGGCCGGTTAAGAAATTAAAGGTCAAAGGGCAATTTATTTCCTCAAGAGAACCATTTAACATTTTTCACTAACAATAACTTAGACTCACAGATTAACTAAATAGATAAGGGTTGTCATAGGTCAAATGTCAAGGTCACGGTGGCCTCACAAAACATGTTTATGACCTTGAATATAATGTATCAAATCTGTCTTTAAGGAATTTCTTCAAATTTTGACTATTGTTACAATGACCCCATATCAGGGCAAAAAATGTATGTTGACTGGAACTGTAGCGGTTGGGTAGGGCATTCAACCACAGGGAATAATTTGTAGTTGTGATTATTGCTTTGCCTACCTGATATTTCTTTTTTGTTTCTTCTTATTCTTTTTCTATAGTAGTGCCACAGGGCAATCAGGCAAATGAACTTGTGAACATGAGAAAGTTTTGTGCTGTGAAGGAAATGAGTTCAAATGAGTGTCTTCCAAAGATGCATGACAGCGGAATGAGTTTTACAACAGTAACTTTCAATGGCTGTCTTTTACATTTTCATCTAGTTTTCATATTTTCTTGTTATATAATGCATTTCTTTATAGTTCTCACTTTCAAGTTCAACTTTCTTAGTATTAGTTGTATTTTCTATAGTGTAGACGTTGGGATAAATTGATAATTTATTTTTCATTCCAACAATTTCATAATCGAAATTGTATGTTTCTTATGGGCCAAACCATTTTTATTTGAGTGGTTTCATGTTTATTTGTTGGAGTTAAAAATAACAATTCTATGATGTTTATTATAAATGAACATCAAAGCCAGAAGCTGTTTTAAGTTACACTGTCACAGAAGAAATTTATTATAAAATGTTGTGATTTCTTGGCACAAACATCTGTTTGGAAGTGGAGTACAAAGGCATTGCTTTAAAACGCAGTGTTGTTTGATCATAACAAGATGTTGATGTCACATTGTGACAGTTGCAGATATATATATATATATATATACATATATATATATATATATTTAAACTTTTTTATTAATTCAGATGTAACCTTGTGGAAGTTTGAGCATTTTGCAGCTTGCCCATTTATCATATGTAAACATATTATTTACACGTCAAGATAGCTTGAAAGTATGCACTGCATGCCTGAATGATATAATCATCAATATGTTAAGATATATTTACATATTTGGGGTTTGAAAATGATATTTTTCGTTTTTTGACCAAATCCTTTTTTTAGAGAAATAGATTTATATTTTAATATTTTCCATTTGCCCAATCAAAACAACCACCTACGTCGCTCAATATGTCCCAAGGAGACACACCAGCTCCAGGCCTAGGCTTATCAGTCAGTCTTCTCAGTCTGTGCCTCACCTGACTCCCTCCTCTTGCTGCTGTCATTATTACTAATATTACGACTAATTTCTCTTCTAGCGGGCATGAATCAGAAAAAAGTTCTCTTCAAAGTGACACAGTGGAGGGAGCCCAATCCAAAAATCAAGAATAAACATCTTGGTTAAAATCATGTTGTACTGACTGAAAATTCTTGGTGCTTCTGAAAGCTTTTTTTTTTCAATAAATCGTATTACTTGTTGCATTGCTTTGTATAGTATCAAGAAATCGTGCAAAAAATTGTGCGTAGGTTTTTTTAATTTTTTTTTATTTATACATTTCTATTCCATCCTTTTTCATCAGTCTTGAATCCCACACTTTTATTCTCACCATTTAATCCTGCTATGTTACCCAGGTTGTGTTCATAATTATAATCAAATGCACTTAACTTGTGGTAATAGTGGAAAGAGACCAAGGGCAGGACTCTCCACGGATTTCTCACAGTGAGGAGGTTTGTGTGGCCCAGTTTCAGGTTAACAATATAAAAGGAGCTGCTGAAACCAGCCACTTGCTTCAGGCTCAGAAAACAGGGACGGTCTTCTCAAATCACCAAAATCAACACTGACATGTATGCATGCTTTTCACACTTTGCTGACACCATTGCCTTCCCTTGCACTGAACCCAAAGGGGTGTAAATCCTAACATAATTTTATGTTTCCAAAACCATCTCTAATATCCAGAAACAACACATTGACGTTAACCTGGACCCAAAATCTTGTAAAACAGTGTGGTGAAAAATGGAATTTGTCTAAATCTGTAAAGCAGAACGAAAGGATAACATCTGATATTTTTCAGCTGCCTGTCTTGCAAACAATGCTTTCATAATTCTGAATGTGCAGGATGGATATTGAGCCAACTGCAAAGCACAAAATGGATTTCTGCACATCAACCAAAACATGATTTTATTCAGCATTCAGCATCAACTCAATACCTCTAATAAAGGCTCTAATTGTTTATAGACAAACCAATGTAGTGTGATACTGAAGCAGGAGAAAGCAGCAGAGGTGTCATACGTCTCTGGGATTAAGGAACAAGATGGTGATACCACAGGTACGGGCTTTGTACCAGCTCAACGGCCAAAGTCCCTGTAATCCCAGTAAAGAACACCCTCATGAGTCGTGTGTCTTTAATACAATGGATAGCAGTCCATGTGTGCTGATTAAAGAAGGTTGTGAAGTTTACACATAGGAATAAAAATGGCATCCAGCGATGACAGCCACCTGGTTAGCACCTGAGTTGGCATGGCAACAGTGCAGGCGGCAAACGAGATTAATAAAGTTCAATTGTAAGAGGGAGGTTTTTACATAATATCATGGAGACATTTTTTACTTTTTCCGAATTTCCTCAAATTTCTAGTGAAACAGCTCCTCGCCCTGTATATAGCTCAGCACTGAATCTTAACTCTGTCACATTCTCATATAGCAACAGTGAACAGCCTTTTTTGCGGGTGATCTATTAAAAATAACTGCATTAATAATAACAGGGTCAAACATGATAGAGGCAGGAGTATTTAAATTAATCTTTTGCTCAATTTAATGCCATTGAATTGGAGGTGTTAGTGGAAGAGGCAAACACACAAGTTGTTGAGCTAGAGAAAATAAATATGAATTTAACTCAAAGAAACGCGATATGGGAGAGTGTCTGCGAGAAAGTAAATGCTGCTATAAAACCAAAAGAACAACCAATGAAATCAAGAGAAGAGGGCGGGACATAAGAGGCAGAACAAAATACAAAAAAGCTCATAATAAAACCTTTGCAAATAAAACAAGTGGGGTTGCTGGTGGAAGAGATGCCTCTGACCAATATTGAGCAGCAGGTGCAGTTCACTTTCTGAAGAACCCGTTCTCTCCGTCTTCTTCCTGCCATCTCCCCCTCACCACAATAAATACAGCCATCTGTGCGTAACGCTGTCTCGAGTAGCACCTACCTTTCAAAAGTACTGAATATAGACGCAGTCCCAACCACTGCACTTATTTTCAGGCTTTGTAAATCACATTGAGTGTGCTAAATTAAAGTATTTGCATCGACTCCTCCCAATGTGCACTCGGGTAGAAACGCCCGATATTGCGTCTGATATCGCCCGATAAGGCAAACGTACTAAATGGAAAAAGTGTGTTATACTGCACGCAATACTCAGGGCAATCAGTGGCAAGTGAAATCAAGTTAGCAAATAATTTTACAGGCACAATCCTTTAGTAGATCAGACCCTATGTGTACAATATTTATATATTATTCTTTGCTATACTTCATTCTGCGGAGGTTTTAATGAATATTATGATTGAAATCCTAAAATTGGCAGCACAGCAACCGACAGCATGAAACTAACTCATATTTATAAAACGGTTGGTCATGCTGATTGTAGTTTCTGTTGATTATGTCATCAGGGTATATGCATAATTCCTCTTCTGAATGTCCAGTGCTTGTGGATTTTAGAAGTTTCTATGTGTTGTACAGAATTTGGAGAGAGAAATTAAATTGCACCTTGAGTTTTTTGTAGTCCATAAAAAACTTGCCGTCAAATAGTATTCAAGCACAAATGAGAAGCATTATCAGAGTAACGACACTCATGAAAGCGCACACTAAAGTAGAGGCTGAAGTTATTCTGCATATTAAATTGAAGGCAGATGCCACTTCTTCATTTTGTTGTTTGAATAGAGCCTAGAGTCGGTCTTCTGTACAGACGGTCCAACTGCTATACTATTTAAAGTACTCTATCCTTTGAAACACAACCCAGATTTCTCTATTTGGAGGAATTAGGTAGTAGACAATCAGGTTTTTATGTTGTTATTCTGAACAGTCCTCATGGGTTCAATGGATTCCCAGTATATACTGAGGTGTTTGGGTTTTGTAAATAATATATATAGATGCTTTTATTCTTTAAAGCAAGGATACTTGTCCAAGGATGTAGAAGAGGATTCAACTCTGTCTGCTGACTAGAGGCACACAGCCTACTGGCTATTACGTTTATGTTTCGTCAATATTTATCATTATTTAATGTATAAATCACAAAAAAAAATTGTACCGCACTTTCTCTGGATATTTACAATACACACACCTAGTCTGAAGCCGATAAGACAAACAGATAGACAGACGTCTGTGGAATTAGATTTAGTGACTCAAAAGTAACAGCTTAAGTAGCATCAAAGAGAAAAACACTCAAATACCAGTAACTTGGAGGTTTACTGAACTACGTTACTTCCTTACGTTGTTACATTCCATCGTTGCCATACAGCTGGAAATCTGCCTTGTGCAACATTGAAACAGAAAGATGAAAACCTCTGAACACAGTCTGCCTATTTTTCTCACTCTTCTTCTTTTAACCATCTCTTTCTTTTCCTCCTCTATCCATTTACAGCTCTCCTTGATTTTCTCCAGAACTTATTACATTAGCGTCTGACTGTGCCGCATCATGCTGTGGATGAAGTGGAAGATGGTGGTGGACTCCCTGCGTGGACGGAGAAGGAGGCTGCCCTGTTTCCTCTGGTTCATCCTGCTGTTCGCTGTTGGAGGTCTGGTTCTCTTCATCCACCAGCAGGATCTGTCGGACATGGTCCAGCAACAAGTCCCAGGTTAGTCTTAATGGTTCAATGGCTCTTTGATGGATGTTACAAATGGCACAAATGGATTGCCAGGCTGTGAACCCTCTGTTGAACTTACACAATTGAATACATATTAAAGAAAACACGCTCTACAAAAGTGGGTAAACACAAAATTATTATACAACTCAATATAATATGATGAGGAAAGGTTTAGCTGCAAAAGTTAAAAAGGGATATGCTATCCTTTTTCTCCCAACCTTTGGACTTAAATTAAATCTTCAGCTACAGGGATGGGTTCTCATTGGCTGTTTCATTTTTGTTTTTGTTCCAATTTGTTAAAATACTTGGATTTACTAAGAACCAACTATGAAAAGTTACTGAAACAGCTGCAAATTGTAATATTTACAGGAGGAATTACAAGTTCTTGATTCAAATGTCTATTCTAAAACATGTTTAAGTTAAAAAATAGTTGTGCAAAGATCTTTCAAAGGTTAAAAGGGATATTCTACATATAATCTAGTTTTATATTCTAAAATGAAAAATAACTCCTTAGTGTTTTTTCGATATAAACACTAAGGAGAACCCAATGCTTGCCATAATTTCACTCGCTGATTCTTGAAAAACTACAGAAGCTATTGACAGGATGATCTTCAGATATTTCAAATCTCAGATTATTTTTCTCCTTAAATTGCCCTAATACATGTTTAACACAGCGCTGTAGTGAGGAGCAGCAGGAGTAAAAATGAGTCCGGACGGGGTTAATTAATGTCACATGCAGGACAGTGATAAAGTATCCTCAGTGGCTTTGGTTCAATAATCTCACACTGTTTGTGTCAGTCATGCTTGTGACATCATTCATTACTTCATTTCAATCTAAATTAATATATTGTTTTTTGTATTGGTATTTTTTATTTACTGGTTAGAAGAAGAATTAGTGTGTTAACCTGAATATAACAAACCTAAACTAAAATACCCTTAAATATTTTAATGGTTTATAACAGTTCTTTAGTCTTCACAAGGAAGACAAGACCGTTTGATATGACTGTGTAAACAGATTACCGTGTATGTGTGTGTGTAAACTCAGGTTAAATCAAAGAACATGGTGACGATTTTAAACATTTTCCCAATTCTACCCACTTCTATTCCAGCTCAGTGGCCCTCTGGTCAGAGATTACTCTGTGATAATGAGAGGCCGCACAGACAATTTCCAAATGAGTCAAACCTTTGTCCTCATACAGCGGCCTGGTGTGCCTCTGCTTGGCACACAGCATTAAGGAGATTGGGGTTTAAGCAGCCGTGATGGACGAGTGTCCTGAGCATGTAAAACTAAGCTGCTTTGTGTCTCCGAAACAAGAGATCAGCTGCTTGCTTATGGGCCTCTTTAGCCTTATTTTCACGTCACTACAGTTGATGGAGCAGCCTCTGACTCTGACTTCTTTCTTATTGAGCCTTTTAAATTAAATTCCTAACCATAATGCGGTGTTTGCAATATTTTGTAAATGTTTTTACCTGTGACGAATCTGTGAGCAGAGAACCCAGTTGATGTGTCTGAGATGATCAAAGAACGAGCTGGTGAACCGGTCCGGCACGCTCTCTGGAGATAAAAACCCTCATCAGCAGAGTCAGAGGAGCTGCAATCCACTAAGTAGCACCAGCACAGTGTGTCAACAGCCCTGTGAATCATTATGAATATCAGAGCAGTGTCACACTCCACCGCAGTAAGAGCCACTTAGTCAGAGTGGAATCCCTCCAACCCTAATATCCCCTTGATTGTCGGATGCTTTCAGGCACGGTGTCGGCAACATTCTGAATGAGGCAACTATGCAGGACACTCACAGAAGCACATACACACATAATGAATAAACGTATAAAGTAGTTGGTTAATGCGTTCGAGAATGACATCAAATTGATAATTTCATCTGTATCATTTTCATGTGTGACAAAAAACAGATGCTGTGAAAGTCCTGTCTGCCATATGCACAAGGGGCGCAGCAATTTTCAACAGCAGCACAGATCACTGTCAGCACGGCTAGGTGTGACATTTGAATTTGACATGGAATCTACTCTGTTTGTGTGTGTGTATGTGTGTGTTTACATTTTTTGATTTTCAGGAAGTTAAATCCTTTTAGTTTAAATTTCTGGTATCTTGCAAAAGCACTGATAGCGATATGATAACAAAGTAAAGAGAGAATGCTCAGTAGCTACTCTGTACACTGGTTCACTTTGCTTGAGTATAGTGATAATAATAATAATAATAAACTTGATATGTGTGGCACCTTTCATGCAAGACATGCAGCTCCAATTGCTTTAAATACAATATAGATACAACTGGTTAAAATGTTATTCATATTAGAGAACATATTTTGAATTTGAATTGGACACTGCTTTGTGAATACACTAAGTTGGATGTATCATGTCATTTGGAAAACATAAATTGATGTTTAATTAATCAGTAATTCATCAACCAACATTGTTTTTTTAATGGGCAATGACATTACAGATTTTTACAGTGTAGGGCAGCCAATTTACAATTCTGATAGCATGTTCTTATCTTTATTTTTGAAATACGACACAATACAACGTTTGTTTGTGTTTAAATCTATGTTTTGTTGTATTTTATAAAAGTCATCATCATCATCAACAACAAAAACTTCAACAACAAATTTATCTGTATTACGACTGTAAATTGGTTCACAATACAATTATTGGCTCATAATTCATGAATTCATTATTAGAATATTTGGTACAGTTCTCTTGTAACTCATCAGTACTCCATAGTCCTCGTGTTGGAGTCATTATCCATTTTCTTATTAAAAACATATCCACTGTCAGGTCGTCCTTGAGTCGTTCCACACTCAGCCCTTTGTTTCTGTCAGAGAAGTCTCCCTGTACTGCAGACTTGGGCCTTTTTAACTTAGCAGACATGCACAAAAAAAACCTGTGACATACTAAAGGAAAGAGAAAAACACAAGAATCATAATATGGGCACTTCAAAATGATGATGAAATACTAAGGAGATATAATGTAGGTCTTGGGCCCAATTTTAAATTCTTCTGCTTATTAAAACTGATGTTAGAGGAGAAACCCAAACCAGCATCTATGCCCTGACGTATCATTATATCATAAACATTTTAACAGCTGACTGCAAATAATTTCACTTAGTGCTGTGATTTATTGTGGTTTACTGGACAAAATGCATCATAAAAAAAGTGATTTTGATCAACTTTACTATTGAGAAGCATGCAAATTGATTTGAGGTGTTACCCTCAGAGACAGGACACAACAAGTAGGACAAATCACCAAATGTGGGAGAAGTCCTCATTATTATAGTGGCATGTGCGGGCTGTGGAATACAGCAATCCCTTGTTCACGCCCGTTTCAAGGTTATCACAAGGAGAAAGTGGGCTATAAATACTCTATATATAAAATTACAGAATATGTCCATTAGTTAAGGTTATATAAAAGCATATGTCTAGGTGTAAACTTTACGTTGAATATGTAGTATTTGTTACATAAATTGAATGAACTAGAGCAGTGCCGGTTCTAATCCTGCCTGTTTGGAATGGGCTGTTTACTTGGGCTGTTTAATGCTGATTGCAGCTTTCTTACTGAAACTGTTAAAGTGAATTGCAGTGTAAAAATATCAGCTGCAGTATTCACGATCGCTACACAAAGAGCTGCTCACCTCTTTGTTCAAAGAGACGTGAAGCTCGACTCAGTGCGCAGAACCCAGTCAAAGTGTTGTCGTTGTGATCGACAGTATCACACACATTGATGAGACCCAGACGCTGCTGCTACATTTCAATTCACAGTTTATTTAGCTTTTAGCGTATTTCCACATCACACCAAATTCATGTCCTTGGATCTTCAAATAGACCGAGATTGGTGGAATTACTAGATAAAATAGTAATGCCTGTTTAAACTGGTTTGGAATGGTGTGTTCTCTTGTCCTGTGTTAAAGCTCCGTAGCTACTTCAGAACTGATCCTTGTCCTCCTCAAACTGTCACTTTTTATTGTGTGTGTGGAGAGTTTTTATAAACAGCCAATGGGGCAGAGTGAAGCTAGAAAAAATTTGTGATCATCCCACCTGGTTTATCTGCAGTGAAGTCATTAGGTCCAAGTCGTACCAAATTCGACACTGCACTTCCTTCAGCCCTAAATAATTCACAAGTGTGAAGCCGCTAAGATGAAAGGTTCTCGAGATATGCGTTCCTCACACAGACATCTGGACAGACAGTGATTTCAGTAATAAGTAGATAGATGGTGAAAAGGAACCGGACAGCAGCATTTTATAAATGATGTATCTGTTTTTTTGAGAACGATGCATTTTTAACCATTTACATAGTGTATGCCTTAGAATAAATTCTGCAGTCTGAGCACATCTGTTTATTCCACTTCTTTAGAATTAGCGAGAATTCTGGTTTAGTGAATCATGCATGAGTGACTGTGTGTTGTATACAGAATCACAGTAGCTACACAGTTTTCCTAGCCCCCCTTCTAAAGCACCATGAGCAAGCGGTATCTTTGCCGGAAGCCATGGTGCTTCACCCTAGCAAAAGCTCATATCTAATAGAACGGAGTTATAATACATTGGGTGTCAGCTTTTATCTGCCTCCCCCTCCTTCGCCACCTCTTTATTTGGCTTCTTGTGCGCTTGAGAGCTTTGTGTCCCATGGTTTAGATGGCCTGCACAATGGTGGCTGAGAAAACTGCAGTTTAACTGTCCAGTCTCCCTTGGATCTCTCCCAAGTAATTGTTAAAGGACAATTGGAGAAACAGCAGCCAGTTTCTCAGGGAGAAGAGATACCTGAAGTGCTAGCAGTTGAGATAAATTGTCTGCACAAATTTACACCTCTGGGCATTTTTCAGATGAGTTTGGCAGTGAGGACCAACTGCTGTGGTGAATAGAAGGTCGGTGTGTGTCACCTCCCAGGCCCCGACACAGAGCAATCCTTAAGTGGAGGAGAGGAGGTAAAATGTTTGCAGCGTTTCCGTATAATGGTGGAAATTCATCATTCTAAAGTGAGATCAAGGTGAACAAGGGCTTGGTTTAAATGGTAAAATCACACCATTGTTAAGTGTTTTCAACAGGAGTAGCCTATATTAGCCTGTGTGGGTACAGTTTAGCATTACTGGCTTCAGCTGGCTGTGGCTGTGTGGGTGAAACTACACACAAACCACACGTGGGGGAGGATAGCCTCCAAAGCTTTCTGCCAAAGCCTCTGCAAATGGATAATGTTGTGAAAGGGTCTGTTATAACCCAAACCACCATCTTTTACCAAACCTAACCTAGTAGTTTTGTTGCCTAAACTTAACCAAACTACAAGCTAAAACCAAAGCATTTAACAGTTCTCGCAAAAGCACAAAGACAATACTCTTTTTCATTTTGTCTTAATCTTTTATTTTACTTTAAACTTAAATTGATGTTAAAATGGAAAGCAGCACTATTAGGGCTGTTACCTCACTGCAAGAAGGTTCTCGGTTCAAATCCCAGCTCTAAATTGACTGTGGGTGTGAATGTGAGCGTGCATGGTTGTTTGTTTGTGTGCTAAGTGGTACAGATGGATGGATGGATGGAACATGCAAATCAAATTAACCACTCAAAGTAAAATGATAATGTATGAAACCGATTTGCTGCTTTTCATGAGCTCTCTTTTGTCTTTAATTTCTAATGCACATTATACAATCTTGGAATGAATATGCAATTAAGTAGCACAGCCTAGACAGCGGTAGCTTATCGAGAGATGTTAGTTTATGCTCTGATGTTTGACGACTCTTAGTTGAGATATTAAAATAAATATGCCATTTGTAATTAAAGAAATAAGTTTACCATGCTTTTCCACTCAGCCTCCTGTGCTGATGAACCCATCAGGCTCCAGCTGCAGCTTGCAGGTGTCAGCAGCTGATGGTTTTTCAGATGTAATGCCACTGGCAAATACCACAGTGGCCTATTCAGCACTCACAATACTATAAAGAATAAAGGGGGTGAAATGAATGGGATTTTCTGTAATTGTTGATTAGGTTATTTTATATTATCATATTACTAAACTGTAGTCGTATCCTTATCCCAAACATTCATTATCTCAAGGCACTTACATAGTAACATGATATCTTACTAAATGATAGAACCCAACAGTTCCCACACCAAGAAAAATCCCTTTTAATGGGAAGAAACTGAAGAACCAGACAAACAGTTATGATTGTTTAAAATATAGAGTTCTGATATTCCCTAAAAGCAGCTATAGATATACATTTTTAATAAAGGAAAACCAAGGAGCAGCATATATGTCATGTAAGAGGGATCTATCTTACTATGAGCCCAGAGGATTATCAAATGACTGCAGTGTTTGAACATATTTTGATTCACTGCTAGTTGTTCACATCCACTTGAATTTGTTGACTGTTAATGTCCCATAGCATTTGTTGAAATAATCACATTTCTTTCGGCAAAAGGAGCTTTAACAAGACAACTCACAGTTTCAGAGATAGGTAGCCACTAGGTGGTGAACAAATTGAAACATTAAGGAATGTTGGAGCCATACTATTTCCCAGGAGTTGGTGAAGACCAATAAATGTATCTAAAATGAGAAAAGTGGAGTTACATTTGTAAGCTGGATATGTAAATGGTTGTACATTGCTTTAATTTGTTTACTTCTTGTTTCCACTGCAATAAATTTATCAAAAAAACCTAAATTACAATGTCTTTCCCCAAATCATTTGTTAATTAGGATGATTACATCTTCTGCCAGAGAAGACATAATCAATACCTTCATTTTTTCTTCTCTCCCTAAGTGGCTGACATCTACTGGCAATATAGAGGGAGGTGCATGCACAGTTAAAAACCAAAGTCTGAAGCAGTCAATCCCCCCCGACTTGAGTAAAAATACAACCTTCTCGTTCTCTTCTAAATCCCATGATGCATTTAATCCTATAACATAGTCCAGTCAAGACTACGTCTACTGCTGTTAGGAACACAAGTGGGGGAAAAGTCCATATTCATGTATGCCTCCCCCCTCTCTATTTAGGCAACATGCTGTTGAGTAAGCTGGAATCTACAGAGGAAATATAGTGTTCAATAAAACACTGAAGTGATGTGTCATCTAGTGTTGCATGGTGTACAAATACCACAAAAGTATCACGCTGCCCTGCTGTTCAAAAACTGTACAAATTCCCAGTTTTACTTACATCGTTATTTTTGGAATGGCAGTGTTTTAATAACAGCCATATTTCCTATGAGTTGTTTCGATGTGCAGCAGCAGGGGAGTGTGTGTGCAACTCCCTGCAGGAACAGTGGGTGTGCCGTTTTTAGCTTTCATTTTGACAATAATACGAGAAGTAAGGCTGCTGCCACAAGTGCTCTCGCCACCCGGTTGTAAAATATCTTTAAAGTCAATGCACAACAACGACAGAGTTGGTCGATGTGATAGATAACCATGCCCTCAAATGGCCTCAAAGTCAGGTGACTTTTTTTGTTTGAATTGAATTGATAAGGTAATTAATGGCAATAAAAACAGTTAAAATTTCCACAACCTTTATAATTCACTAACCGATTTGGCCAACAATTTTAGATACACATAGTCACACAGTTAACTTTAACTTCAACAAACTTGTAAGCTTCTTAAAATTCCACATTCAGATTAATTCAGGTCATCCATATCTATAAATGATATAAACATGGCAAAACATTTTTACAATTAAAATGTGCTAGATTTATTGAGTCATATTAAATCATTAATCTGCTTGAAACTGTAGCGTTAATAATCAAATGAATCACTTTAAATAAAAACAGATAATTTGCATATGATGGAAAACGCAACAAGGTCAAAAGTTAAAGACTCAAGTTAACTTTACTACTATTTCATTAACCATGCAAATAAATAACTTTAACAGTAAGCCTGTCACTTAATGGTGATATGGTGGTATATTATAATAATACACTGAAGTAGACTGAAATTAAATGACTCAATAAACCCCCTTGGTGGAGCTCTGTTCTCTTCTGAGAGCATTTTCGCCTTTCTAATTTTGTCAAATTGGATTCATTTTTTTTAACAAAAACAGGTTCACGTTGTTTTTTCAGCGGATAAAAAAGTCATAATATTGGAAATGCCTCGAAACAGATTTATTGAATATTATGAGCTGTATATGTGCAGGTTTGACATGCACATATAGAAGAGGTCAACAGTTGAGAGAGACTGGCTAGTTGGAGGTAAAGTGATCAAGATTAACACGATGCATAGAGGCTTGTGGGTTTGGCTGTAATCTGATCAAAATTGTTTAAAAATCCTTTTTTTTTTTTTTTTTAGCCTAACAAAATAAATATAATAGAATGAATCATCTGGCGGACCATTTTTGGCTCCATCGGACTTGTTATCGCTCTATCTCCATGCACATGGAGCCTGCCAGGAAATGGGCATATTGTTTCATGCTGGAAGGAAAAATTTGATCTCTCCGTCAGAGGTCCAATAATCCCTTAAGCCTTGTCTGTTTGCAAAGTCCAATTTAGCTGTCCCTTAATGTAATTAAATTGTGCTGATGACCGCCAGGGCAGTGGTGCGGCACCATATTTGAATGCAAATCCTCCACTGGATGTTTGTGGAAAAAAGCCGAATGTTATTTTATCCTGACTTTCCTTTTTTTTTTTCATCTGTGTGCGCAAAGCTCCTTTGACAAAGCCTGTTTGTGTTGTGTTGGCACGATTCATTCAATTCCTTCCAGAGATGGATGATCATTGGAAAGCAAAAGTTGGCAAAGCCCACTTCATCGCAGTGATTTTACACAGCCTTAAGTAGAATGTGCCCCCAGACAACAAGATGCATTCTGTCTCTGGAGCATAAGAATCTCAACACACCTTGACTAGATTCTTAACAATACAAGCTAAGCTTTGGCCTCCTGCTCAGTGTTGGGATCACATGGCATATGGCATGGGACATGTATCCCAGCAACTATGATAGCAACTGCTGTTCCACATTCAGTGCCGCCTTCCCCCTGTTCACCTCAGGGAGCAGAGCAAACCTTACCAGCGTCCCTTGGGATTCCTTGCCCAGAATAAAACGAGAAGAAAAAAACGAAAATGTTTTCATGCAGGGGTATCAGGTGCCTGCATCACCGTCTCTTCAGTCTCCTCCAGACCTGGGCCATGTCTATTGGATTTAAAATAGAGCAGCTTAGAGGCAAGTGCAAGGTCATGTGGTTTTCCATTAACATTAATGCCCGGGGTTATGCCATGGGAGACTCGCAACATAATCTGTTTTCCCTGCCATCTGATCGCTCTGGCCAATGGCCTTTACTGCATTTATCAATATATACAAATAGATTTCCCTTCTTCACATCCCTGCTCCAGCACAGGTCAGTGTAAAGAAGAGTCAAAGAAAACCATTGTATAAATATTGAAATGGTTGGAAGAATTGTGCTGAAAGAGATGCATGAAAAACAAAAGTCATTCTACATAGAGTAAAAGGCAAACAACAAACTTAAAATTTCTCTTTTTTAAAAAGATAGAAAACAATTGGAACTTCTGTTTTTCAGAAAACTCATTTGTTTTGGGAGAGAAAGACTGCTTTGTGTGGTTCAGTGGGATAAAGGTGAAGGCACAAATTACAAGAATGTCCCTCTTGCCGTTTCCAGATATGATCTCCGGAACATTACAGCACAAAGTGGTCCGGAGTTTGCCTTTCACTTATGCAGATTGCAACAGGAGATTCTCCAGTCAGACATAGGATATAAAAATCATATATCATATATCATATTGTTTTTAAGTTCACACGTGTTAACAGCACATGAACACTGTCCCCTATCACCAAAAGCTCTCAAATCGTTCTCTCTTTCATCTTAAGATATTTCTCGGTCGCAGTGGATTTCCTGTTGGATTCTGATTGGGCTCATTTGGACATTATCCAGAGTTTTTATTAAGGGGTTGGAAGGAGTAACTCTGGAGTATATCTTCTTTCGCATCCACATTTGTGTTCTCACATTCAGCCCCTCTGGATAATATCGAGCGATTATCTGGAGTTCAGTGCATGTCTGTAAGCAGCCTCAGCAGAGCACATACCTCGGCCAACAGTAACTTTAATTTAAGTCATAAATAATTAAGTCATATTACTCCTTTGAATATCACTAAATTTATTTCCATCGATATCCCAGCATTATTCACTAGGAAAGCTCTTGAAATCTTTAACGCTCTGATTAAATATGTAAAAGCTCCCCTTTGTCTGGACCAACACCAAAAGTCAATGGGTTCTTTCTTGGCTCATGTCCCATCTTTTAACCAAGTTCCGTGCAAATCCGTTCAATATTTTCTGCATAATTGGGCTGAATAACAAACAAACAAACAAACAAATGGACGGGGTGGAAACATAACCTCCTTTGCAGAGGTCATTAAGGCAGCACTGTGGCTTTGAGTTACTTCACTGAACCAAAAAACTTTAAAACAGCTGATCTTGTTCTATCCAGACCATTATGAGAAACAACAACCAGTCAGTGTAAGATGAGGGATAATAGGAAGACGGGGAGAATGCTGACTGGAACAAAAGTAGAAAAACACATGCAGTGATCTTTCTTTAAACTCGGCAGACTTAAAGATGCATCTTTCGAGCCGCTGACGAACAGACTTGGTTGTGACTTCTACTGAGCAGCAGAGCGTGGCTCGGCCATCCTGCTGCTGGAGGGGGTGGGGCTTTCACTTTGCCCTTTTCTTATCTGCCCTGCTGGGTAACAATCAAAACTACTAAGGACATAAAACAGACAGAGCTAAAGAGCACCAGGTGGATCCAACAGTGAGGCCGATTTTGAAAAAGCCTTTGAAGACCTTATTCAGTGATTCTGCCTCTTTGTGCTGTCAGTCTGTCCCAGGCTCTGTAACTGCAGGAACCACAGCTGAGGCTCCAAATGGCCTCTGTTGCTGTGAACAAGAGTTTGTCTTTAGGGAGGCAATGTGATAAAGAGACAGTTGGAACATCATAGATCTGCTGTAGCCACAGAACACGACCCGGTTCTTGGTAGTACTCATGCCAAGAATTCCAATTTTCTACCCATATCTGATCTCTTTTGACGATTGACCACATCTCTTTCAGGAAAAAAGTCAAAATCCTATACCGATACAAACTAGAATTCATTTCAAAATACATCTGCAAAGAAAACTTCTGCTTCTGTGCTCTTTCTACCTCTCCCACTTCTACTGAACACATATCAGTTACAGTGTGTGCTTTCAATTCGGACAGTGTAGAGGCACCAAAAGGCCAGCTGAGACACAGTTGGCAGGACGCTTCTCTCAAACAATGCAGGTATTGTAACCACGTCTGTAATTATGAGGTTGGCCTGAGCAGTACACAGCCTTGCTGCACTGATTAAACTCAGCACTTGGCTAGCTCCTCACTAAGACATTGTTCTTGCTGCCGCAGTTCTGAGTCGCTCTGTGTTCTGTCCAATGCCGGATTTTCAAGCATCTCTGGGAACAAGATCACTGCCCACTTGAGCCCCGATCAATCAGGACTGGACTGGTCATCAGAAACGGTTTGATAAGGGTAATCGTTGGTGCTGAATGCGGTGGAAATTCTTGGTGAGGGGAAATAAGATAAAGACAAAACTTTCTTCTTTCATTTATTTAAGCAGGAAATACAACAGAGAAAACAAAACAGAGTCTGTATTCAGCTGAATAGACAGAGAGACAGAGTTCTCAGCTCCACAGCTTGGTTCACAAGTCAGAAATATTCTTCAGATATTTATGGGTCTCCAGCTTGTGGAGTCGTGATCACATTTTGCTGTCGTCAGATAGTGGAAAACACCTAAAACACCTCAAACTGTGGTTTTAGAGCAATCAGCACTAGCTCAAATAAGCACTGAGGGTGGCACCTGTTTATCACACTAGAATGTTCTTTAGAGTGCTCCGTGCACAAGTTGAAGGGAAGTTCATGGAGTAGATGAACATTGAGTACAAATTTTCACACACAGTTAAATACAATGGAATTTTATGATCTGGAGTAAACTGTATAATAGTCATTCAGCTGTGATTAGAACAGAGAGGTTGATCAACAAAGATGGCAAAAGCATATGTTAAACAAAGCCATAGCAGTTTATCTATGTTCAACATCTTCACAGAAATGAGGTTGGTTTAACAAGACAAACGAATAAAGTAACTGAATGACAGAGTGAGAAAAACCTCCTAATTCTTTTTTTCTCTGCAGGAAATGTCCAGTCCGCACACTCCACTGCTTCAGTCTTGGTCACACTAAAAGATTTTCAGCCCTGACGAGATTTCCAGACGAGATTTCCAACCCGCTGGAAATCTAGTCGGAAATCTAGTCGGTGACTAGTCAGTGACCAGATTTGGGCGAGTCTGTTCCAACTATGACCAACACCAGTGAATAAGAGCTCAGGAAGGGGTAAAATGGTTCATGTCTGTAATTGGGGAAATCAAGCCAATAGCCATGCGTGTTAGGGACTGAGTAATACAAAGTCAGTGCAGCTTACATCAACTGCATCAGACTTGGACAGGTTTGTTCAACTGTGATGTCCACTGAAGCGCTTCACCTCTCCTCCAGCTTGATGTGTCATTCTGAGCAGGATGACAGAAGTGCAGGAGGAAACACCATATCTGCTTTTGCATGTTTTTTCCTGGTTCAATATAGTTTGGAGAACAGACATACCAGTCAGGGGTAACTTCCGGTGAAAGATTGAAGTGTATCAACCCCTGTCAGTCATCTACAGTGGTATGAACTCACAAAGACGGCAAGACTCGTGACCACAAGAAGGCAAGTCGAACTCCACAGCTATCCGACAACTTTCAAAGTTTTTTGGTGTTAATGTTTCTATTGATGTCTTAACACAGCTGCCTGGGGTTTAATCCATCCACTTTACAGTTTGTCTATTCTTCTACTTCCGCCTGCTGTCACCAAGGTATAAATTGAAGGACGAGGTGTAATATATCAGCTTTTCTTATGGTGCTGATTTTTTATATCAACACCCTGTCATTAATTTTACCTGGAGGTTGGAGGAGATACCATCTACTGCTATTTGTCTTCCAGCGTGACATAAAGAAAATTATGTAGAATTGATTTCATTACAATGCTGTGTGGCCTAAGAATTACGATTTCTTAGGCCACACAGTTCAACATCATATCAGTTCATGTCAGATATGATGTTCCTTCCGGATGCTTTGTCTTTACCACTCCAAAGATATTTGAAATCAGGAAGCCTCATCCTAAGCACTTTCAAATTGGAAAAGCTCATATGCTCTTGAGCTTTGTAGCCATCATCCAGTTTAGGCTGGAGAAGCTTTGAACGCCATTCAAAGACAGGAAGAGACGGACAAAGGGAGAGTGGGAGGAGAGAGGGACGTTATGTAACTACAGTTCTCACCAAGGACACATCTTGTTTCAAAAGCAAAGCAGTGAAAAAGTGATAATAAATGCTAATGTTCAAGGTTGCATACGTTATTATTTGCTCAGCAAGGGAACAATTATGCAAGACGGGCTATTATTAGACCAACAACTCTGTATATTTATGTTTTCTGTTCTGTTAATATTATTATTCAGTAATTCCATGCTTGACATTACATACTACTTAATATCTGCATGTGTGAGTGAGGTCCTGCTTCAAAAGTCGAGTGAGCTCCTTAGAACTGAATGATGAGGTTAATTTCCAGGTGCCTGAATCTGAAATAGCACCACAGAGTGTATCACCACTGAGGCCAAACAATCCAATATGAGGTTGCTGGGTAAACTAAAAAAATTGTATTCCACAATTTACTTGGTTCTTCCCAGGTCCAGTTCTAATCCCTCCACCAAGATTGTTTTTTTGTGTTATCCTATCAAATAATAAACCAATAAACAGACGGTTTATGATTTTCTGTTCATAGACAAATGGCTTGAAGGTTTAAAAAAGTGTATCTAGTGAACTTTAAATAGTAATCTGTAGCAGAGCTCGGACACAAGGCAGATGGATGAGTACCTGCTTTAGCAAGGTCAAAATGTAGCATAAGAATCATAGTATATTCTTAGCATCTGGTACCTGCCGCCTGTCATAAAAACCTATTCTCCGCTCTAGTCTGTTACTGGAGCCTGATGTTTGTACAGTAACGCTGAGAAAAAGGTTTCCTCTGACCGCTATCTATATGACTCCCCATATCGTACAAGAACAATCCCTTTCTCCGCCCCTATTATGGTCGTGAGTTTTATTCTGACAGGGATTTCACATGATTGTTCCCAAAGGACAAGCCATGCCTTAGGAGCTGTGATCCGTCCCTCCAGACCGGAGCTGCATTCCCATTTACAAATCAGACTTGAACCCTTTCCCTGTCTGCTGCGGAGACAAGTTGAATGGATATCATTGTGCACTGCTGATACTTCCATCACTGTAATCCCTCTACAAAGTGCAGGCACTCGAGGAGGGAGATGAAAAGAGTGGAGGGGAGAGTGGCCCATTCACCTTATGTGTCACCGCAGAGGGCGCGAGGAGGGAAGTCGGTGGCTCGAGCCGGCGACTCCTCAGCCCTCCCTCAGACAGAAAAGAACAAAAGATTAAGCCCTCCTGCTATCCAGGGTGATAACAAGCTGTCAACTCCTAAAATGTAATCTGCTGACTCCGGGAGGAAGTGGTGGTGTCAGTGGAGTGGGCCGCCAGCTGATGCTTATCTCCTGAATGGCGTGCCATTGATAGAGAGAGCCATGGCCCTGCATGGCACGCGTACAAAAGCCACCTCTGTCTGCCACCGAACAAAGAGGTCTGCACGGGCAAAGGGATCCATACTGAGGCAATTGCCGACATATTTATAAACATATATACCCTCCAGACCTTTCTGATGTGAGTCACAAAGAAAAGGTGATGGGAATGATAAATGACATGAAAAGCAGCCAATAGACTGGGGGATAATAAGGCATTGCCCCCAACAATGCTGACAAGTGATGGGAGGCTCCCCTCTGTCAGCTGGTCTCTCGAGCTCTTCCACTCCGTCTGGGCCACAGATTGTTAAATGTTAAAGCCAGATTGCTGCCTAGACCAGGTCCTAATGCACGCTCCAGTGGGTAGTGAAGCTGCGATATGCGAGCTGTCACCAGGCTGCAGCCAGTAAATCAATCTAAGCATTACCAAGCCTTTTAACAAGGGGATTGCCATACAGCTAATTGCCTCTTCCTACTGTATATCTTTGTCTCTCATGTACCTCATGCCCTGCAGCCCCCCCCCCTTTCTTGTTTTGTCTTTGTCAGATTAACATGAGTGTTGTGACTCTAATAGGGTATAGAATCTGATTTTATGGTCCATACAAAAAGGCTCTTACAGTCTCAGTGGTTATGACAGTGGGAGGGAATTAGTCACACACGGAGCTATTTCAGGCTGTTTACAATCAGATTTTAGACCGGGACCAGAGGATTTTTCCCTTGTGGACATGGGGCTATTGATCCTGAGAAACCAGTCATGTGGTATGAAATAGATACTCCTAGTTGTTTTCCGTACAGCTGAGAGGAAGAGAAATGACTTTGACCTGTTGCTATTTTAGGTACCTTGGAGTCAGCCTGGTCTGATGGTGTCTGGTGCCCCAAAGTACTGATTGATAATGGTCCAATGACCAAGACAGAAGAATGAGTACGTGAGCCTTTTTCCAAAAAACTGTTAATCTATAAGGAAATGCCTGAAGAGAGTACAGCTTATGTAAAACAGGTTGAGATATGTACGAAAGAAATGAGTATACTGTCTGTATACAGCCATGCTAGCAGCGGTGAGACTATACTTTGACAAAATGCTGCCTTGAACTGAATACAAATGTTAATGTACTGATGTGCTCACAATGACAATGCTAGCATGCTTATGCTAACCAGGGCTAATGTAGAATAAGTGTGATAGCATCCTAACATTTTCTAAATAATGTTCCATAGAAAATGAGGTTGAAGCTGGTGCTTCACTAGTTTTACAGGTATTTCCCACGGGATTAATAAAGTATCCATCTATCTATCTATATATCTATTTGGTTATAAAGCTCAGCCCACTACTGGTAGCAGTGGAAAAATCCAGGGATTTCAGTCAAATTCAGCCTCTACGCTACAATTGTATTATTATCAATCCAATCATTTTAATGAGATGTCTTGCTTTGGTTGGTGGACAAATCGACCAACCTGCAGACATTAACTTCCCGAAAGCTAAATGCCAATAATCTAAACAATTAACAACATTCTTAGTGGTGGAGGAAATACTTGAACACACCTAAACAAAGTACAAATAAATACACAAAAATGTACTCAAGTAAAAAGTATCACATTACTTTTCTTCTTAAGTTTTGATTATACTTAAAGTATTCAAAGTAAACAAACCTCTAAGTCAATCATATTCCTTATAATACAACGGTCTACTCCATCATTATGGCCAATTCTCAGCCTCTTGATGTTTGAGGGTTTAATGTAACCTGCCCGCTCTGATTGAGTCGGTGGACCGGTTTCCCGTCCATTATTGATTACTTTTACTTTTTAGTCGTGGACAGGGGCTTCTAGTTTTTTTAAATGTAAAGAGTTATTGATAACTTTTATCTTCAAGTTTAATGCAGAAAAATTTGGCTGATGGAAATACGACAGAGCTCTCTGAACCGAGGGGACTCAGCTTTGGACCAAAAAGTAAATTTCCTGGCTTACGGCTGGATTGCTGGTCTGGTAATGATTATGTCTGTTCCACTGGCTGATGTAAGTGAAACCAGTGGGTCAAAGAGAGGAAATGATGTAGACTGAAGATCCTTCCTGAGGTCATTTGTCTTGTTTAATTATTTGTAAAGTCCTGTATCCTGGACTAAACTGACAGTGCCGCAGCTTTAATTAGATTTTCTGAATAAAAAAGAAAAGATTCTGATATCAGTAATCTGTAAACCTACAAAAGAGGGAAACATAGGTAACAATATCCTCCCTTAACAAGCACTGCTGAATCGCCCTTATGCCTGACACTTAAAACGCAAGCTCTTCAAACTGTATTTGTACTGGACAGATGTTTGTGGGATTGTTTGGCTCAACATGGGAGAGGCAGTGGTCTAGTGGCAGAAACTTGGAGTATGGGCTGAGAAGGTCTCTGGTTCGTCTCTGGTTCGACTCCACGGAAGACGAACCTGGATTGATCTGTCCAAAAATCCAAGAGTCTCCCTACCCTGTCTAGTGCCCCTGAGCAAGGCACCTTACTCCCCCAACATCTGCTGCCCGAGCACCGTACATGGTCGCTCACTGCTCTGTGTGTCCTGCACCAGATGGGTCAAAAGCAGAAGTAAAATTTCCCTACCTGCATGAGTGTGCCTTTGCTTGTCTGTACATGTGTTTGGGACTAATAAATGCATCTTAATAACAATTAGTCAGTGTGTGGTAGGTAGAAAGAGAAGGGAAATCTATGGGATATCATACAGACTCATCATAAGACTTCTGTTGACAGGGCCTTTGAGACAATAGCACCAAAGTTGTGGAATGTCCTACATCCCTTATGTTTGCTGTTTCGGTGGATTCATTTAAAAAACACCTGTCTAAACAGGTATTCAGGTGATTTATGTCTCTCTATGCATTCTACTGGAAATGCATTATTCTAGTCTGTTAGTGTGTATATATATGTTTTTTTTTTCTTCATTTTTCTATTTGTATGGTGTAAATCTGACCATGCAAAGCAAAGGTCAGCTAAGATTCTTACTTGTGATTTTCAAACAGACTTGTACTCTAATGTAGAATTTAATTAACAAAGGGTCTTGGCAAAACTGCGGCACTAGATTTATCAGGATGTTTCAATCATTCTTTATATAGCTAGTGCAGAGTACTTTACATTAGTGTAAACCACTCTGGTCGTCAATGAGACCTGAACGGCTGAATTCAAGATATATACAGTCACCATATAAATACAGTTTATCTACCTTATGTATATAAACACAACAGAGTACATCTTACTTCAGCTGCAAAGCTTTGTCCCTTGTAGCTAATGGCCTTCAACGACTGAATTAGAGGCCGTTAATGTCTGTATTGAGGATGCAGCAAAACAATCTAAACCTCATTTGAGACTTTATTACCACGGGTAGACGATGACCATGTCTATGATGATGAGACTTATGAAATTAAAAATGAGTGCTCATTTTCCCACTGACAGCCGGTATTATTGAAGGCATGCAATAATGACACATAAATCAACCTTGTAATTCTAATTTCAAACGAAAGGAAAACAAATTGAGATATTGCTCCAATCTTTATTTTTTTCTTCCTGTAAAAATCAATTATACTAATGTATATTGTATCTGAGCTAAATTGAAATATAATTTTTTTTCCCTACATTTATTTCCATTTTACTTTTTCAGTTTTATTATTTTCCGTCCATGCCTGAAATGCTCAGGCCTTTTAAAAAAGCTCTCACAGAAATTTGAAAAGCTTTCAGGCAGCTGCCTCGCAGTTTGCAGTCTGTTTCTCTATTATACTGAGCCCATAACAGGTATTGCCCATTAAATTACATCAAGACAAATAGAGCTGTTCACCACCCTTTTCCAATTTTCTCTGAGGTTGGCCCTGAAAGAGAATTAGACATAGATCCTCTTATATTTATTTCTTAATTTAGCAGAAAGTCTTTGAGGAATTTTGTCATCTTGGGCCATAAAACACAGCTCTACCATTTTACGAGAGCTGACTTTGGTGACGCCAAAGGACTTAACCTCTATATAAACAGTGAGTCTGTCTTCCCTTTCCAATTGCTGCTGTATCATGGAGGGGGATTTAGCCCGACTCCACTGGAATTGATATACACTGTCCCCATTGTGACGCACTGACTATCTTCAGACAGTCACGGCATAGAACACAGGACCCGACCTTTCACGCCCCTCTCTATTGATTATAAATCAGGCTATATTTCATGACAGAACATTTCTTCATCTTTTTTGCCAATTCTTTGTGGGTGTTTATGTGGAAAGAGAATTCCGGAGGATTCATACAAAACGGTATCGGCGCTGTTAAGAAATAAGCCCACTTCAATGGAGGGATTTGCGGTGCCCACTCAGAGGTAGGAGGGAGCATTTCAAAGCCGCCCTTTTTCCAAGGCTGTTTACTGCACTGTTCTCCGCTCAGTGACTGGCATCACTCAGCGTGTCTCTCTCAGCTTGCGGCCAGCAGAACCAACACCAGATTGACAAACTTATCGTTCCACCAAAGACCTGTCAAAGCCTGCTGTGTTTTTCTATTGTTGCTCATTGCTTAAAAGGCAGAACAATAAAAGCTAAAGTCTTCCTTAAAAAAATGACTTTAAATTATTTAATAATTTCCTGAATAATTTCCAAAGGATACTACGGCCGCTATACGCAGTGTGAGATATTTACCTTCTCTTCAGTTTCTCATCAATATAGTGTTTTCTTAGCTAGAGAATGTGAACATTTAAAATTCTGCTTAAAGATCAATGTAGGCTTAAGTCTGACAAATACGTACCCAGCGCTGTCTGCCCCGACGTGGTGTGACTGACCCCTAAATGGCAATCCTATCAATTCAGTGTCAATCCCCCTCCTAGCAGAGGCACAGAGGGAAGTGAGGCAGCATTAATTATGAGTCTTCAAGCTCCAAGGGACAGTTAATCTTTGTCATTTTGCTCCTGGAGACATTTGGATTTGCCACCAAGATTGAAGCCAGGTCACAGCTCCTGACCATTAACTAAGAATAAGAATTCCACTCACGCGTATGGAAGAAACCTATTCTCTACTCTCTCTTTTTTTCCCCACACACATCCCCTCCAGGCTGCTTGAGTTCGTGTGCAGTAATGTCGTCTCTGACTGAGAAGTTTCCGTGATTTAGAGGAAGGAAGTTGGAGATAGGTTGATGACCTTTAGAACAGATACTTTATCTAAATAGTTGGAATTCACTCAAACTTAACTGAGCTCTCGCTGAAATAAATCTAAATGAAATAAATAGCTACATTGATGATTACACCACAAAAAAAACCTTCAGGATCAGGATGCTTTTAAAGCATTTGCTACAAATATTTGAGCTCTAAACGAGAGAGAATAGCAGATTTCATGACTTTAATCATCATCCCATTTTTTGGGGATGAATTTATGTTATTGTTTTGAAATTATAGACATTTTGCTTTGTCAAAATGATTAGTTTTCAAAGGAACGTTTACTTTGTACATCCCAATTATTATTTGTATTATTATTTTCCATTATTTGAATTATTAACCCCTATCTAAATGAAACTGTTAGCTATAAACAATTTTGACAAATTATTTCCTTCCTCTATAACAGAGGTCATAAATGGGTGGACCATAGACCCAGACACCTTTCTTTCTACCTATAACGGATAAATCATTAGTGTTCATTTTACCGTGGCACGTTTTATAGCCTTTACAGCCCTTGGTAGGTGGCCCAGGTAACCAAGGACTGGTTGTCTGTTGTTGATTACAAACAAATGTTGAAACATCTAATATTTCAATATATATTACACTATAGACATTATGGTATTCTGGAGCTTTCACTAAAGAGTTTTTCTTATCGGACCTTGAATTGATATTAATACCCCTGCTCTTTAATGATGCAGTAATACATATAGACTCTAGTGAGGCCGTCTTAACTCAGGTGTAAAGAGCTGATTAATTCTTGCAGGCGAACCAGGCAACAAAGCACCTCAGAATAAAACGGGACGACTCAGTGAGCGAGCTGTTTGACAGAACTGGGGCAGCGCCTCGATAACGCTTTCTCAGTGCCCTTTTGTGTGTGTTTAATATCTTAGAACAGAACAGGTTTCACTGCAACGCAACTGATGATGACAATAAATACAGGCTTTATTTTCTCCACAGCTCATGTGAAGTCCGGTGATTCGCATGAGGCCGGCTCTCACTGGTGCATGCGTTTGTTGTCTGTGTGCTGACAGTGGGCCGAGGACACACACTCTCCACTCACAGCCTAAGCTGCACCGCAGTATGCAGGGTCACGGGCACAGGTGTTGGAAATATAAAGAGGGAATTTCAGAGCTGCCTAAGCTGTTAATTCTATAAATGCCTTCACACAGGTTATATTCAAATGCAGGCCCTGTTTGCCTTTCATCTGCTCCCCACCACGTGCTCAGTCTTTTTCCGTGACAACTTGCTGCATCTCCAAGATGTCGAAAAGCATTCTCAAGAGAATATACCACCCTGGCAGACAGGCAGAGAGAAGAAGGAAACTCTGAGTCGAGCTGCAATCACGATTAATGAGGCCTCTGTTGTCAGTGTCAGTTTTAGGCCATCACTGAACGGAGACAAGCGTGGGATGTAGGAGGAAAGAAACCTGCCGTGCAGTGTCTCCCGGTTTGAGCCTTCTCATCTTGAAAACAGGAAGATGTAGTGGGGGAGGCAGGCAGATTCCGATGCTGGCAGGGTGTGTGTGTCCGTGTGCGTACGCGTGTGTGTGTCCACGTGTGAGAATGTGTGTTGGAACAAGGAGGATGTTGTGTTTGCTGTTTAAAGTTCAAAGACATCACCAGCTTCGTTTGTGGCATCAGAACTACTCTGCTCAGGAAAAGCCCAACAGCTGCTCCATCTGGACACATAGCCTCTACCCACTATCATCTCCACGGTAACGGCCCAGGAGAAGCATAGTATGCATAACATGCTGATAAATGCGAATGACACTTGCTGCATGGCTGCATAGAGGGATTCAAAACCCAAATCAACCTCTCTGCTGTCGGTTGCAGTGACGCATTGTCCACTTAATGTCAATATGATCACTATATCGTTGTATTGCATGGATTTATTTACTGTATATTTGGCTCTTTTTCTTATCAGTGTATTTATGCAGTTTTCACCTCAGCGAAGTAGGTTATGTCTTCACCTCTGTCTATTTGTTTTTTGCTTTTTTTGTATGTAGCAAGATTACACAAAAACAACTGAAAGGATTTCCACAATATTTGCTGGAAGGATGTGTTATGGGTCAGGGAAGAAGCCATTAAATAGAAGATGCTGGTGCAGATACAGAGCACTTTCTTAAACACTGAGAGAGAGAAAGGGCGTTTTCCAACATTTTCAGCATTTTAAGGCATTTGCAAAGTGTCAGCTGCTTTACACAAATGTGTTAAGGAAGTAACCACTTACATGTGAGAAATAAACAATTAATGGTAAAAAATGTATATTACTGCTTTCTCAGATTAAGTGATCGTTATAGTTTTTGCCTTTATTCATTATTTGCAGAATGCATCGTGTTTCCACCATCAGCTGGTTTCCACATTGAACGAAGTACAAACATCCCAATCATCCAATAAATTTGTTCAATGAAATAACAGAAAACTTGTCCATACAAGTATGAGAAGATGCCTGAGATATAACGTTCGATGCCGCAGTCCCAGCAGATTGAACCACCGTGTCAGTCCAGCGCCATCACAGTAGGATTTCTTAGAAATGTGACGCAACAACACAGCAATGACCGCACATCACAAACATGTCTTCAATCACAAGTTTGCAAATGTAGCTGTAACTGGATGGATTATTTATTTCTAAGAGAAGTAGTTTGAGCATGGTGGAGGAAACCGCGCATTGCTTTCCTCTGTGTTGTTAGCACAGCGGTGTCAGTGCATTTTTTTCCTTTCTGACTCAACGGTTGGAATCATATTCACACTTTGTTATTCATGAATTTTATTTTTTTGCAACTTAGATTATTCGTACCACTGCATTGGGAAAACGATCTGAGCAGATACACACACGCACACAGATACAAAATGATACACATTGTTTTTTTTTTTAATATGCTTATGGCTCAGTGCATTTGAGTAGAAGGCTCTGCAGAAAATATGAGGCTGCCAGATGCTATTATAGATTCTCCGATTTGTATGCTCTATTATTTGAAGAAGCTGTGTCAATAAAGAGCAGAGCTGTTCCTGGGCCGCAGTAAATTAGGAGTGGGTTCGAAAGAGGTTTTATCTGGCTCTGTTTCAGTGCAGCACCTGTCACGTTTGGAGTGCCATCACATCATCAGAGAGATGATTACCACGTCCAAATTTGAACAGCCGATTATGCAGGTTTCCCTGTTTACCCTGTCTTAAACAGGGAGGGCTTGGCTGTTCTGTAATCAAAGGGAGGGCCATGGGATGTATGCAAAAACACCAGACTTCTTGGACTAATCACCCTGAGGAGGTAAATTGCTGTAAGTAATGGTCCCTTTATTTGTAAAAGTTATTCTAAAGATAAATCCACTAACGCTGCGCCAGTTTACAAAATAAATGGTGTGTGAGAGATTTACTTTTGCAAGATACTACATCATGCATTTCCTCAAAGTAAGACCATAGGTCCTATTTATAAAAATAAAGAAAATAAAAATTACAAATTCCTTGTGGTGCGCTATAATTGCAGTGTTCTCAAAAGTCACTTGATGAATGTGGTGCTAGAAAGAATAGCTCGGAATTAATCAAGGCCAAACGTATGAAATATATTTCATCACCTCACTCGGCTGCCTGTGAACAATACACCACTTTATATTATTGAACCTTACCTCGGATCATTTGTCACTGTCCACGGGGAGACAAAGTTATCTGCAACAGAGGATTAATCTATTGGTTGTCGGGCTTCTCTGTTTCACTGAGACGCCAGAGCCCTGAATACCTTGAGAAACATCTTTCACTTGCTCCTGTCGAAATCTTTTTTGCCCCTGAGATGATATGTTCGATAAGTCCCTGCCAGCGGAGGGCACTCTGCTGATAACACATTAGAACATTGTTATTTTTCCCCAGTAACAAGCGGTTCAGCAAATTTTGGTTTAATTTTCAGTGATTGTCTCAATTACCATGCGGAAACTCATGATGTTGGAATAACATAATTAAACATTCAATAAAAGCTCATAATGTGATAACCTGCGTATAATTCAGTTAACACCCACCTTGAATATTCTACACATACACATAATGTGCAGTGTAGCTTAAATGTCATTAATGAACAATGTCATAAAAGAACAATGGCCATCACTGCAATAATATAGTAGCTACATTAGAATGCAATTAAATATTTATTTTAAGTAGATTATAGATAACATGCCACTAAATATACTGTGTAGTTTAAATGCCTAAACTACATCTATCTACTAATCACTTGTGTGTGCTGAGCTCCATCATGGCCACAACATGTTTAGCATCACTTCCTGTTTAAGAATTTGTCTACCGAGTAAAAGCACAATGTCCGTTGTTGCTGCAATGCTTATTATTGGGCTGAACTACAGAGCTGTTATTTTGTTAAAATTGTGTTGATAGTTTAAAATGAAATAACAGCAGTTGGGTAAATCATTTAAACTTATAATCCACGCACATAAACAGTTTTAATGATAATTCAGTTTAATTTAATACCAAAAAGATTGACTTTAAACGTCTTTTGAAGATAAACCAGGTAGGATGAACACAACGTTTTCTAATTTCATTCTGCACCATGGACTGTTAATACAAAGTCCAGCACACAAACAATACAAAGGTGACAGTATATCGTAGAGCTGTTTGAGGAGGACTCACTGATGAATCATTCTGAAGAAGCTCCAGAGCATTAACACAGGACAATAGAAGAGCCCATTACAAACAGGCACTTCATTAGAATGCTCAATTATTAACAAAGCAACATTTATACATCCCTGTTTTATGATTCATTCACTTCATAATTAGTCATCATACTTGCACTGATATGGGAACTCACACTCACACATTTACCTGGTTTACATACTGCAAGTCTGAGCTCTGACACAGTTAGTGTTAGTGACACAGTTAGTGTCAGAGCTCCCTAGCAGCGGATGCGGCACTTCTCTGGTTTTTGTAGATGGCACTGGCCAAAGTCCCACGTCTCTCCCCTGCATCATGTTTCCGCTCGTCTCCTCTGTCTCGTAACCCTCTTATCTCGTGTTACTGCTTTCTCTTGGCACTCGGCCGTCGCAGTAAAGGATCCCTCTTTGACCGAGAGTGCCAGCCCTCCGGTGTGTACCAGGATCAATTCTAACCCACACTCTCATTGTGTTTCGTATTAGTCCGATCAAAAACTGTTTCCGAAAAAAAGCCCAAAACATAATTGTCTCAATCTTTGCAGGCCAGTGAGGGAGGTAAGGCAGAGCGAGCATGAAGGATAGGTGAGGCCCCGCTGTGTAGACGAGCTCAACTGATGAGCCATCTTAGTGTAATTTGGCCTCACCGTCCATCTCTCCCTGGTCCCCCTGCTCAACGGGGCCAGAGGGGTCAGCGGACCCGATAGCCCCCTCTTTAATTAGTCACCTCATTAACACTCAGCACCTCTCACTCTATCGCTGCTCGATGGACACTCACCCGGCAACTGCAACAAGCTTCTCATAACACGGCCTGATCGATTGGACTTGCTCTTGTTACAGCTGTTAACATTACTGGCACGATCACAACAGACGACTGGGATGGAGGCTCAGGATATGTCAAGATAGGAGCGAGAGCATTTCTTACTAATGGACTGATGCCATGATATCTGCTTCTAATTTTGGACAGGTTTAATATCCACACCAAGAAAGGATGTGACGTGACAGATTCCAGATTTATTCATTCTGAAATAAAAACCCTAAAATGGATGGTGAAAATAATTCATGTTTTCACTGGCGTCTCCGGCTCACTCCTGTGGCACATTTGCAGTGAAACAGTGAAACAAAGTGGAGAGCAGAGGGCACATTTTGCAGTAAGCCTTTGGAGAAGGGCTGAAGCCGACCCCCTCGTAATCCTGATGTGGCAGATTAAAAAATGTTTTGAATAATGCATAAATGCAAACCTCTTTCAGGGATCAGCAGCCTCTGTGCTGACCAGTGATAAATCCCGCCTGCATTGTCAGTCCTGCAAAAGTTAAGAGGACAATAAGCAAGGTGGCACAGAGACAATGATGAATACTCATCCTTTCCACAGCAGATTGGGGGGGGGGGGGGGGGGGGGTGTTGAATCCACTTTTCTCTTGTCTTGCCATTCGTTCTATTGATTCTCATTCTTTTGCCTCGCTTTGGCTAAGTTTTCTAATTGGATCCTATCTTCACCTGATTTGTACCTTATGGCTGGTTTTCGTAGCATATCAATGAAGGGGTTTTATCCTGTGGTGGAATGTTTCTGCAATTTATATGAGAAGAACTTTGAATTTAATTCACTTTAATCTGATCAGGATTATTGTACCTTCTTTTAAAAGTGTTTCTGTTTATGTCTGGTCTTTGTTGAGAAAGCCACCTCTGTGATACATACTCAACACAACGGTTCATGAATTTAAATGAATGAAGTGCAGCTGTTTAGACATAGGCATCCGGCACAGAGGCATCTAATGTAGTGACATATTACTTCCAGCCAGTTTGCTCCATTTTTGACTGCTCTCTCTGGAAAGAACCTTTTGTGTTTGAGCCGGGAGTTATTGCAGCCATTTGTTTGCCGGAGAGCGGCTTTATCGAAGAGCAGCTCCACAGTGTGTTTTCTGAGTACGACAGGCAGCTTCAATTCGCTCCTCCAAGCCGTCGGAGGCTTGATATGATTAATATTGTCATGGACGTATTAATGAAAGTCTATTTTTAAACCCCAGAGAAAAGAAGAGCTTTTCGCTCGTGCAAAAATCAATCGAGAGCTTCAGCTTTGTGGGATCAAATAAGACAAGGGGAGTTTGTGTGATTATTTTGTGACTTTTGCTCTAATTCCTCAACGAGTTGTTATTGTGTGTCTATTTTAAAACCTGCAGGCGTGAGATATTATGTTCAGCCTGTGCCGTTTTTTCCGCTGACTCTGTGTTGTTTATGTTTTGCATATATACTGATCCATCATATCTGTCAACAATGACCTTAAATGGCTGTACCTATGTTGTTGCAATATTGTGGGCATCATAAAAACGTTTTTATTACTTGGAACGTTAAATGTGTAATTTTTTGATTCATGCTTTCTGCTCTTCACTGTGGTGTCTTCTAAACCTTAATACAAAGACACTTATTAATTACAATCCTGCTGTTTCAGTTCCCTTCAGTTGTTGTTGTAAAATGGAAACTTGTGTGGGTGTGTGTGAACGTGTGTCTGGTTTTAATAGCTATATGATAACCAAGCCAGCCCACAGTTTTTGCAATTTATATATAAATATGTTGTTTTTCATCATCAGCAGCTTTAAAATTCACAGTAAGGAAACTATAGAAATCCGTTATTGACATCCACAGTTTAATAGCATTGCGGTCATTTATTGCACAATATGAACTCCTGCAAAGTTTTGTCTATAACAAACAAACAAAGCAGAGACCAGACGATTTACAACATGCAATATGTGTACTATTATTGTGTTTAACAACTCTCTGAGAACTAGAACCGCTTGGTTTATGAGCAATATACTCCTCGCTCTGTGCAGCATTGCACATTTACCTTATTGTTATTTCAATCTTTTTTTACCCATTGCAGGCTTTAGGAAAACAGAGAAAACACTGTCTTTTCTGGTGCTATTTTTATTTTACGAGGATTATTTTCAAACAACCTTTCGAATGACATTTAAGGGCATTGACTCTTTAATAGAAATCACTGGTATATATTTATATGAACAGTTTTATACATTGTGTTACACCTTAAACAGCTGAATATGTATGTATTCTAATTCCAGTTATTCAAAGCAGAATTACTTATATACATGTGTAGACTTATTTGAACTTTGAATATTAACATATATATGTTTAAAATATAGATATTATGATGTGTATCTTATATTTCATTAATATTGTATCTGCCATTTGTTTTTTTTTTGTAAAAAGCTCCATACAAAATGAATATCATAATCATAATTTTTATGTTTAAAGGTGACGTAGCAGTGACACCGCTTTTACAGAGTAAAAGAAGCCGGACACGTTATTTAACTTGACACAACATAAACAGGCCGTTTATCAGCTCCTTTATCCAGAGTCATGAGTGGGGCCCATCAGTGTGACAGCTGTCACTCAACTTTACACATCATCACATTCATCACTGTCATCGCTTGACATGATGGCCATGGTATCCACGTCAGTCTGACAGGAACCATTTGTAGAAGCTAGTTGGCATCTTCTCATTTCGACACAGAGAGTTTGTAGTGGGGGGAGCAGCGTGAGATGGAACTGTGGGAGACTGTTCTGTGATTGGCCAGTGAGCCCACTTGCAGAACACACATGCAGCACGCTCTCATACACACAGGTGCACAGAGAGGGATGGCAAGGAAACTGACAGGGCCAGGAATAACTATGGATTTTTTGACGGCCCAACAGGATTTATCCCAGTGGTCCCGATGGCTGGTCCCATTATACACAAAGCCGTGTCTATACGAGTCAGTGGAGGCCCTCCTCTGACTTGTGATGGCAGCGTGCATGGCTTGCTATGCAGCCACTCATTCATGTGTGTTCTTATATGCCTAGTATACTGGCAGTGCTTATTCAAAATAACCACTCCATTACCACAATGCATTTTCTTATCCGTCAGACAGGGACAAGTGGTTTAAATTCATTATCCACTGAGAGTGAGCCGGCTGCAGCACTTTAGGGTGTCTACATGTCAAATGGGAAAAAATTCGGAGATAGAGTGAAATGTAAAAGAGTAACAGATTGAGCAGTGTATAAATCAGAGGGCTTCGAAATATAAGTTGTCACTGTCTGCACCAAAATGAGAGACAGAAAACTAAATGAACAGAACCAGAGGACTTTCACACGAGGGACTGTTTGTGTCCCATGTGAAATTCATTGTTGTCATCGTCTTACATCCATGAGCAAGTATTTATCAACCAAGACAGAGATGTTTTAACCATAAAAAGAAATCACAATTATTGCCTGACCTAGTTTTTGTCTTTATACCCAATAAACTGTGACCATCCCACAATGTTGAACGTGCATTTATTACTGTTACCATGGCGACCAAGGCCCCCCATGTTATCTGCTATCACGTCACAGATCCTGTCTCTTCTAACAGTTTCCCTGGTGTTGGCGTTCATAAAACTACCCAGCAACGACTTGATTAAATCATTCAATCATCACATTATCTCTGGGAGCCTGAGCTGCTCTGTGAGTTGTGATCATTCCCTCCTCAAAGCGCATCCCTGTCTAATATTGTGCTGAGACAGACGGATGAGTCTATGAGCAGTTCACAATCTCTAAGGTCATGCCTTCTCAATGAATATCACTCGCCTATGGAGAGTAATATATCTGGGCGATGCGAGGGCGAAACAGCTATTTTAAAAATCACATTTGGTTAATGAGCCCTGCGTTTTGACAGCAGCAACAGGGAGCATATTGGAATAAATGAATATCCGCACACTTGAAGTGCTCCTGTTCTGTGGGAAAGTTTCCTGGTTGAGGCCCGTGGCACCTCCTGTTATGGAGGTCTTAGAGGGGGCACAGAGAAGGAAGAGGGAGATAGTCATTAGGAGGAATCTTCCTCAGCAGCAGGGTGGGTCAGCGGTGTAGATTAGCTTTTTAATAAGATCAGCGGTGGGAACGCACAGCAGGATGACCTGTCAGGTGACACCGGGTTTATGTAAATGATTAATTACAGTATCTAGAATGCATGGGGATCTTTCGCCTTGTTAAGTGAATGAAGTGCATTACAAAATGCAATTCCAGTATGGATACCGGCGCCCTATATCAGGGCTTTCTCCCAGTCATCCAACAAGTGGCATGTGCTGATAATTAAAGGGGAATTAATGAGATTTCTCAAGGTAATATTTAACAACATTGTCCAGTGAAAATTGCAATTAAAGCACACTGCAGAGCAATGAGCTCTTGTTTGGCTTGAAGACAGATATGCATTGTTTTATCGCTATTTAATGAAATCCTCGAATGTGACTTGGCAACATCCTCTAATCAGCTCTGTTTTGCAGAAAACCTCAATATACCATATTCATAAAGCCTGTGAAATGAAACAGACCTTCACAGAGAGCAAGTCAAATATACATTACGTACTCACAAAAATGACTCAAGTTTCTCATTCATGTACAACAGCAAAGCAAATGTGACGTGACAGCAGAGTTTAGACATGTGGGCCATGAGCATGACGAATATTACCCAGCTTTAGCTTTTAATATACCATTTAATTACATCCATTTGAAAATTAGTGCCGCGGCACGATTAACCCTTTCCCTTGTTGATCCAGATTTGCATAAAAAAATTGTCCAAGCAGTGTATTTCACTGCAGAGGGAAGGGGTCATCATTTGAATCCTTCATAAATCATATGAGAAGAGTAACCATCTGAAACAGGCGGGCACAGGTTAGAAGAAGGGGACCATACTTCCTGTTTCTGACTCCGTGGAACTAAAAGTGCAACATGAATCTTTGGAGAGGATGTGAAAAGTAATTTGTGTGAACATGTAGACATGCACTTTGTGGAATTGCCCAAGCAGACCTTGTGCTCTGCCACTGGCTTTGAACCTTCTTTCCTCAAAGCCTTTTAAAACCGTATCTCTGAGACTATTTGTAATATTTAATGTGCACCACGACTCGTGTTAACTCTGTGAAGGCTGTGCCTCAAATTTGATGCGTGTCACAGGTCTCACTCGCCGAGCCACGGTAAGCCAATTTAATTGACAGCGAGGGGATGGACGGCTCCATATGGGATTTTAGGTTCCCCCCTCAGAGATGATCTATGGGAGAGTGCTGTGCAGACTGGGTTGGGCAGAATGTAAATGAATTTGTAATAGCGGTGCAGAGGTCTGGAAAACGCATCTAATCAGCATCATGCCAGGTCTGCTCACCACGGTGCACCCCTGACAGAGTGTGTGGCCCAGTGGAGAAGGCCGTGGCTGGGTTGGAAATGCGGACTTCTCTTCCACAAGCTGTGATTTGAAAGTATTCATTGTGGGACAGGTGTAGAGTCAGACTGGCAGGGAGTATAGTATCAGCTCTGTTTTGCACAAAAAAACTCAACATGACATATTCGTAAAGCCAGTGAAATTAAATAGAGAGCAAGTTAAAACATACATACTCACAGAAATGTCTCATTCATGTAAAACAGCAAAGAAAATGTGACGCGACAGCAGAGTTTAGATATCTGGGCCATGAGCATGATGAATATTACCCAGCTTTGGCTTTTAATATACCATTTAATTACATCCATTTGAAAATTAGTGCCGCGGCACGATTAACCCTTTCCCTTGTTGATCCAGATTTGCATAAAAATGTGTCTAAGCAGTATATTTCACTGCAGAGGGAAGGGGTCATCATTTGAATCCTTCATAAATCATATGAGAAGAGTAACCATCTGAAACAGGCGGGCAAAGGTTAGAAGAAGGAAACCATACTTCCTGTTTCTAACTCTGCGGAACAAAAGTGCAACATGATTGTTTCACGGACATAACCATGCAGTAAGGTCATTTTTATGAAATCTATAGTGGCGAAATGTGAACCTGTAATAATGTCACAGTCGACACAAGGATGTTTTTGTTCACTTTTTATGTTGAAAGATACAAAATAAATATATTTTTCTCATTTGTAGCTGAAACACACTTCTTACCAGAAGTAAACAAAGGCTTCATCAATACTATTACGTTTTCCCTTGAAAGTCCACACTACTCTAAAGTAGGTTTGGAAATGCTGCTGTCCCGGTTGGAGTCTGGACAGGTGGAAAGAGACATGTTGGAAAACAATGTCAGAATGTAGTTTTTGCTAATTTGTGAGCATCCTATTGTGACCCCCTTCCAGAAGAAAACAACTTACATTGGCCTCTGCAACCAGTTTAGTATACAACAGGAATATCAATTACAGTAGAAGTGGTGGTAGCTTTTGAGCAGGATTTGACTAGATACGGCAAAATAGAGGCATGTGTCTGAGTTCAAGTCTGCATTCTTATTGTACTGAGCTCTCAGTAACAGCATTTGTTTGAATTAAACCCTCTGCGACAACATCAGACAACTGACAATCTGCGACACACAAACGCAGCACAGCCAGTGTAACCAGGTCATAATAAACTTTGTCATTACTAGTTGGGCTCCCTATGTTCAGAGTTGTCTACCATCCGTTTCCTGTCTTTCTCTTTAGTTTTTCTCTTTTCTACTCAGACTCCCCGACTTAACTTTCACATTTCCGGCCGACCTTTTAAAACACCACTTCTCCAGCAGTCACTCACTCACTTCAATAATTTTCATGGACTATATATAGATCGCTTGTGCAAAGACTAAACCATTCGATTTATTCAGACAGTTTCATCCATTTCTATTTACCTAAAAATGTAATTAATAATATTTATAAAAAAAAATATATGTAAAAAAACATCCAGGCTTTTTGACGGCCCCCCTCCCCTTTGGGGCCTTTGGCTGCCCTGCTGCCACACAAGCAAGCAAGTACATGAGCAGTCACACGATTGGCGTGTTACTATGGATAGGGGATTAAAACTGAACCAAAACAGTGTTTTCAGTTCGAAAACTAATTTTCAAAGGAAAATAGAACAACAATACACAAGTAACAGATGAATATTGTTGTACCTCCACACTGGTTAGCCACTGTTGGCCCTGCATTTTAAGCATGCAGCATTTGCAGGAGTGGATTTTGATTATATGCCAAGGTGCTACTGCAACATTTTGAGCAGATCACAGTTTTGTTTCTGCAGCCAATTACATTCCTACATTATTCAAGGCCAGTGTAGCAAAACCTTGCACAAAGCTTATCCACATGTAATTACCACCCAGAGACTGTGCTTAGTGGTTCATGGCATCTAAAACACCGCCTGCCCTGTGCTTTCTTAATTACTCTAATTATACTGCTGTGTCTTTTTGGTGCTTTACTTCCGATTACTCAAAAGCCAGTGGGAAACAAACTAACAAACAAACACACACACACACACGCACGCACGCACGCACGCACACACAGACTTCAGCAAAGCTTTGAAGACAAAACCCTGAAAAACTCTAATTGTAACCTATGTGCCAATACAGATGCAGACTTAAACCATACACCTGCTGTATACTGATGCCTTGTGCTGATTTGCACTGTTTTGCTTTTGGTGCTTGACTGTATAAATATATATAATGCCTTCATGAAAGATTAGTCACGTGTTGATTGATGGGCTGATCGTACGCTCAAGCCAATAACAAGTCGCTTGGTTTGGGCATTTGTATTTGTCAAATCTCATTTACTGCCACCACAGTTTTTGTCCGTCAGAGAAAGTGCTGAGCAAGGTGAGGTGTCTCAGATGTCACAGCTGATTTACTCAGGGTTAGGCTGTTTTTATTTCTTCAAATAAAAGAGGAAAAACCTTCGTACTTTTTAGTCCTTTTAAACTCAATAGTTTCCAACCACATGTGCAGCCGTGCTGCGTTGTTAGTCACACGGGTCGTAACATCAGCATCACCTTCATGATGCACATGAATAATGGATGAGACAATTAATATTCTGAGTCACCATGTGCTTTATTTCAATAACATACAACAAACCACGTTTCGTTTATTCCATGATCGCCCCCCCATCTCCTCACTGTGCCGGATTTCATTTCAGAGCCCCACTGCAGAGGAGAGTGTACCGGTAATTCATGACAGTATTGACATCGATGTTGAATGCATTTCACCGCCAACAATTGTTGGTGTAAAACATCTATTTATATAATGGATCATGTGGTGTGCATATATCTGTACAATACTGACCTGGGGCTTAATAAGGTGAAGACATTACCAACTTCAGTGGCCCTGCCCTGTGGTTGACCCCCAGCTCTGGCTTTGTTGGCATCAATACAATACCACAAAACATTATTAGCATATATAGATGCAGATTTTGACATCACTCTAACTTTTTATGATTTGGAGGATAGTTAGATGAAAGATGACCCGAAGGTCAGAATATCCCCCTTACATATTCACCCAATAATAAACTTCAAGCTCGAGGTAACAGGACATCTGGCAAACTGGGAAATTATTTTGTGCATCACTGTAACAAGAGCGCCCATTGCTCACTAGGGAAAGAAGACGTGTGGGTGCCAAATCATTTAATTAATTTAGAGATTCCATCATGCCATGAAAGTGCCCTGTGGATAAGCAGATTTGACCACAAACAACAAAACTTGTGTCTGTTTTAATGAAAGTGCACACCGCGGTCATATTTCACTTAAAGGCTGATTCCAACAGATGTTTTGTTATGGGCTCGGGCTGGCTCTTCTATTTCCTCTGGCTTTGTTTCATGTTCAGCTCTCTGAGCTACACAAATCCCCTGATAAGTAGCAATGGAAGCGGCTTCATTCCTCAGCAGAGATTTATTTACTAAGTCATTTGGAAAATTAAGCAAAAGGGAAAAAAGCCCGGTTTTGTTTGTCATGGAGCTGAAGACTTTCTATGGAGAGAGGATTTCTGTGCTGCAGATAATAGTTTCCTCCTTGGAGACAACACACAGCATTATGCCGCAGCCAGCTCAGTAAATGAAAGGTTTCATACAGTGAGTGAAGTGTTATCCCTCTGTAATAGCAACAGAACCTCTCTACCAGCCAATAATGAATGAAAAAGATAATAATAAAGCCAACTACATTATTCAAATGATCCCTGAGCAGTCTGAGCTGTGTGTAATAACGCTCTCTATTTGACAGTCTATGAAACTGCAGGGCGTCATTCTCAACACGCACAGAGTCAAAAAGTACATGACGGAATTAGACATGCCTCTCATGTAACTGAGAGCGGATGAGGCATTTTTCTCTTAGAAATACGCATCTAGAATCTGAATCGCTCCAGTCACCATCTATTGTGACTACACAAATTTCTCAAGGTGGTGTCAGTGCAGACTATGATTCATGCAGCAATGAGACTTAAGAGAAAAAACGATTATATGGACAACTCTAATGATAGTGCTATTCAAAGATTGTGATAGCTACTGAGCGGAAAACATGTTACCACAGGAGAAGTGTATCAGTGATCGCACTGCTCATACAGTTGGCCCTGTTCAGACCTGTTATTGACATAGGACCCGATAAATCCCATCACAAGTTGAAAGGCCTATCTTCGTCTGTTCACACCTGGCGTTAAAATGCATCCTGAATGTATCTCCTGTGGCCACTTGTGATTGGATATCACCTCTCTGCTCTATATGCAAATATACACTTGTGCCATTTATGGTCGCGATGACCAAATAATGTTGTTTTCTTTACCAAGTTTGAGTTTACAGGTGTTTCTGATGACGATGTGTGTGTCTCGGCATTATTGACAGAAAGAGAGTGAGAGAAGTAAGGAGGGACTAAATGAATGACTGTTCAGCTATAAGAAGAGCAATAATCTCTGTGTGTGACCACGAGTAAATCAACTGAGGAGCGAATAAATATCTGTTCGATCCATTGTGAAACTGCGGCCTCCTTGTTCACACAGAGAAAAGACTGTGGACTTAGAATTAATGTAGGAAGTATTTCGGGAACGTTCACACCTGTACTATTGCCCCTCATGACCGGATCACTCAGGACGGATGAAATCTGCACCGATTGGCTGTACAGTGCATTACATCATGTGATGGCAGATAAGGGATCATTTCCTAATAACAAGTGTGAAGTGCTCTAATTTAAAGGATCCTACCTGTGGCCGTGAGGGATCCATGTAGCTGATACCATAGCTCTGGTGAGTGGGCTGTTAAATAGCAAGACGGATGACACAGCAGAATCCAGTCTGCAGCTCACATCCTGACTGCATTATCCAGTCTGCCCTCCCACTCACAGGGAAGGGTGAGGAAACCAGCAGGGCAGATGGGACCAGAATCTGACTCATTTTAATAGGCCTTGGATTTGCCAGTTGGCGTTTAGCCTGTGAAGTGAGGCAGAAAATAACACCTTCTAAATAATGAAATAAGCCTTCATTTAATTAAAGATTCAGGCTCCATGTCCGTTTACAAAATCTGAAGGCCTTGGATGAGGATTATGTGTCTATGGCAGAGGTTTGCCACATGGCAGAGAGTGCTGTTGTCTAGTATGAATATAACTCTCACTTTCTCTCGCTCCCTCTGTCTTTCCCTTTAGTCATACGTCTCTGACTCTTGTCCTCCAGCACGAGCAGATTGTTTTAATTTACTGCATAAAATAGGAAACTATTTATTGCTGACACATTAGAAGGCAGCTAACAATGGAGGATTAGCAATGTACATGAACGACACAATGTAACAGGCCCTCACACATGTAACAGATGGAACATGTTGTGTTGTGGCAGATTAAACATCCTGTAGGCGAGACAAGTATAGATTCAAAGCCAAAGATGGGCATTCATCTGGAGATAACTGGTAAATAAGATTTACACTGTGAGCACTGTGGGGGTTGAAAACCCATCAAACCATAACTTATCATGTTCCTCTAATTAGCCTTTTCGGCAGTGCATGTACCAGTGTCTTCACCAGCATTCAAAAATTAAACCTCATTAATATTCCGCTATTACATGAACCACTTGCATAATTTTTCATAGGAATAATGTGACTTAACAACAATAGACATCAGTTCGCAGCAGTGCAGCCTGCGAGGGTTTCGTTTGATACCAATAAACATTCCCCTAAATAACATTTCACAGGCATAATGGGATATAACAATCAAAGACACTGCTCTACAGCTGCAGAGCCTCAACAGCTCCATGTCACAGCGTTGCAAACTCTGAGCTGCTACTTTGAAGTACCACCTCAGGCAGAGGTAACTACTTATAGCTACTGGAAAGTGTAACCTCATATGAAGTAGTCCGATGTTGTCTGTCCTAAAATGATTGTACTAGATTGTACTTGTAGTATCTGCCGTGTGTGGGAGTACAAAGTGGCTTGGCGTACCTTTCTCCATAAATGTATGTTTCTACCAATGTATTCCACAAATGTCTGTCTTCTTTCTGTCTGTCTGGTTAACTCTTAAGAGGCGGTGAGATTCGCCTAGAACGCCATGTTTGAGGAATGCCTAAATTCAATTGAAAGCTGTTCTTGAACCATTTGGAGTACATGCATGATCTTGGTCTCTTTTGAAAGGTAACATTCTGAACTCCCCCCCCCCCCCACTCAGAATCACAAGTGTTACTGGCATTGAGTAATAGCAATTGGCACACAGTGAAGTAGAAGGTTTTTATTTCCGCCTGAATAATTTTTAATAAACAGATGCCTGCAAATGACTCTAGCTGGGACTTATGAGCTGGAAAACATAATGGGACCCTAGCATGAAGCCTTGACTAGCCCAAGTTCAAATTTGATAACAATACCACAGAAAATGAATATTTGACAAGCACATGTCTAGACGTTTCCATAAAGGCCATTTAGAGACTCCAAAGGACCCTTTGTAACCATGGTAGCCAACAAGGCTAAAAAGGATCATTTTAAACTCAAAATCATACTTTATATAAAGGAGACAAAACCGGTCATATGGTTTAAAATTTATACCAATAAACATCTTTCATATGTTTTAGCAAAATGTGGTAGTCACGACGGGGACGTAACACTGACGCACAGTGCTCTGGGACTGCTCTGGGACTGGGACCAGCAATGATTTGCGGGGTGTCTCCATTTTTTCCCCCCGTCAAACAGCATGTCATTATTTGGGAAATTTCATTGGCTAAACGATACGCCAGTCATCAGAACAATCGGTTGCAATTGGCTGAGCCTTTACAAGTTAGACGAGGGGCAGGCTCTTTCCAACAACTAGGTGACTCGTTGGCTATTACAGGCTGTGGACAGCCCATGCCAGCCAATGTCAGCTCCGATTTGGTCGAGTTTAGATTCACAGCTCACTTAAACCAATAGGATATGGCTATCCACCATTTTGAGATCTTTGTTTACATGCAAAAATAAATTACGAGTGAGTGTACGTCCCAGTTTACATGGAGGAGGTGGCTGCACTGACATTATGTGTTTTGAACTTATTATGTTACTGGATTGGAACGTCTGGACCTTTGGCCATGTACCAACACCGTTTTTGTTGGAATGTTATCGATCTGTGGATTAATATGATGATTCTTAGGTGACTCACGTCAACTTTCTGATCGTATTTTTGTCTACTTCCGGTCTGACTGAGACGTCGATTGTACCGGCTGTGGTGATCGGATCTTGAAATGGTTTACATCACTGGACTAGCTGTACGTAGCAGTCCTGTAAATAACAATGTTTGACGCTTATCGGTAAAACAGCGCACCTGGACGGGCCCGTGGGGGGGTGTTTGCGATCAGGTTAACGCATATCTCCCGAATCGTGAATCTTATTGGTTTCACACTTAATGAGTATTTTGAAGGGTCCAAGGAAGTGCATTGTTGTGTTTTGTTTCATTTTGACTAGCACTCTGTAGCAGTGGCAGTGACAACAGCGATCATTCCATTACATCGGTGCATTCACAGCAACGGGTGAGTTCAAATCAACGGGTGATCGGAGGTTCTCAGCACCAAGTCGAGCTTCACAGAACTTTGAATAAACGTTGATCAGCTCTTTGTGCAGCAGCTGTGGTGCAGCTTCTGGGTTCTGAGTCCAGAGTCCAGCAGTCGGTATCTATTTGCCTCGGTTTAATCCCTGCAGGTCACTCTCACGCTTTCAGAAAATAAAGAACAAACAGCACGACTGACCAGGTAAACAGCCTACTCAGAACAGGAATGTTTAAAATAGGTACTGCACTAGTTTATTCAATTGGTTAATTAGTTAATTTCATTATTGCACTTTTTTGGCAGGTGCTCCAGCATTGTACACTATACCCTTACATCCTGTTTCAAGAGGAACTACATCATATTGTGAAGGTTAGGTTATGTTTAAAGAGACTTCTGAGGTCTAATGGCCTCTTCATCCAGACTCAGTGTCATGTCATAGTCAGCCAATTGTTACGTTGTGTTTGATAAATGCAATGGAATTTCAAAAAGTCTTTGCTTTTCTGTACAAATGTTGCCATTTGAAAAAAAGGTGAGACTTGGTGCTCTTGGAAATAGAAAGGCTGTGGGAGCAGTGAAGGAGGGTACAACACACAGCTCCTCTGTCGACAGGTTAGATGATTGGTCTCACAGCAGAGGACTGTGGAAGACAAGCAAGCCAAACAAAGTAGACAGCTGCTGGCTAGTCTGTCAAGGGAGCCAAACTCCTTTTCAAGGCAGAGGGCTCCATGAGATTAAATCTCAGAGCCTCGAGTTGTTACATGATGCAATACGGACAGCACTGTGTCCAGACGTGATATAACTGTTAATAGTGATAGCTCTGGACTTGGACCTGCACTTCCTGCTACTGACCTTGTATCTGTTTTTGAATGAGTGGAAGATGGTAATTTAGTCCTCTTTATCGTCCTGTACCCTTTTTGCTCGCCACTTGTGTGTATGTGTATGTGTGTGCGTCTATATGTGTGTGTATAGTCATACTTTAAATTTTACTTTTTGCATGGACTAGGGTAAGCTATTTTTCTGCTGAGCATTAGTCTTTATTTTGGTCTCTTTGGACTGAGTGAACGACTCGTTATGTTAATTTGCTGAACGTGGGAAATTGAATTGACATCTAGATAATGAACAGTTTCTGTATTTTAATGCTATTGAAGTCCTTTTCTGCTGTTATTCTTGCCGTGGTTAACGAAGCCGTCCATTCCATTGTAGAGTTTCACTTACTTAAATATGGCAAAAAAACTGTGACTTATAAACCTTTACATAAAGATAATACATCCATAATCCAAACTGGTTATCCTTTGAGGATTTTTAGGGCGCTCTAGCCAATCACAGCTGACATTGAGTTAGCTTACAGCCTGAACATGTTGCCAACCTATCGTAGCGTCAACATACATAAACAAATGTTCACACATTCACACAAACAGCCAATTTTAGAGTTTCCAATGTCTTTAGACTTTGGTAAGAAGCTGGAATACCCAGAGAAAAACCAAGACCATTCACTGTACTGAGAGCTTGTATTCAAACCAGGAGTCCTCTTGCTGTAGTGACACATTAACCACTGCAACACCATGCCGCTGAAGGTCTATCATTGCTAAAGCCTCCAACATTTAAAAGGCCTATTAAGAATTGATTGGTCGTAAAACACCTATCAAACAATGTATTTTATGCTAAAAAAAGAGATATGTTTTATTCATACCAAACACATGCACAGACATGCACAACACACCCATGCAATGGCACGCAAATTCAACCTCTGCATTTAACCCATCTGTGTGCAGGACACACAGAGCAGTGAGCGACCATGTACGGCGCTCGGGGAGCAGATATTGGGGGAGTAAGGTGCCTTGCTCAGGGGCACTAGACAGCAACCAGAGACCTTCTCTGCCCATAGTCCAATATAGAATGATATCAAGGATATTTATATTAACTACAGATGAGTCAATACAAATGCAGTAAAATTGTAAAACTATACTGTTTTGTTTCTTATTTTGATCAAATGTACATTCACCACATGCAGATGCAAACACACAGCTTGCAATCATTCTCCTACTGATATTTATTTAATATTATCAAAGGCCCCTCTTCAATGAATACTAAATGATAGCATCCCGATGTCTCACATATATTGTTGACAAAATAATAACGTATTAGGTTGTCGCACTGCTGAAATGAGAATTCCGAACAAAGCAGGGAAATTATTATCTGAAATAAGAGGCTCTTTGACAAGATCCCGTCCTCCATTGAGGTCAGATGTCTCGAGTCTGAGGCGCTCCACTCTGATTGGATTATTCTGCTATTCAAGCAGAAGTACTGCTTGGCACACAAATGTAAAGTGAGAAAATTCAATGTGTAAGCCCAGATGAGATGCTAATAGGAAAGAAGAATTGCCCACAGAAAAATAAATATTCAGAAGGGGAGGGATTGTGTAGAAAACATTTTAAAACTGACACTCAGGCTGATGCCTAATGCCAGCTCGGCTCTGCTGCAGTTAGAGCAGGATGAGATTCTGAGTGAGATAATCACACAGTACAATCAGCTTTTATGTAGGCAATCATAACAGTAATCATCACTTCCTAGTAAAACAATTCCAGTGTTGGCATGCTTGTAGCCCGCCAGAATGGCCGCCCTGAACCACGTCCAACTAGTGCACGTCCAGCTTCTTTGGAGAGTCTCCCTTCCCTCACTTTTGTCTCTCTACCACAAAAACAGAAACCAACAAAAGTGTTCCTTCTGCAACCAACCATGGATCCAGTCTCCTCCCTAGCACCCCGCAGTGGCCACCTTTAATTACCCCACGTTAGCAAAGCCCCATTCACTGGGAGAAAAGCTGTTCCTCTCACTAAATTAGCCTGTCACTCACAACATTTCCCTCTGCTGCTGATTAATGGCGAGAAGTGAGTTTGTTAATGTGCCACGCGTGGAATGCAATTCATTGCCCTGATCTCCAGGATTCAGTAGGAGGCATGTCCTGCCTCACTATGTGTGACTGTCCGCACGCAGAGGAGCATGCACACAGTAATGGAGCGTGTTAGTATGCTAATGTAAATATCTGTTTAGCACACGCCTACTATATCCAAGCAACATGTGCTGAGACAAGCAAGTATCCCCGCTAGGTTGACATGCATCATGGGAGAGGCATAACAGGAAGGTTGGTCATTAATCAAGTCATCCACAACTAACATGAAAGAGTTATTTTTCCTTCTCAATTATCACATATGAGCCTGGGGATTCACAGCTGGTTACATATGCAGCAACCCTGAGGTGGAGTCATACAATGCTGCTTTGAATACATTGATCAGGCTGCCCTTATTCAGGGTTTGAAAATACTATCTCACTGATGATTTATGACGCAGCGCCTTTAATATTTAGTGTATGCATTTACCTTTTAATCATTGGAATAGAGGAGTTTCTCAGTAGTAAGCTGTCAAAGGTTTAGCCTTCATTTTTACAAATTGGAAAACATGCATTTACAAATTGTGTTTATGATTTATTCAATCACATCACAGTTCTTCAACCATTAATTGTGTGAGGAAATCATTTTCTCAATCACTTAATCAAGTGCCGCACAAATGGATGGATTTGCAGATTTAAAACTTGAGGAGAATTGTTTTTCCAGATGATCTTGAGCTGTCGGAATGGCTGTTTTGATTATGGTCCATTTACTTCAATGGAAGTTATATCATCCTGGGCAGCCCTGTACATTGCACAAGTTGCACTGACACCATAGTGCCCTTGCACTCTATCATCCAGTGTTGTTGTACGCAACAACACTTTATCTAGTGACCCAAGGTTTCAGATACTCTTGGAGACAGGCTTTAAATAGCTTGTGCTGCCTTTTATCCTTGTGTTTCTAACTTTATCTTCACAGCTGTATGATGTTGTTTGAGTGAGAGCTCACAAGTGATGACTTGAAAAAACATGAGCAGAGAAATGCTCCATGGTAAACTGCTGCAGGAAGCCCCCAGGGGAAATCCTGTGTTATAGAGAGGGGGAGTAAAGAGTCAGTCTTATAGGGTGCTGGAAAATCCTTGACCATTCGTATCTCATATGCTTTAGCTATAATCTGCTTTCCCTGCATGATGGACCACAAGATGTTATTTTGACTTGATAACATTCGCTCAGCTTTAGGAATACATAATGTTATATGTCCCTTTATACTTATATAAATGCCATATGTGGTCTGTTTATGGACATAGGCAAATATATTGGCCAGGTATCAGATCTAATGCTGACATGTTTGACATATTCATCCATTAAAAGCGTCACGATAGTGTTCAGTGTTGACATGGTGAAAATATTTGAATACATGTCTAATATCTTTCAAAAAAATATCTTTTGTTTGTATTTTTTTCAACTAAGTTACTAAAGAGGTGATATTATTCCAATGGACGTTCATGAGGGGGGCCCCAGAATATTTGCTTTCTTCTAGATGTATAGGGTCTTTAGCTGAGATAGATTGAGAGCCCCTAACCTATCACTGATATGTGGTGGCTCCTACATTATAACATCTCTCACTGACACTTCTGACCGGTGTCTCAGGTTGAAGCTCAGTGTCCTCCCATCTGTCCCTCAGATACATCCGGTCTCCTCTGCTGTTTGTCAAGATTTTGATTTGATTTTCTTGTCGTCAAGGTGGAAACAAATGAAGCTGATTTTGTCGACAAATATTAATTTGTCATTATTATTACAGTTTGTCTGCTACAGTCCTGATTAACTACTGTGAGAAAAGACAAGCGTCCTGAATTGTAATAACCGCATGCTTTAGAAATAAAAAATGTTTGTTTTATTACGCCATGAATCATTCATTCCTAATATGCTGTGCAAACATCCGCCCGTAGCCGTCTGAGCTCCGAATGTCTCCTCTGCCAGCCCGTCAGCAGTGAGGGAGTGTCTATGGTGACAGGGACTCTCCTCTGTCACATGTCCACCTGGACCCGTGCATTATAGACAGAGCTTTTGCAAAATTGTGATTTGTATACAAACTGTCACTGGACATTTGGGTAATACATTTTAGATGTACTTGTGTATTGCAGAGAAAGGCTGGGAAACTCCACATGTCTGAAACATCCCCATCTTTAATATTGTGGTGTAGTTGTGGTCAAGTTCCAGACTGGTCTCATTTGTACAGGGGGCATTTCTTTCATAACTCACACTACCTTATTTTGGCTTCAAGGAGACATATCAATATCATTCTCATATTCAGTTTATTCATTTTTTATTTGCTTTGCATGCTCTCATAATCAGCAGCAATACTATCCATTGCTGCAGCTCCCGAGGCCCCCCTCTTGTTAAAGCTAAGCCTGCTCCGATCGGCCAGCTTGGCATGTGATTGGTCAACCGCTTCCACACTTGTAGCAAATGTCAGCCATCTCCCCCTTTTTGGGGGTGGGGCTGAACTCAGGGGCCGCATCCTCAGTTAGCTGCATTCGTAGACTGATTGTGTCACAGTGGCACGAGTAGACTGTCCTAATTCAAAGGCTTCTCCAAATGTGCCCTTCCACCCCCAGAGCAACGGAGGCTCCACCGGGTGGATCCTTTCCGGCCCAAGATGTCCCATGTCCCAACAGTTTTTCAAAGACATGATGGCACAAAAAGTGAGGTAGTTCTCAACCAAACAGCTAATGGTACACATGTTCAAAAATATTTTCTAAAAAGTTTATAAACTGAAGAACATGTTCCTCCATAGCTTTGTTGCTACTTTGTTAGGGGGCGTGCCAGACTGTCGACTAGGTGTGTACAATGCAAATGTGGGGCATTGCCATGTCACATGTCATCACAGTTGTGTTGAATTAGCTCCAAGAGCAGTGTTTTCAGTGAGAGGGAGGAGGCTCCCTTTGCTGCACCTTTTAACTTTTCAGACATTATACATATCCAAAAACTCTTAACACACCAGAAGAAAGAAAAACTTAAAAAAAGCCTGGTATAATGGTACATGATTGACACAACTGGACGTAGATGATTGAAATGTTGTAATGCAAAAAATATAGTCTGGCAACTGTTGGAAATCATGTATTTATGCCTGTTTTTGTGCATAATGCAAACACTGAAAAACTTCAAAACAGGGTGCGTTGTGCAGGATAAATCTAACATTTGCACAGAGAGAACAGGGGTAAGTGTTTCTTGTGGAATAGCAATAGCTCATGCTTAACGGAAATTATGTAAATGTCGGGAAAACATGCAAAATGAAATAGATCTGTTTTGTTGCTAGGGTATCACACCCTGGAGTTATGGACCCAAACTGACAGTGAATGTTTTGAACACCAAAGACAGTAAAGACATTTTGAGCATGGTTAGATTACTGGGATTCATTTTCTGTGGTAGTTCATAATTCGCAGGCGTATTTTTGTGAATATATGAATATTTTCAATTTGGTACGTCTGCACAGGTTTGTATGTTGACCTGATGCATTTGGTATCAGGTTGAGTCTTACCATAAAGGTAAGATGCACAAACTAACACTTTCAACAAGTCTCAATGCTGCCTTTAATGATGACATACTGGTTTTTATAAATACATATGTTCTGGTTCTGTTTTCAAATTTAAATCCTTTATATCACTGCCAGTGCATGCTTTTCAGCATTGAATTCAATTTGATGTTCATGATCAAAATGATGATGCATTTGTATGATTTTGGAACATTTTGGTACATCATCAACACAAAGAATCTTGTTCTCTCTAAGACACGTTTACTGATACTATGAGATTTTCTTAATCCAGTTTAATAAGCTTTGACCAGGAGATTTTGCAGATCAACAACTGAAGCTGAATACAGAACATGCAGCCATGCCATCGCACAGAGAACCCATATCAGTGGATCCCATTTATTTTCTTCTGTGAGAGATGCAAGTGGGAGGACCATGAGGGAAATCACATCAAATTATAGTTTCATCTCCAGACTAATAGCAGTGTATGTTCAGATATTGGTTCTATTACCATCATGGAATTGCAGATGGTGATCCCTTGTGAATTAAGTGTCAGCAGCTATTACTTCTTATTTAATTTGCATGTCGAATAACTCAGGAGCCCATCCCTCCACCCCACCCTCTCACATTTACCAGTCTATTACTGTAACATCTATTGAGTGGATTGACATCCCTCTCCAGTCCACATGCCTGCGTGTGCTCTGTCCCACTGTAATGCAGCGGTGTCTTGATGAAAGATCCTCAATAAGCAGAAATGAGGAGCCTTTTGTGCTGTAACAATGTCTTTTATGAGCAAGAACAGTGATGCAACGGAAAAAAGAACGATTTCATGGCATTCCTGTGATGAACCAGCCGTCAGTGCTGGGAGATGTTATCTTTGGATGAGAAAATGAGGCAGCTCTTGCTTTTTAAATTCTGTGGGAAACGTGCAGTAGGGAGTGTGCATGTTTGTGCTTGTTTTGGTGTTTATTCTTTTCAATGAGTTGTGGGTCATGTTTGAAGGTTTGTGCATCCAAAAAAAGAAAAGGCTATCCACGTTCCCTGTAAACCTGCAGACCGATTCCCTGCTGCTTTTACGATGATAAAATGAGTCCTCTGAAAGGAGCAGTGCGAGAACATGACGTTGATCAATTTATTGTCAAACAGGGTTTAGCACTGGGTGGAATAAACATGAAGCACATTAGCTCATGATGAAGATGTTGGAGCGACCGATCATGAATACCGAAGGCCTTTTTTCTTTCCTGAACAAGGGCTTTGAGCGCTGGCCTGCGATTACGTTGTAAATCGCGAGGAGGCTGCATGTGTGCAACTGCCTCGAGCATAATAACCTGTTGTTTCGGGGGTCAGGGGAAAACTAATTACACAAACTCCGCTCCTGTATCGCTACCCACTCTTTTTCATTTCTGCTCAGGAGTAAAAAATTACGTGTCCGTTTTTTTCTTATTTGTTAACTTCCAAAATGTTGGGCAGGGTGCCATCTGGAGAGAAATTACGCGGGGATGAGTGTCAAGTGTAATTCATCGCAGCATGTCGGTGGGTGTGAGAGGAGTGCTGGGAGAGGGAGTTGATTCATCAAACTCCAAATGATGTGCCTTTTTCTTCGCAGCAAAATGCCAGAACAGTTTTGTAATGTGCCTCATTCCAGCCGCCCTTGGGACGCTTGAAGGTTTTCTGAAAATCATGTCTTATTGTCTGCCAGAGTCCAATCCACGACCCTCACATGTGGAAATACAGCATGTATGCATGTAAGCCATAATACGCACCATTGGTTCAATGCCACCACAGCAGCAATGATGCCAGGACGTTTGTCTCACTGCCACAAGAAGTAGACCTCAACGTCATTATCCAGCTTCACTATTTAAAAAGTCCCCTGAGTTGGGACTCTATGCTCCACAGATAGCCCCCATGCCACAGAGCTTATACAAGGCTTCAATCAAGCAGGAGACACACATGAATGGGGCCTGCAGAGTCAACAAAGGTTTTTACAACCACTGCTTGGAGCCCCATTAAAATAACGCTGTGAACTGGGCTATAACTCACACTCCTGGAACATCTCTGCATTGACCCACTGCTGCTTTGATTGGGCATTTGTGTCAGAAAGGCCCGCTGTCAACGTAAAGGAGGTTTATGAGCCGCAGCCAGGAGCGGTGTTTATTTTACGACGGGCATTTCAAACAAGGAAAGAAAAAAACAGGAAAACACAAGCAATGTCATTAATTCCACCACACGGCTGTGAAATCCATTCTTGTTTGTCCGCTGTAGTCATATTTCTGCTGAATCTCTCTTTGTAGTCCAGCACTGCTTGTTTAATATAACTCAATTAATTTCGCCGAACATCCTCATGGTCTGCTGGACCTTATTGCACCTCTGGACACTTACAGCACGCCAACATTTAATTATGCTGACTGATTTGCTGCCTATAAAGTAAATGCATCTTTTCCGGCTTTGTTTTGAAAGTTGAATCTTATGTATTACTGCCAACTCATAGGTATCGAGTCTGTTTTGTATCTGTTTATCTCATTATTTCTCCATACTGCCTCTTGTGAAGTGCAGCCTGCCAGTCTGTTTGAAATGTTTTCTTAGATGTTGGTTTAAAAATTCAAGCCAGGAAGACACACTACCTTCCTGGCCCAAACTGAAAGCACAGATTATTTGATGACTGCTCACTTGAACTGATTTTCTTTATTCCTTCCTTTATAGTTACTTTCATTTTTACATGCTTATTTTGTCTGCTGCAAAAGCTGTCAGAGCGGCTCACGTTATGCTTTATTAATGAGGACATTCATTCAGTGTGTCCCGAGACAAAACCTGATAATATTCTCCGTGAGCCAAGTGGAAAATTAACTCTAGCTGCAAATCTCCACATGACCTGCATTATACTGGTTTTATTTCCAATAAAATCGGATTATTTTGAAACAGAATAGGTGTGTCGTCAAAACAACAGACGTCAGACCCACAGCGCACCATGGTGACAGGGTCCTGTAGAGAAACTAGTGGCTTAATTAGGATCTATGTAAAGTGCAGTGACGCACAGGAAGAGCTAGTAGATCAGTCATCTTGAGGTGATGCTGTCTTATTCCCTCGTATCAACAAAGGGTTGATTCAGGGCCAGAATAGATCTCAAGGTTTCACTGGGTGTCACCGCTGTGACGACAGAGCAAGTACCAACCTTGGATGTGCGAAAGCCTTATCTTTTCCTGTGGAAGACTTCAGACCATGGGTTATTTATTTGTGTTTTTCCTCTGTTATTTATCCAAACAGGAGCTAAAAACATGCATATGCCGGTCTTACTCCCTTTGCAGAGTAAGATTACAATCCTGACAGAGTCCTCTGATTTTCACTGCTGGCAGCTGCCCCAGCTACAGGTATTATTAACCATTGTGTGTAAAGATGGGCAACATGTCATCTCTTAAAAAGATGAAGCTGAATTTTTTTATCGCCCCCTGGTGGCTAGCTTTAGTATAGGTCACAGTACAATCTCCGCATGTTGGTAGATGGCACATGTTTAGGTGGCTCTTATCCTACTTTTAACTTGTATGTATGTCAACCAGTAAGATTGGTTTTGATTTGCTGCTATAAATATGGGACTGACGTGCGATTGGTCAAGTGTTTGTGTCGACAAGTCCTGAATCCTCCGGCTGTGCACCGATGAAATACTGCCGAGGCCCTTGCTCCAAATGACATCGAAAGCGGAAAATGGCGACACCCGTAACCCCGATATATCAGCTTAATTGGCTTACAGGGAAAGGAAGTGGGAACACATCATCTATCTGTATATACAGTCTATAACCTTTGACCTTTAATAACTTTTGTATTCAGAAATTAACTGAGCATAACAAGAAAATCTCCTTCAATTAATTTGCATCATAGACATCCACCAACAATTGTGTTAGATCTGCCAATTTAAATGAATTGTACTTCACCGCATGTGATCTGCTGATCCAATCACTTTCAGACTCTGTGACACCTTGCGTTACCAAGGTGACAATACGTGCCTTATCCAGACAGAAAATCTAGATTGGATTTCCATGTTAATGTCATAACAGTGTATATCTATTTTAAGTCTGCGTTCTTAACATGTGTTAACAGTGCATACATTTAAATTCATTTTAAATTATTCAGAATAGATACTATATTCCAGTAATTGCAATAGAACACAAGGATTTCCGTCTTTTTCTATAATGAAACCATTTTATATTTAGTTTTTGCCAATCCCTGTGTGTTACATGCATCTAATGTATAATCACACAAGTTTCTTACATAGTAAAACTAAGACATAAGAGGCCTGGCAGTTAAATTGAAGTACATTAGGTAGATGTATTGTTCTCTATAAGAAGGCTTATTTGAAGCAAACATCCATTTTACATTTCCAATGAGTCATAGTCGATTAAATTCGATGTGTTGAAGATGGAAGAGAGAATTATTAAGCTGAGCGCGTATTTGAATTAATCAGTCCTAAGTCCTACTTTTTTAATTCACTATAAATGTCAAGCTCTGTGTGTGGCACATTGAAATCAATCAGACTTTAATATAACTGGATCCTCCTCCAGTGACAAGGATCAACACTTCTGCATCACGTGTTCGCTGCTCGTGCACGTGCTGGAGGATCAGAGGCTCAGACTGTCTGCCCTCTGATCTTTAGCTGTGTTTCCATGTGTTCGACATCAGAGCAGAAGCACAGTATTTAAAATCACTCTTTATCATTCCTATGAAAAGCGAATCACCACTGGAAAACTGGATTTGTTGTGGTTACTTAACAGTGCTGATAGCAATATATTTCCTTCAGCATCCTGACACATCCGACAGACATTCACTGGTGTGAAAGTGACAGCTAATCCCTGGTTTTATGTGTCCCTTCGTGGAAGCTTTATGGCCTCTATAGTACAGAGAGGGCTCCACTAAGGAAAATAAACTTGTGAATTCACCTCCAAACCTTGTGTTTCATGTTTTTCTTTTGTGAACATAACTTTAAATAACAGTCTTGTCATTCTGCAGCAGTAGAATTTATTGCATTGCAGATGAGGAAATCCTTTGAAGTTTTAACGGCATAAAAAAAATGCAGTGCAGCATCAAATATGACAACATCACAATGCAATTCATGTGCTAATGAGATATATGTAGAGTTTATCACACAGCCTACTGTTTAAAAGTGCAACCATGTGTTAAATTCAGACGTCAAGACTGTGATTACGTGAGCACTGAGCAGTCTCTGTATTTACAGATAAGGCTGCCTGCAATAACGTGACACAGAGAAGAGAAACATAACGTTAAGTACTTTTCTTAAGCTCAAAGACATGAACAGCGACTGGCTGCTTTAAGTTGTAGCTAAACATTGTATCTGGCCCTGGTTGTTTCTGCAGGCATTTGTTTTAAAGATTCATGATTCGCCCACAGCCAGACTTGGGCTCCCCCTACAGGTGTGATGTGTAATTTACCCTCGAAAATACGAATTGCGGCGTTAGCCTCAACATGCACACAGCGATACACACAAGCATTGGTTGGTGGACAAGACACAGGAAACCTCAGCAGCCAAAGAACCATGACGACTGATGGTTTTTTATGCCGTAAACGTTTGTATATTCACTGCACTCAAGTCAGGAGTAGAACAGCTAGCAAGCTAGCTAAGCATGTAGGGCGACGCAGTTATCGATGTGTGAGAATGATATGCATCAAATCGCATCGAATTGTTTGGCTAACTTGCTAAACCTCATCTTGCTTCTTCTGATGAACTAGTGAGAGCACAACATCCAGCAGAACTGCTCAAAACAATGCGATATAATTGTCCAATAAACAATGGGTCTGCATCTGTCTTGCATCCTTTAGCTCTCAGTTGAAATACCCTCAGATTTTCAATCTAGTTCGGTTTCCAGCTCTGTCACTCCCCTGTTTACCTTTTTTGGTTTTCCTCCGACAAAGTCCCTTTCAGTTTCTTTGGGGATGTCCAGGCTGACAATAACTCCACTCTCTCAGCTCTGAACCGTAGTTGGGACCTCTCTGGTATATTGTCACACATTGGCTTACGTGCCTAACGGGACAGGGGTCGGATTTATAAAGGATTGCGTAGGATTCTTACTAAAAGTGTACGTACGCACACCTGAACGCAATGTTCACAATCCACCTGGAAACATTCGTACGTGGATCTGCCTCCAAATCCGCCCTCAACACGCCCACCTTTAACCACGAATGGTCAATGGTCAACGGCACGGACATTAATGATGCCGCTGACCAATGGGTTCCACCGTGAGTCCTGACGGAGGCACGGCATCAGGCGATGTGAAGAGGAAGTGAAACTTTCTGACAATGACATTGAGGTGATCGTTAGTGAGGTGGAGGTTAAGAATGATTTTATGGAACAACAGTATTTTCTTTATTAATTAGCAGATGTCATTAATAAAGAAAATACACTGATACTCTGCCGCTGCTGGGGATAACACAATGTGTGAGATCAGAAATCACTGAACCCGTGCACATATCACACAGATCCCCGCATCACTGTTACGGCAGTATTTATTTATTTAGAGCATCGGACCGATTCCCTCACATCAGTGGATCCTTATCTCCACTGGGAGATTATTTGGAAAATGTCTTCATTTCTTATAAGTGATCTCCTGTGCGCTCTGTGGCACGGTCACGTTCACTGCAGTGATGCAGTGAACAGTGCAACAGTGCAGTTCAAGGTGTCCAGGACAGACGTGCCATTCTCCTTATACTTTAAGTTTAAGTAAAAGGATTTTTTCAAGCTGTTATTTTAAGGTGCAAAAACCATCTAGATGCTTTAAACAGCTGCAATCACGATTAGGATAGAGATGCTAGATTTTGTTTATGATTTTTATTATGCGCAGAGTAAGAACAACTATGAATTCATAAAAAACTAAAGTCTCACATTCATAGTGCTGTATCAGCAGTAGCAGTGACAGTGTGACTGTAATGTTTACATGCTAAGGACAAACTACGCTGCCGTTTCATCTTCTCTGCCTCTGGCCAAATCATTATCAGATGGACCAGTTGCAAAGTTTCAAGGTAGTAATCATAAACCAATTTATATTTTAATGAGCATGACATTAGATGGAAGCGTTGAAAAGGTCATGTTCAGAGGCAGGAAGGAGAGTTTGAGTCCTGGTAAAGGAGGCCGAAAACCAGCTGACTATGAATTGAGGTAATTGGCCAGGCGTCCTACTCGAGTGCTTGTGGTGCATTCAGTCACCGTGCAGCTTCAATTCTAAGAGCAGCATAAGAATAAAAAATCATGTTTATTACTGCGGCTTGCAGAAAGTGTGTGCAATCGTCCTCAACTGGATGGGATTAGTCTCTCACAAGATATGACACACGGTAATATAACACCTAATTATTTTCGCTGACTGATCTCGAGCCTGGTAACAATCACATAATGAGCTGCACTTCCACCCTTCTCAGCTGAATTGTTAGGCTTCTCCCCGGTTACAGTATACAGTGAGGGATGTGATTCGCGGACCAAAAATGTGCAGCACTGGAAACAACATTACCAGAAGTTACAGTGTGAACTTGAGAATGTTCCATGTAGCCTTACCAGCTTGAGTGTAGGACATGGTGTCACACAGCATCATTAATAAAGTAAAAAGGGCATAAAACTACTTTCTACTACTTGATTAAAATAAATAATACACATCATTTACCAAACTCAAAAGTTAGAGTACACTTTCAGAAAGATGGTTTCTGTCATTTTAGGTAGTTCTAATCACTCTGATGTACGTGGAAGCCTTGCTTCGTCCCGATCTCTATTTACTGGGCAGACTCCACAGGCATGAGAGTGCAGTGCTCATATCCCTTTTACCCATAGTCTCTCTTTATACAGTCTATGATTGACCCAGTTAATACACAGCTTTTTAAACTTAGGTTGGACAGAGCCACTGCAGCACTGTGTGGTTTGAGACCAACATGAGTTTTTTGAATATTACACCTTTTTAGTTGACCCACAAAGTTAAATTCTGAACATGTAAATGGGCTAAATATGAACACTTACACTCCTTTACATTCATAATGTATATACTAAGGTAATGGCCTAGATTTTGACCTATTTGCGTAGATCAGGAATAAACTATTTACTTCAAATAGTGTCTGTCTTTAACACTCTTTCAGGCGCGGCTGGCCACGTTTGTCATTTTAATATTTTTGAATGTGTGCGATGTTAGGACATTTGGCAGTGAGGCTGAAGATCCAACTGATACCAGTCAGCTCCCCCTCTCCTTACGGAGAAGGATAAGCTCTTGTGGCCTTCAGGTGATATAAAAACTTGAAAGATCCTCTTTAGAGCCAATGTTTGTATTGTTTGTTCTCGGCTGTGGGAAAACCATGGCAGTGCATGACGGCAGCTTAATAGGAGTGGTTCCCATTGTAGATGTGAAAGGCAAATTCCAAGCTTACAAAAACACAATCATTCTTATGTTCACATGATTACACACTAATTAAGAAATATAAGTAACAGGATTAGTTGATTTCCCTGTTGTGTCCCTCAAACCTGGCAAACTGTCATAGTGAGACACAAAGCAAATGGCAGTTTGCCAGGTACTGAATACCAAAACTTGGCTAATTTGTTGTCTTTGAATGAAACTCATGAACTAATGGATGATGAGGTGTTGAATGGTTAGGTTATGAAAACAACATTCCTGGGCAAAGAGTTAGAAATATAGAAAAAAACCCAAAGAAAATCTTTATGACTAAAAGTAAAATATACTAACAGAATTTAACTCTTGGAAAAATCGAGGTGCGTAGTCCTGAATACCGCAATTATGCAGTCAACAAAGTCTTGTGTGTCTGTGTGTATCAAGGACCACGACTTCATCACATTTGAAAGTTCATTACATGAACCCTTTATGCTCCCTCAGCCAATTTCACTGTGCCAGACTAATTGTGTTGAGGATAAACTGCAACTGAGTTTGCCTGTATTAATTAACTTTGCACTGTCTCCAGTGCCTGAGAGACATAACAGAATAAGTTCAAATGAGTTAGTAGCGATACACTGAATTTGTGTGTGTGTGTGTGTGTGTGTGTGTGTGTGTGTGTGTGTGTGTGTGTGTGTGTGTGTGTGTGTGCTGTGCGCGTGTCCCTTTTAAACAATGGGAATAAGAACGGGTTAAATTGTCTGTTCTCAGATTGTTGGGGTTGATCTTTTTTTTTTCTTTAGCAGCACTAGAAGCAGCAATTTGATTGTCAGTCAATATTTTGTGAAAGAGTAATTGTGTCAGAGAAAGATCAATGGCAGCTTCAGGCTGGCTGCCCTTACCTTGTTAAACCAGGATATCACATCAATATTCAGCATAAAAAACACATGGATTTTGGATATCTGTAATTTTAGAGCATGATCCTTCTGTTACGACTGAATTTATCACTCCAGGCTATGATGCTAATTTCCAGCGTCTACAGGTGGGAATCTGCTGTGCTCCATAGCATTTGCAATTTGATCATCCCTTTTATTCAAATGTCTCAGAATAAGATTACTGGATACTATTCTGCCATATAAGTTCCATTTCTATTTGGTCCCCTGCTCTGTGATCGACAGCTTATCTGACACCATCAGAATTGCCATTCCCATATCTGCTGCCTCCCCCCTCCAGTTCCGAGCAATCATTAATAAGTATTTGCAAATCGTATTTGAGCCAGCTCCGATATGTTTATATAACACAGGAAATCCATTACTACAATTCAGTTATCTATAAAATCAAGACAAACCCCATTAATTGGGTGTAATTATAAGAGATAGATGGTCTGCTTTACCTCATTACCAATTGAATAGATGATTAAATCTGCCAGCAATTGCTGCCATACCATTATTGACAGTGGAATAGCCTGGTGAGTCAATGTCAGTTATTCTCGTTTCAATTTCCATCAAAAATAAAATCCCTAAAATAAAGTATCATGTAGTTTGAATGGAGTTGGGGAAAGTAAAGCAAATATTTGTTTGTTTGTTTTCGATCATTTCACAGTGTTGTGTAATCACTACTGCCCCGAATCACATGCAGAAAAAGTTGTGACAAACTACCAGTAGGTTGTGCTAAACTTTTTTTCTGACATTGACATTTGACCTTAGGATAACATTTTACATGATGCTTATAAACACATACAGCAGGTTGTTAAAGGAAGCTAATGAGCTCTAATGAGAAACAGCACCCAAGGTTCTCCGGCACTGTTATTTTAATATAAGATGACAGAGTTTTTGCCTGCAAGCAATCCTAATATAGTTTTTACCCTTCGGCTGTTCTTGTTGTTGCTGAGAGCTTACCCGGAATACCCTCGCCAAACCTGTGATGGTTCTAATTCAAAGATAAGAATAGAAGAAATGAATTATTGAAACATCTATAGTCATCTGCATAATTTCTCAGGGACAGATATGTATGTGTAAGAGGTTACTGCAGCCACCACTAGTGATTTTAATAATTTAAACAGGCCAGGCCATATTAAATGTAGATTAATTGCCAAGGTGGAAACTTAATTCAATAAAACATCCTTTCCCTAATGTTTTATTTAATACCGCTGTATAATTAATTAATTAAGCAGCAATTTATTATGAAGGAGCAATACAGACCGTTGAGACTAAACAGGACTAACTACTTTAAAACTGTGCTAAAAAAATGGCAGGCACAAATTTGTTTATTGTTTAACTGATTGTATTTAGTCTACTCTTTGTTTTCATCACCTGCATGGACCAGAATCGACAATTGGACAAATTAAATTGAATCTTCAACTATTTTGTCTCACCTCGCCCCGGAGAGGCGGTGGTCTAGTGGCAGAAACTTGGACTATGGGCAGAAAAGGTCTCTGGTTCGTCTCTGGTTCGACTCAACGGAGAGACAACAAAAGACGAACCTGGATTGATCTGCCCAAAGATCCAAGAGGAGTCTCCCTACCCTGTCTAGTGCCCCTGAGCAAGGCACCTTACTCCCCCGAACATCTGCACCCCGGTGGCCGTACATGGTCGCTCACTGTTTGTCCTTCACCAGATGCAGAGGTTACATTTCCCTACCTGCATGAGTGTGCCTGTGCATGTGTTTGAGTCTAATAAATGCATCTTAATCTTAATCTCATCTAACAATTCTATGGTCCTCACTGTTCTCACATTGATTTTGGTCCAGTTGTACACTCAGGGTTGAGGCAGCTTGGAGCCAAGGGACAAGGGGCAGTCCTGTGGCTGATTGCTGTGAGGAAGGGCAGAAAGACGGAGGCTGATAGAAGTCCTTAGGGCATGGGTGGTACCTTAATTAGAAAGTTGCGAAGAAAGAGAAGGAAAAGGAGTCTGCAGGGATTGTCCTGAATGGTACCTTGAGATTTTATTTACATTTTTAATTATGGGGTATTAAGACTCTAATATCCCTCATATCTGTCGAACTTGGCATTGGTCTTACATTTCTATTGTTTTGGTCTTTAAAAATTATATGAGAAGTGTTAAATTGAAAGCAGCAGGAACCAAAGCCAGAATTTGAACATAATAAACAAAAATAAAATAACTTATATACTTAATACTTAGTAAATATCACAAATTATTGATTTAGCTTGGTTACACAACAATTAAAATGTATTTGTCAGACGAGTTACTATCTACAAATGAACACAAACTCCTTGACCTCCCCTGTTATCCACTTTACATATCTCTCTTATACATTATAAGTAAGCATCTGCTGCTAATATTCTCTACAAGTGTTTACCAGGTCAGTTTGTGTAATGCATAACGTGCTTATATCTGATATGCAACGTGGTGAGTGGATTATGTGACTAACTTTGATTTTCTCTTTGTTCCCCTTCCCTGTCTCTCTTTCTGTGTGCTGCCATTCACTCATCTGTTTACGCTGGAATCTGACAGGTAAGAACAACTTCTATTCCTACTCTCGCTTTCAACTCAACATAATAGAGATAAGCAGTAGTCGGTAACAAGGTAGCTACGGAAGCATGTAAAAATGCTCACGTTATGAGCATGGCACCTAATTAAACCACCTATTCTCGTGTTTTGAAAATTGTCCCAAGCAGCAACAAGGGCATCACTTGAAAGCAATGAAGGAACTAAGTGTACATTACCAAAGTCCTCAAAATGTCCTTATCGCTTCTTCCCCGGGTTAAGTAATTCAAGTGACGCTCCCTCTTCACTTAAGAACCCTATGATTTGGGATCCTAGGCAGTTGTCAATTGCAGACGTAAAACCGGCATCAAACTGAATACTGATTTCAAAAGAAATATAAAGCAGATTTCGGATGAGTTCCACACGGTTGCTTGTTCACAGAGAAAGCGCATAATAGATATGCAAAGTACATCCCTATGCACAGTGCAGCATGGCAGAAAACATTTCAGCGGCGCTTGCATACTTGCATTTGTTTGAAGATTTCAAGGCTATTGTTTCTCCCCTGGAGGAATTTGGCTTGCTGGATGAGGACATTTTTCGTGAATTGTTTTCTGTTTTGAAGTGGTTGCACAAGACGTGTAATGAATCTGTTTATGAGCAGCTACAGCTACACAAAAGTAATCTCAGAAAATGGATATTGTTGATAGGAATTTAAAGAATGCTTAGAAACCGTCGGCTGAAGGCTCTTTATGTGAGGTAAATCTTTGATTCCTGTAGAATCAAACCACAGGCTCGTGAGAGCAAATGCTTTGCAGGGTTTATTTTGAGTCTGACGTGATGAGAGTCAGTTGTGGTCTGCAGCCATCACAACTTGGATCCCTTGTGTTTGGCACTTTTCAAGCTAAGCCGAACAGGCTGAAGGAATCTTCGGTCGGGGTTCGACAAGGAAGGCCAGATATTGATGAGCTTGACCACACCCTCGGAGGGTTTGAACCGAGAGGGTGTGCCCTGAACTCAGCTTTGAAAACACTGTTTGCTCTGCATTGAATTACTGGTCACATTCAATGTGTGTAAGCTATATTTCTTCTCTTGGACCCAAATCTAAGGCAATTGCTTAATACAATTAATGCCATATGTCGTGGTGGTAATGATGATATAACCAGTCCTCGTGCCACTTTAACATCTAGATAAAAAGAGGGCTTGGATATTAGAGCAAAAGGGGAGGAAGGGGAGAGTGAGAATCACTGGGGAGATAAACTGAGCTCCTCCTCCATCACTGATGTTTAATTAATTAAGACACACAGTTCCTCTAGGGGGCGAATTTCTGGAGTCAGCACTGCCTAACACACCCACACCCATCAACACTAGCCTGTATTACACCTGCACTGCCCTGTACACCCAGCTCACATCATTACACCCAATAACATCTTGCTTTACCAGCAGACTTCTCGGAAGCGGGTTCTTCTAAGAAGTGTAACAACACTTTATTTCCACCCCCCCCCCCCAAAAAAAAAATAAAATAAAACAGTCTATGATTTGCCATAGAAAATGTATATGTAACATTAATTGTCCTGCATGTAGCAGCTGCAACTGCGATTCCGTGGGTGGTGGTGTACTTTGTACACCATCCCACTGTGGAGGATGAAAAGAGCAGTGTTTAGATCCAAAGATAATCAAACTTCACAGGGACAGGCCTTCCTCCTCTCTGTGTCCAGCCACAGGGACGTGCCTTTTGAATTCCCCCTCGACCCGTTTCTTCTCACCCCCACTCACGGCTTGTTTATTGCATTCATAGCACTGTCTTTGA